>NC_044325.1:28438227-28770727 GCF_007399415.2 Gopherus evgoodei | reverse complement strand
TAATATATATATTGCACCTGTATACCATGGTGGTAGGAACCCCGGAAATATTTCATTATACACATACTTGTTTTATATATTTGCATCTAAAGTACTGCATATTAATTTCATATCTTTCATATTAAATTTCATGTGAAATACCTACTTTTCTAGGCTAGTACTAAAAATGCAAACATAGAGCAGCATGGCTTACTTTTCAAGAAATGTTTCAATAAATCTATACACATCTCATTTGTCTTTACTTCCCTGATTCTCTGTGTGTTAAACTAACAGATTTTTTCAGTAGGCACTTGTACAATTTTAAACATATTTCTCTCCTAGAAAAGCCACTTCATCAAAATAAAATCTGAAGCTAGCTGCACCTTTTCTATCCAGTGCAATGTTTAAAGAACTTAATGGCCTCTCTGTATTTTTAATGGCTGTATATTACATAGCTAACAAACAATTTCAGAATTAAGTTACCACAGTTAGGAATTAGAAGCAGGTGGCACAATAATGGTGCTTTTTCATTTCATTTATTAGAAGAGGGGAAAAAAAACCAAACCAAACAACGTAGAGCTTCATTTATTTTCATCAGCTCCACAATAAAAGCCTGGCAATTTGCAACACCAAAATCATTTCAGGCACACATCACTCATTTCTTTAGTTTTAAAAGCTTCTTTGTGTGCCACCAAAATTTAAAAAGATAATTTATTTCCAGTTTAAAGTCCAATATGGTCTGTGCATCCTGGATGCTTATTAACACTATGTTTGCTTTCCTGGTAAACAGATGGAGTGTCAGTTTCACTGCTGGGTAATCCCCAAGGTTTGTGTGTGTGTGAGTGCGTGTGTGTTAAACACTCACAAACAAGGTCTTAACAGCATTCCCCCCCCCCCCCAAGTCAATTGCATTCTCAAAGTTTGCCTTGCGTTCTGGTTCATCAGCAAAGCAAAGGGAGCCTAGGTGCTAGTGCTTCAAGTCCCACCATGTCCAGTATATAATAAAGCACGTGCTAAACAAAGTGTTTTGGCTAATGTACCATTTAGTTAAGTTGCCTCTCCTCCCTAAACCTCTGATCATTCAACCTGCCTTATTTTTGCAGCATCTCTTATTAGCTGTTCCCTTTGCATAGGAAAGAAGCTGAGTGACCCTGGCGCACCCTCTAGTGCTGAAGCTGGAGAAGTGTCCCTCTTTCTCTAGCCCCACCTCAACTGCACTATGCTGAACAAGAGACAAAGCTGGAGGGAGAGGCAAGGTGCAAAGGCAAGGGCATGTTCTATAATCACTTTTCTTTGCGTTGTTTCTTTAAACGACATGCAGCGAACATGATTTCTCTGCACTTTGCAAAGAGCCATTCTCCCTTCTCTGGTGACTCAAGCTCCCCCTGCAAACCCAGGGGGCTCGATACACAGTGTTGGCTGCTATGAGCCAAAGCCCAGGGATCACTTTGTTAGTGCCTTCGTCAATGTGACAATTTTACATTGCTTCCAGACCCATTATTTCTTCGTGTTCTGGTGCCAGAAGAAAGGTGTTTACAATGTGTGAACTTGCCTTGACTTCAGTATGCGTGCGATGGATTCAGCCGTGCTGAATGAGAACGTGAAGGAAATGTGGGTGATAGCCCATTGCTGGGAGTGATGATTTACTGTGCATGCATCCCTGCGTAAAACAGATGGGAACACACAATTCCTGAGACTTGGGGCCTTATTCTCATTTACGCTAAGGCCCCTTTACACTGTCAGACTGCCCTACAGTTTAGCAATGGATTCAGTGCCCCAACAGTGCCTGATGCCACAAGGTCTTAGCTTTACTAGTGCTAGCAGGACTCTTTCTTTTTACCTCCTTCTGATCCCTCCCCCCCTTTTTTCCTATATAGTAGAAATTCCCATTCAAAACTTTTAATTTGTTCCTATTAGTTACAGCTGGCAGCTTGGGTGCAGAACAGAGCATTGGATCTATTAGTCTGTTTAATTAATAAAATTTATTTATATTGAGCACACAAAAGGTGCCCTGCAAACAAATAAGACAGATGTGTTCCCTGCCCTGAGGAGCATACAGTCTGCATAGAAGATGAGATGGAACAAGTGAGAGCAACAAAAAGTGTGGGGGCAGAAGAAGAAAGCGGCACAGGAGTTATTACAAATATTAAATGTGGCCGTTAGCTGATGACTCATGCTCTGGTCCTGCAATCGGCTGCACATGGATGCAACCACTGTGCCCTTGTGGAGTCCGGCTGAGGTCAGTGGGGCTTTGTGTGGATTGAAGATTGTGCCCATGCCATCAGTTGCAGATGGGCCAAAGTAGATGTGTTGTGCATGTGTTTTTAAGTGTTGGTATGCACATACCACTGACCACTTCTGGATCGATTGTTCTTTAGCTCACGTCTTAGCGCTTTTGATGCAGAGGAAACTGAGTTCTACTCCTACTGTTGCTGCAAAGCTCTGATTGGACAAAGCATACAACACAGTGACAGTCATGGAGGCCTTGGTGGCTATATATTTGTTACAATATATTGCAAATACATTCTCATTTGAGCATTCTGTTATGACACACTACTTACTTTGGTAAAAGATTTCAACTCCTTCTGAGTGGCTTTCATCACTGTAGAAATTTCACAGGTAAATCACTGGCCTCCATGTTTGATAGTCTCTACTATAGAGATTTTCCGTTTAACATCCACACATATTTAAATCAGTCTGGACAAACTTCAAAAGGTCTGGAATATGGGATCGGATAAGTACTTACAATTTCGGGTGCTTAGCTGAACTAGCCAAACCCCTGGAAAATGTGGTGAGAATAATACTGTAACTGCCCCAATTGTAGCATGTCGCTGGGTGTGTTATGGTACATCCATCCCCTGTACATCCGCATCAATGCCTACCTAGCATGCTAGGTTTACCCTGTACTCAGAGGCAAGTGCTGTAGGTGCTCCATGCACTAGGCTCTTCAGGCACCAGCAATCAGTTCCAAGAACATTTGCACATTTCAGATGAGAAAGCGGGTTCCTTTACGAGGGCTCTCCACACAGTGCCTTTAATGGTGATAAATTAAAATGATAAAACCAACAGTTCCCATCCCAGTACCTGGGGCCCATCCAATCCAGGGGTGTAAAAGATAACAATGACCTAGTGTAACTCTTCTGCAGTGCCCTCTTATCTCCAGGATGCAGCCCTGTATATTCCTGCTGTGGCTACCACTGCCCCCGGCCAGCAACAGGTGTGTCTCCATACAGCTCTCAGGCCACCTGCTATCCTGCTTTTCATCCTCAGCCAGCTGCTTCTAGCCTGTTGCTCCTGCACCACCACTTTTGCATTGGCAAGTGTCACATGTATTAAGTCTCCCTCCCTTCTTGCTGGAGTATGCTTTGGGGTTTACAAGACAATCTGAAGCCAGGATCAGAATGGATTTCCTCACTCATGATGCAGCCCTGTGCTATTTGTTAAGGGTATAATGGAGGGTTGTCAACTTCTTTCAAATCAGTAGCAACATTAGCCATAGGTAGTGAAAAGACACTATAGTACAGTGGTTCTCAAGCAGGAGCCTGAAGGCCTGAGGTTTCAGGGGGATAGCCAAGCAGGGCCAGCATTAGAGGTGCTGGGGCCCAAGGCAGAAAGCTGAAGCTCCACTACATGGGGCTGAAGCTCCGGGCCGAGCCCTGTCACCTGAGGCCAAAGCGGAATCCTGAGCACTGTAGTTTCACAAGGGCCTCACACAATTGCCCTGCTTGCTACCCCCTAATGCCAACCCGGCTTTTATATGCAAAACACCAGTTATGGCACAGGTGGACTATGGAATTTTTGTAGCATGGCGGGGGTGGGGAAGGGGGGTCTCAGGAAAAAAAAAAGGTTGAGAACTCCTGCTATAGTAGATGAGAAGGGATAGTCCAGTAGTTAGGCCCCTAGGGTAGGACTTAAGTAGAGCCAGGTTCAAGTCCTTTCTCTACCACAGACATCCTGTGTGAAGCTGGGCAAGTCACTGAGTCTATCTTGCCTCAGTTCCCCATCTGTAAAATGAGGTTGATAGTGCTTCCCACCTCACTGGGTTGCGAAGATAAATACATTAAACATTTGGAGGGACTCAGATAGTATGCTAATGGGGGCTATCAGTACCTTAGATAGACAGGCCAATAATCTAAAAGAGCATGGTAATTCCTCATAGGTATTAGCAGGTGGGTAGATTTAGTTACATTCTGTAGTAGTTAGGCACAATAGTTATGCACATGATAAAAGGTGTCTGATTATTTGACAAAGTAAATATTAGTGCCAATGGAACAATTTACAAAGGCACATGACGGATTCTCCATCACTGATTTGTTAAATCAAGATTTGATATTTTTCTAAAATCTGGTCTAGGAATTATTTTGGGTAAGTTCTCTGGTCTGTGTTATACAGGAGGTCAGATCAGACTAGAACATCACAATGGTCCCTTCTGGCCTTGGAATCTATGAATGTATCACCAGTGAAACCCTAACAGCAGAGATGAACTTGGCCACAAATGTTTATGCAGCCATTCTGTACCTGTAAGTAATAAACAGATATTTCAAAAGACTAGTTGCTTTTATTTTGTGGAGGACAAAGCTACAGTTCCAATATTGGCCTGGATTATGAATTGTCATATTGCCATTCTTTTTATGGAAGCAAGCATTAATTAGTAGTTAGACAATGGGATAGAAAACAGAACTTCTGGGATCCATTACCCACATTGCCACCTTAAACAAACCCCAGTTCTGCAACTGCCTGGGCAGATCATTGCACCCACAGGGCACCCCACTGAGATTAATGGGGCTCACAAAAGGGGGCTACTCACAGATATCAACAGATCAATAATTACTATAGATGAAATCCTGATCCCATGGAATTCAATGGGGCCAAGATTAATTTCACTCTATGTACTTAAATCTTACCTACATGTAAAATGGAAAGCTCAGTTAATTAGGGCTGGGACCTGCAAACAATACTCACCTTAAGCCATTCCTGGGACTGCTCACAGAGTAAGGATCTACTCAGGCCAACTTATACTGGCAAAATTTAGCCCATAAGGTATACAAGGCAGTTCAAAATGAAAGACTTTCCTGGGGTCTGTTAGCCAAAGAATATCCAGAATTAAGGTTTACAAATGAAGTTATTTTAAGAACTCTCACATTGGTTATCACCATTTAGTCATCACCAAATTAGAATGACCATTCAAACATTGTTAACACAGTGAAGTGGAAGAAAACAATAACTAACCCTTTGCCCTACACTAGTTCTTTTTATTATGCCAACACTTATATCCCAAGAAACAAGACTTCTCTTAAGCACTTGCTTTTTATAGCATCTCTCCAGGAAAAGGTGGGCCCAGTTGTGGTCTAGGTGGAGCAATAACTCTAATCCTCCCTAGACACTCCCTTATATAAATGGAAAGTCAAGCAACACCTGCACCTAAAGGGAGCTTTTTGGAGTTTTTTAGGTATGCCACTCCCCAAACACACACTTAGCTTCTCTCTGTAGGAAAGTTCTACTAGAGCACCTGAATTTTTTCTTTGTCTGAGGTGAGATATTAAGTGTTGTAACTTATTCAAGTATAAAATGTTATTGTTATTTGCTCATGTGTTTAAGTGATGGATTTAATATTTCTTCCAGAGTAGCAGTGATGAAGTAATTCTTGGCACCAGATGTGTTTTCTGTTGATAGATAATGGACTTGTTGTTTGTAACTAGAAAACATTTCCTTTCTGGTCAGTGTTTAAATTTTCTTTCTCAGGGTGATGGGTAAGGAGACAGGGGTTCTGTTATAGATTTGTCGGTGGAAGCTGATGCACACTGAGGCCACTCAAAGGGGTTAATTTTATTTAAGCATTCAGAAATTAATATCTAATTAAACTTTGAAATGGAATGTTAAAAGCAGTGGGTGACAGACTGTCTGTAGGCGTGTCCCCTGAGGTGTTCCCTGTTTTGTGCTAAGTCTCTTCTTTGCCTGTACACAGCCTGGCTCTAGCCAATACCCTATCACAACACTTAATTCACTCACAATAATTTTTTTTTAATCTCTGCTCAGTTCTTATCCTGTTCAAACGCTCAATTGTTGCATCTCTGCTTGTGGTGTGTGTGACTAGGGAGATGTATCTCTTGCTATTCTAGCTGAGCAGATGCTTTAAAGTAGCAAGATAGGAACTTGGACAAAAGCAAGCTGACTCAGAGGCAAAGCAGCCACTCCAGACTTAACTTAAGCTGTCATGAGATGGACTTCTAGGAGTCACAGAACAGTCTATGATGCCATCTATCATATATCTAGAAATACCTAGACCTAATGGAGTGAGTTAAAGACAGAGTGACAGCCTAAACTCTGATTTCCTTTTAGTATCTTATGTTGAAATCCAGTGCTTAATACTACTTTTTGATACAGATCCTATCTACCTCTGTGATAGGCACTTTCAAAATGCCTATGGATGAATAAACTGCGGTGCAGAGCTGTATCTTGTAAAATCATTTAGGGCTCAATCCTGCGAGGGACTCAATGTGGGCAGGCTCCTGTTAAAGCTAATAAGGATCTGCATGTATAGGAGTCTGCCAGTATGGAGTCATTTGCAGGATTGTGGCCTTAGTGAGCTCATGTTAACCACAAGTGCCTCTGACATTTCCCTTATTGTAATTTGATCGTACATGTTCAGTCACCAGTGGTGAGTTCCTTAATTTTTCTTTTGCACTTGACAAGTGCATCGGTATTGTTTCCATTTGCTTGTGTTTTGTTTTAAACTGTGCTCTATGTGATATCATGAGGAAAATTACAGGCACATAAAGAATACTGTAGGGATAACAATGAAGGGGTGGCCACAAGAGCTGCTTTTACATCAGGCCAGAGGATTCCAAAGTGAAGCTGAGAAATTATATCCTAATGTTAAAGCAGTGAATAAATCGCTTTTGATTCTGGCAGAAGTGAACCTCAGAGGCATTAGGAAGCATGACAGAATAAGGCAATGAGAAGCTCAGAATATGAATTTTATTACCTTTTGAAGAGAAGGGAATTCATTTCAGTTAACAGAATGGTCCAGGATGCTGCTTGCAAACATCACTGTGAGTTAAAAGCGTGTTCTTTTCTATTAAAACAGTGTCATGAGACACCCTTTAGGATTAGGAAAGTTCACCCAGTACTAGTGCTCTGTTCAGCTAACCACTAAATATTTTATGATGCAAAACAGACACTGATGTGAATCTTTTATAGAAGGGACAGGACTAGATAATTCTGTTTTAACACATACACACAATGGCCTGTTCATTACAGTGTATACCACTAGCTATCCTGCTAATGGAGATTCTTTCGTACCCCAGGCCATTAGGAGTTTGTGCTTCAGGCAGAGATCTGCATTCTCTCTGGTGTTTATATGAAGTTCTAAGTTGCTCAGGGAAGTCCTAGCTGGCTCTAAGTTTGTTACGAAGTTCAAGAAAAAAAAGAAAAGAAGAAAAATCATGTGAATTTACTCTTTATAAACGGTCTTACTGACAACCCTGCATAATGAAGTCCTCTCTCCAGAAGGTAGGTGCAGGGTTGGGCAGCAGCAGTGCTCCTCTGCAGTGTGCCTTGCCTGTTGACATGAGGAACAGCCTTTAGAGAAGGGTAATTCACTCATTGCCAGCTAAGGGTTTGTCTACACACAGTTATTCAGGAACAACTCCATATGTAGATGATATTCTGGAATAAGAGCGCCTTGTTCCTGTTTAGTTTAACCCAGTGACCTACAATAGGAAGGAGAGTTTCTATCTCTATGAGCCATCCAGTCCCTTTGGTTTTTGCACAGTTGTATAAAAAACCTACCACCCTCCCCTTCCTTTCCCTTAACAGGCCCTTCTGGTCCATAGACCTAGAACAATGTGAGCTGGTTCGTTCTGGTGTCATCTTCTAGTCAGGATGCAGTATCCATACTGTGTAATGAAATGAGATTCCATTTGCAGGGAGTCCCCTGTTGAATGCATTATGAAAATAATAAGCATTAGTGCCCTGTTTCGTAAAGACACTTTTTGTGCTTTTGTAGTGCATTGTGTTAATATTACTTTGGATCTGAATAACAACAATATGAAGCATTTATAGAATAGATTTCATTCCATTACACAAGTTCAGCATCATCTTTTTGCCCCCCTGCAGAGAGAGATGACACTGAAATGTTGTAACAGGGAATTGTAAGTCAAGCTTGAAGTACACTGGCAGAGTGGTGTGGAAGCCAGCGCACTCCCCACCTACAATATACCTGGCCATTAATTAATTTTCATAGACTACAAATTCACACTTTAACTTTCTAGAATATATATTAGCCATTGTTTATCATTTAATGCATAAAGAACTAAAACATCACAATAGCAAGAGGTAGATTTAGCTGGTGCCAAGTTTGCTGGTGCCACCTGGTCCCCACTTATGCTAAACAAATTTGGCTGAGGAACACCTTTGACTCTGGAGCTGGTGAATGTCTCCTACCCTCTTTGGCTGCCTAAGTCTCCTACTCTTCTTCCTCAGCTGGTAAGTGCTTAGATACTACAGTGTTCGTAGTACAAAGTCTTTGGAATGGGTATTGCCTCCTCTTCCTGGTGGCACCAATCTTTTCCCCTCCAGTGATGATTGAAAGAGCCTCCCTCCTGTTGATCAATTCTTGTCTCCAGTAATTGTGGATCTGCTCTCCTTGTCCTTTCTGGATCCTGTGCCATCTTTCTGCTTTACGGCTTCCCATTGGGGGTCTCATGCCCACAGGGCCGGTGCAACCATTTAGGTGACCTAGGCGGTCGCCTAGGGTGCTAGGATTTGGGGGGTGCCATTTTCTTCGGCAGCGACCGCAGCGGCCAGATCTTCGGCCGCCCCGGTTGCTGCCAGCATTTAGGTGGAGGGAGCTGGGACAGGGGAGCATGGGGAGGGCCGCCTGTAGTAAGTGGGGGGGGGGCGGCATGCAGGGGAACTCCCTGCCCCAGCTCACCCCTGCCCTGCCTCCTCCCCAAGCTCGCCATGGCTGCTTCACTTCTCCCGCCTCCCAGGCTTGCGGTGCCAATCAGTTTAGGGCACCACAAGCCTGAGAGGTGGAAGAAGTGAAGCAGGGATGGCGTGCGCAGGGTGCTCATGCTCATGCACAGAGCAGGGGTGAGCTGGGGGGGTACCACAGGGCGGAGGGTGAGGGGTGGGGAGCTGCTGCAAGGGGGGAGCCTCAGGGTAGGGAAGCGGGGGGGGGGGAGGCGCAAGGTGGAAGTTTCGCCTAGGGCGAGAAACATCCTTGCACCGGCCCTGCACGCCCAGCTATGTGCAACTCTTCTCTTGCTGCCATCAGACTGATTCCCTCAGCTGCCCACTCCTACCACCTGTCTTTTCTTTCACTCAGCTGCTAAAGAGACCTGCTCCAGACTTGCCTTTGGTGTTCTGTTTTTGTACAGTGCCTAGAACAGTGGGGTCCTGGTCTCTGACTAGGGACCCTCAGCACTACGGTAGTACAAATATGAAATAATAATAGGCAGATCTTCTGGGTTTTTTTGTGGCGCCTCTCCCATGAGTTTTGTGAGTGCTTTTCATTTGTATTTACACTATTGGTTTTGGACTTTGTATGTTTTGTGTTTTTTATACTTCTGAGGGTTGGAATTTATGCATATACTGGCATGTATTTTACAGGGCTGATTCTGGTTGTGTGCTTGTTTTTATCCTATATTTTGTGTTTTTTTACAAAAGACACCTTGTATCTTGAGTAGAAATTTACAATAGGTCAAAGTGGAAATAAAATGTTACTAAATCTATGGTAACAATTTATACTCGCTTTGTAATCTTTGTCTTGGTATAAATGACCACACAAAGGACAGCTTAATAGAGAATTAGGCTTTGTATCTTTAAGCCATGTTGTTAATTTGAAAAAGATTCACTGAATCCAATGTAGTGCATAGGAAGTAATTTGCTAAATATCACGTAATACAAACAGTAAGAAATGTCTCAATGGAGGGATCACTACTTTTGGGGGGTAAACAGAGCTGAGAGTTGCACATTCTGCTCTACTGGGCAAACAGAAAAGATTTGCAAGTATTTCCTGAAAATTCTCCATGTTGAGGTTTTGGTAACTAAGATACTAATCAAATATAAAATGTTTCTGAATCCACAGCACAGTCCAATTGCTGGGAGGTTTAGTGGCCCTCAGGCCCCAGACTTGTTTTAATGATTGTTCTTGGAAACGCTTTGAATTGTTGTCAACTATGCCCAGCCAAACAGGCACTGCCAGAGCTACCCACACTGACACATCTACTGCCTCCTTCCCTTTGCACCTAAGATAGGCAGTTCCTTTTCCTTCACTCCTGGAAAATATGAGCTGAGTACCACAGCCTTTCTAAGGGACCATACTCAGCATTCTGCTCTGGGCAGCTGCAGAACTGTTAATAAAATATTGCCTGTGTAACATAAACGGGTAAAACATAAGTAAACACCAATCATTTAGAAAGAGTTGTCAGCTCTAAGTGAATAAAATGTTTTATTTAAAATACCCAGGATAGGTGAGGTAACCTAATCTTTTTACAAGTAATTGTTTCCTCCAGAGGCTTCTGAAGCTATCAAAATCTATGCACTGCAGGCACTAATTTGAGGGCTTTGCTGATAAAATATCCTGTAAAATATTGCTATTACTTTAGTGGTCATTCTCAAAAGGTCCAAAAAAATGGGAAGCAAAAGCAGAATTTACCCTTGACCAATGTAAAGAATATAATTACTACAGAAATCTTCAAGAATAAGTTATATAAGTCATGAAACAGGAAAAATTTACTTTTACTCATCAACTTCAGGCTGAAAAGCCTGGTTAAGTTACTTTTATCAGAAGAGAGGGAATACTTTATATTCATATCCTCTCTAGCAGCGAATATACTATTGACTATATTGCAGTCAATGTAGTCAGTGTGGTGATGAGATACTGTGATTTTCAGAAGCCTTCATTAGGTTTCCAGTGAAATGCCATATTCTCATATTAGTCATCTTCACTGCTTTATATGTTAGGAGATGCATTTCAAACTGTTTTAAAGTACATTATTATTCTGCTGTTCACAAAAATAGACCAATATACGTTATAATATGTTTACAAGGTGGCAGTCTTACAAATTCAACATTTTAAAGCTTACATTCCATTCCCAGATCACTACAAAATTGTTTCAAATGGCTGTGCTTACTTCTTAGAGCAAGTATTTTTCAATGAAAAGGTTGATGGCTGCAATTTGATTATTAACAAGTGAAAGAACGCAGATAGGAATGGATATTAAATTCAGTATGTTGATATTCCATAGAGAATGAAAAATGGTTAGTGGACAGTTTTAGTGTATTGCCAGTGAGTACAGTGTCATAAAAACTGCAGAACTCACTTTATTTATTTCATTATGGTGGGCTTAGTCATTTTAATGCTCTCTAGGACCCTGTCCTTACCAAGAAAATGAACCATTTTAATAGTGGGTGTCAAACTGCTTCCTCCTTGTCACTCTCAAGTGGGTGTAGACAAGGTCAACAGAGTTTGACACCTTCTGTAACAAAAGGTTCCAGATACCCATTCTACCAGGTATGTAGCATGCTTTGCTATAATGCATGTAGAACTCTTGACCTTGTATACCACAGAAGGGCAATTGTTTTCAATAAACATGGAAGGGAGGGAGATTGGAGCAGTTCTGTACACCTCTTCTCACCAACAACTCGTTTCCCAGTGTAGACGCCAACAGAATCTCTACATGCACTTTCAGTGAGTAGCAGTTATACTATGACAAAGAGCAAAGTTGATTGATGCTTGCTTCCTCATTTGCTATTCAAGTATTAATTCATTAAATGCCTCAAGTAGATGTCTGTACACATGGTATGGAAACTCAACTAGCAAAAACAGATCTTACAAATAGGGTTCTTGGGAGGTGAGATAATTGCCAAATAGCATTGCCAGCAGATCGAGGTCTGGTGAGGCCACATCTGGAGTATTGCATCCAGTTTTGGGCCCCGCCACTACAGAAAGAATATGGAAAAATTGGAGAGAGTCCAGCGGAGGGCAACAAAAATGATTAGGAGGCTGGGGCACATGACTTATGAGGAGAGGCTGAAGGAACTGGGTTTATTTAGTCTGTAGAAGAGAAGACTGAGGGAGGATTTGTTAGCAACCTTCAACTACCTGAAAGGGGCTTCCAAAGAGGATGGAGCTAGGCAATTCCCAGTGGTGGCAGATGACAGAACAAAGAACAATGATCTCAAGTTTCAGTGAGCGAGGTCTAGGCTGGATATTAGGAAAAACTATTTCATTAGGAGGGTGGTGAAGCACTGGAATGGGTTACCTAGGGAGGTGGTGGAATCTCCATAGACTCATACTCATAGACTCCAGGACTGGAAGGGACCTCGAGAGGTCATGGAGTCCAGTCCCCTGCCCTCATGGCAGGACCAAATATTGTCTAGACCATCCCTAATAGACATTTATCTAACCTACTCTTAAATATCTCCAGAGATGGAGATTCCACAACTTCCCTAGGCAATCTATTCCAGTGTTTAACTACCCTGACAGTTAGGAACTTTTTCCTAATGTCCAACCTAAATCTCCCTTGCTGCAGTTTAAGCCCATTGCTTCTTGTTCTATCATTGGAGGCTAAGGTGAACAAGTTTTCTCCCTCCTCCTGATGACACCCTTTTAGATACCTGAAAACTGATATCAGGTCCCGTCTCAGTCTTCTCTTTTCCAAACTAAACAAACCCAATTGTTTCAGCCTTCCTTCATAGGTCATGTTCTCAAGACCTTTAATCATTCTTGTTGCTCTTCTCTGGACCCTCTCCAATTTCTCCACATCTTTCTTGAAATGCGGTGCCCAGAACTGGACACAATACTCCAGCTGAGGCCTGACCAGTGCAGAGTAAAGCGGAAGAATGACTTCTCGTGTCTTGTTTACTACATACCTGTTAATGCATCCCAGAATCACGTTTGCTTTTTTTTGCAACAGTATCACACTGTTGACTCATATTAAGCTTGTGGTCCACTATGACCCCTAGATCTCTTTCTGCCATACTCCTTCCTAGACAGTCTCTTCCCATTCTGTATGTGTGAAACTGATTGTTCCTTCCTAAGTGGAGCACTTTGCATTTATCTTTATTGAACTTCATCCTGTTTACCTCAGACCATTTTTCCAATTTGTCCAGATCATTTTGAATTTTAACCCTGTCCTCCAAAGCAGTTGCAATCCCTCCGTTTGGTATCGTCCGCAAACTTAATAAGCGTACTTTCTATGCCAACGTCTAAATCGTTGATGAAGATATTGAACAGAACCGGTCCCAAAACAGACCCCTGCGGAACCCCACTTGTTATACCTTTCCAGCAGGATTGGGAGCCATTAACAACTACTCTCTGAGTACGGTTATCCAGCCAGTTATGCACCCACCTTATAGTAGCCCCATCTAAATTGTACTTTCCTAGCTTATCTATAAGAATATCATGCAAGACCGTATCAAATGCCTTACTAAAGTCTAGGTATATCACATCCACCGCTTCTCCCTTATCCACAAGGCTTTTTATCCTATCAAAGAACGCTATCAGATTAGTTTGACACGATTTGTTCTTTACAAATTCATGCTGGCTATTCACTATCACCTTACCACCTTCCAAGTGTTTGCAGATGATTTCTTTAATTATCTGCTCCATTATCTTCCCTGGCACAGAAGTTAAACTAACTGGTCTGTAGTTTCCTGGGTTGTTTTTATTTCCCTTTTTATAGATGGGCACTATATTTGCCCCCTTCCAGTCTTCTGGAATCTCCCCCGTCTCCCATGATTTCCCAAAGATAATAGCTAGAGGCTCAGATACCTCTTCTATTAACTCCTTGAGTATTCTAGGATGCATTTCATCAGGCCCTGGTGACTTGCAGGCATCTAACTTTTCTAAGTGATTTTTTACTTGCTCTTTTTTTATTTTATCTTCTAAACCTACCCTCTTCCCATAAGCATTCATTATATTAGACATTCCTTCAGACTTCTCAGTGAAGACCGAAACAAAGAAGTCATTAAGCATCTCTGCCATTTCCAAGTCTCCCGTTACTGTTTCCCCCTCCTTACTGAGCAGTGGGCCTACCCTGTCCTTGGTCTTCCTCTTGCTTCTAATGTATTGATAAAAAGTCTTCTTGTTTCCCTTTATTCCCATAGCTAGTTTGAGTTCATTTTGTACCTTTGCCTTTCTAATCTTGCCTCTGCATTCCTGTGTTATTTGCCTATATTCATCCTTTGTAATCTGACCTAGTTTCCATTTTTTATATGACGCCTTTTTATTTTGTAGGTCATGCAAGATCTCATGGTTAAGCCAAGATGGTCTTTTGCCACATTTTCTATCTTTCCTAACCATCGGAATAGCTTGCTTTTGGGCCCTTAATAGTGTCCCTTTGAAAAACTGCCAACTCTCCTCAGCTGTTTTTCCCCTCAGTCTTGATTCCCATGGGACCTTACCTATCAGCTCTCTGAGCTTACCAAAATCCGCCTTCCTGAAATCCATTGTCTCTATTCTGCTGTACTCCCTTCTACACTTCCTTAGAATTGCAAACTCTATGATTTCATGATCACTTTCACCCAAGCTTCCTTCTACTTTCAAATTCTCAACAAGTTCCTCCCTATTTGTTAAAATCAAGTCTAGAACAGCTTCCCCCCTAGTAGCTTTTTCAACTTTCTGAAATAAAAAGTTGTCTGCAATGCAGTCCAGGAACTTATTGGATAGTCTGTGCCTCGCGGTGTTATTTTCACAACATATATCTGGATAGTTGAAGTCCCCCATCACCACCAAATCTTGGGCTTTGGATGCTTTTGTTAGTTGTTTGAAAAAAGCCTCATCCACCTTTTCCACCTGATTAGGTGGCCTGTAGTAGACTCCCAGCACGACATCACCCGTATTTTTTACCCCTTTTAGCCTAACCCAGAGACTCTCAACACTTCCATCTCCTATGTCCATCTCCACCTCAGTCCAAGTGTGTACATTTTTAATATATAAGGCAACAACTCCTCCCTTTTTCCCCTGTCTATCCTTCCTGAGCAAACTATACCCATCCACACCAACATTCCAGTCATGTGTATTATCCCACCAAGTTTCAGTAATGCCAACAATGTCATAGTTGTATTTATTTATTAGCACTTCCAGTTCTTCCTGCTTATTACCCATACTTCTTGCATTTGTATATAGGCATCTAAGATACTGGTTTGATCTTGCCTCCCAGCTTTGCCCTGACCCTCCTTCCTCACTGCCATTATAGCCTGTGCTCCCTCCTGTTTCCAACCCATCTCCCAGGTCTTGTTCCCCACTTACCTGTGGGGTTTGCTCTCCTGTCCCCGTTGAACCTAGTTTAAAGCCCTCCTTACTAGATTAGCCAGTCTGTGCGCAAATAAGGCCTTTCCCCTCTTCGAAAGGTGAACGCCATCTGTGCCTAGCAGTCCTTCCTCGAATAGCATCCCGTGGTCGAGGAAGCCAAAGCCCTCCTGGCGACACCATCTTCGCAGCCAGGCATTCACCTCCACAATGCATCTGTCTCTGCCCGGGCCCCTACCTTCAACAGGAAGAATCGAAGAGAATATCACCTGCGCTCCAAACTCCTTAACCTGTACTCCCAGAGCCCTGTAGTCACTCTTGATCTGCTCAGTGTCAACCTCACAGTATCATTTGTGCCCACATGGATGAGTAGCATGGGGTAGTAGTCAGAAGGCCGGATAATCCTCTACAGTGCCTCTGTAACATCTCGGATACGGGCCCCTGGCAGGCAGCATACCTCCCGGGATGAACGGTCAGGGCGACAGATGGGTGTCTCCGTCCCCCTCAGCAGAGAGTCTCCAACCACCACTACCCTACGTTTCTTATCAGTGGTGGCAGCAGACCTCCCAGCCTTAGGGGTACGAGGCTTCGCCTCCTTAACTGTTGGGGGTGATTCCTTCTCTCCTGTATCAAGAAGAGCATAACGGTTATCTTTTACCACAGCAGGAGGGTTTGCAGCAGGGGTGGAGCACTGCCTGCTGCTAGAAGTAACCAGCTGGCTGTGTCCACCCTGAGCCTCCTCCTCCACTGGTGTGTCGGTAGTCCTGTGAACTGGGACAGCTACATCAGCTGTCTCCACATGGATACTGTCCAAGAATTGCTCATGGATATGGATGTTCCTCAGCCTAGCCACCTCCTCCTGTAGCTCTCCCACCTGCTGCCTGAGAGATTCCACCAGTAGGCACCTTTCACATTACATGCCACCCCCAGCCTGAATATCAGTAAGTGGAAACTGCAAATTACAGTCTTTGCAAGCCCACACCAGAATCTGGGTAAAAGCATCCATGCTTTGGTGCTCTGTCTGGCTACAGGCAGAGGTGGAGGAGACAGAAGCAGTGCTGGCATAGGTATTGTGGCTCCTCTTCACCATTGTAAGCCTCCCTCTGTCAAACTCTCTCAAATTCCCGTCTGCAGCTCCCTGTCCGCTCTGCTCTGCTGTAAACAGAAGGGTTTTGGATGTGGCTCAGTTTATAGGTTCAGGGGACCAATGGGTCACAGATGAGACCGACAAGGGACCCCCACTCCCTTCCTACTCCCCTTCCAAACTCCCTTGCAAAACTCCCTGTTAGCAGCTCCTGTTCACTAAGCTCCCTGGTCGCTTGTGCGCAGCTTTATAAAGCCCTGGCCTGAGTGAATGCCCCGCCCACTGGTTAAGGCTCAGCCAATTACCAGAGGCTTCTAGCTTTCAAACCTTCCTGGTAGCTCTGCCTCCAACTGCCAGCTACAGCACACGGTCCTTCAAACAAACAAACAAACCAAACAGACTGACAAACATAAGCTCAGCACACAGCCAGTAACCCCCAAACACAAACACTGCAGACAGTCACTTACCCCACAGATGCTGTATGTGCATCCTTAGAAGTTTTTAAGGCCCGGCTTGACAAAACCCTGGCTGGGATGATTTAGTTGGGGTTGGTCCTGCTTTGAGCAGTGGGTTAGATTAGATGACCTCCTGAGGTCGCTTCCAACCCTAATCTTCTATGATTCTATGAAAACATAAATTTTCTGAATTGTGCCAACATCAGTTTTAGTTAAAACTAAATGTCCACAACATAAAAGCTACCACTATAGTTGGCAACAAGAGGCTTCCATGTGTTGGCAGTCTCATATGAGAGGCTTAGGACGTAATGGATGTGGAGAGGAGACTGATCACAACTACAGTAGGTTTCTCCAAGTAAGGGATGGTACAGTATGGGGAAGGCCTACAAAGTTTTATGCCTATTCTATGCTTTAAAGAGAAAAGATAATTTGGCCTTATATAAGAGATGAAATTATTCATATACAATTAGATTAAATGATTTTATTGAAATACTTTTCTGAAACTACCTGGATAAATTGGTTTATTAAAGTGAATTATCTTGCTCATGTGAAAGGTGCTATGACTGACAGTGTTGCAAATTGAAATCTTCTGTTCTTGTAGAAAACCTTTGCAAGCAACCCCCAATGCCTCAACAATGGTCCTCAACCCTGATTTTAGGAATCTGATCAGTCCCTGGCTACATTGCTGAATCTGCCAACAGGTGTGACGACCAATGCCCATTGTGACAGTTGTTTTTGGAAAGGGAGACATCTGTCTGCATAGAAAGTGGACTGGGATCTCTAACTCATTTCACAGAGCCTACCAAAGAATCATCAGATGGTAACAATTTCTGGTCATTACTGGCTTAGTTCAGGTATGAATTAATGTCCAGCAATTAAGACTCCACATCTCGTTACCGATCACCTGAGCCAGAGACATGTCATTCTGTATTAAATGAAAAATTTTCCAATCTCTAACAGATGGGTATCCTTCATCAAGCACCTCGTACCTCTATATATAGTTCATGTGTTTGGAAGAGTAATTTTAAACATAAAAAAGTGCTCTCTGCTGGACCCCAGAACAAACTAGTATTCCTGAAAAGAATGATCAGCATGTTATGTGAGTTTCATATTGAGCACAAGACATTTGCAAACCACTGATCTGTCTGTTCCAGTATAGATGTCCAATTTTTCAATGTAAGGACCACCTCAGTAGAGTTCCCTTCCTTGGCCAACCTCTTTTCCAGCCTCCTATTTCCTTGCTGCTTGGTTCTTTAAATTTTTCCTTCATCTGCTAGGCTATAAACCCAGTCCATCTGAAGCAGCAGATCCCCACACAAACTATGTGTGCAGTTGGTGCAAGGAGCTCCTGGCCGTCAGAGACCACGTACAGGCTTTGGAGGCCAGGATGGCAGAACTGGAGGAGCTAAGAGAGGCAGAGAGGTATGTTGATGACGCTTTCCGGGACACTGTAGAATTGTCCCACCTCTGCTCAGACAGCCTCTGTGCCATTGAGGAGGAAGAAAGGCCCAGAGAAGCAGAGCAGTCAATGGGAGCAGAGGGAAACCTTCCCATAGTTGGGACCCTCCTTCCAGATGGTGCTGGGGTTGCCTCTCGCACTGAGGTTATCTCTCTGGGGGAGGGAACTCCAGTTGCTAGGAAAAGGCAGGTGTTAGTAATAGGTGTTAGATTCGATCATTAGAAACATAGATAGCTGGGTTTGTGATGACAGGGAGAACCGTATGGTGACTTGCATGCCTAGTGCGAAGGTTGCAGATCTCTCGCGGCATCTAGACAGACTTATGTGTAGTGCTGGGGAGGAGCTGGTGGTCGTGGTACATGAAGGTACCAATGACATAGGGAAGGGTAGGAGAGATGTCCTGGAAGCCAAATTTAGGCTGCTAGGGAAGAGACTGAAATCCAGGATCTCTATGGTGGCATTCTCAGAAATGCTCCCAGTTCCAAGCTCAAGGCCAGGTAGGCAGGCAGAGCTTCAGAGTCTCAATGCGTGGATGAGACGATGGTGTAGAGAGGAGGGGTTTACGTTCATTAGGAACAGGGGAAACTTTTGGGATGGGGGAGCCTATACAGGAGAGACGGGCTCCACCTAAACCAAAGTGGAACCAGACTGCTGGCACTAAACATTAAAAAGGTTGTAGAGCAGTTTTTAAACTAGGAGATGGGGGAAAGCCGACTGCTGCAGAGGAGCACGTGGATCGGACAGAGACTTCTCTTAGGGGAGAGTCTGACAGGGAATCTCCAGGTTATAGTCAGGAACAGAGGACAGAAGAGGATAATGTAAGGGCTGGATCAGAAGATAAACAGTCACATAAAAAAGAATTTGGCACATCAGAAAGGGCAAACAAATAAACAGTGACAAGTTTTTAAAGTGCTTGTACACAAATGCTAGAAGTCTAAATAATAAGACGGGTGAACTAGAGTGCCTTGTGATAAAGGAGGATATTGATATAATAGGCATCACAGAAACCTGGTGGACTGAGAGCAATCAGTGGGACACAATCATTCCGGGGTACAAAATATATCGGAAGGACAGAACAGGTCGTGCAGGGGGAGGAGTGGCACTATATGTGAAAGAAAATGTAGAATCAAATGAAGTAAAAATCTTAAGCGAATCCACATGTTCCATAGAATCGCTATGGATAGAAATTTCATGCTCTAATAAAAATATAACATTAGGGATCTATTATCGACCACCTGACCAGGACAATAATAGTGATGATGAAATGCTAAGGGAAATTAGAGAGGCTATCAAAATTAAGAACTCAATAATAGTGGGGGATTTCAATTATCCCCATATTGACTGGGAACATTTCACTTCAGGACGAAATGCAGAGATAAAATTTCTCAATACTTTAAATGACTGCTTCATGGAGCAGCTGGTATGGGAACCCACAAGGGGAGAGGCAACTCTAGCTTTAATCCTGAGTGGAGCGCAGGAGCTGGTCCAAGAGGTAACTATTGCAGGATGGCTTGGAAATAGTGACCATAAAAACAATAGCATTCAACATCCCGTTCTTATGTTCTTATGCCAATTAAACAAAATATAGCCACAGAACCCTTTTAAAAAATTGACATGGACAATGTTTAGGCATTTAAAGAATGACAGGAATAAGTATGTTCTTCAGTGAGTGGGCAGGCAGTTATATTAACTCTTGACAGTCTACCTAATGTAACATATTTGCAGGGCAAAACCATTAGCAGTTCAATGTTTCTTTAATTTCTGTGCAGAAGCATCAATTTTTTTTGCCAGATCGCATTTTGCAACACAATATCAGTCTTGCCATATCCATGATTTAGACGGGCTGCAGTGATTCTACAGTAATTATGTCAAAAAAATGAAATATTTCAAAATGTGATTGACAGGTTGATTACAATAATGCATGTGATTAAACTCAGGGTGTGCTTGTGTAATGAAGGAGAGAATGTCAGTGGTAATTAACTGCATTTTTGTTACATTTTTTTGAGCATTTCTTACTCTTAGGTTGAAGTATATTGTAACCAATGGGCCACCTAGCGGTGGGGCTAGGTACAGAGTCTTAGAAAAAAGCGGTGCCATTTAGGACTGTGGGAGACAGTTTTTATGTAAATTGTAGATATTTATTCACATTATGTAAATTTTATGTAAATTAGCATGGCCATGAATGCCAGAAATATGCTGTAGAGCAGTGTAACAGGAAGGACTGCTTGTTAGATTTGAGTACAGGAGAGCAGCAAGAAGCATTGCTGTTCTCCTGGCAGTTCTGCTTAAAGTCTGCCAGGGGCCGGTAAAGTTAGGATTCCAATAGCAACAGGGTATAATATTACCATCAAAGTGAATGTTTTTGCCATCCTATGGGTAACATCCTATGGGTAACATCAGGAATTTCTTAAATGGATGATGACTTTTTCAATAAATGGAAAGATTGCATGGTCAGCCAGTCTGCCAAACAGGCTATTTGGTTGTATATTGTATTGTGCATCTATGCTGCATCCATCTACCCTTCATCTGTTTTTCTTCTTGGATAGTTAAGCTCTTTGGGACAGGAACTGTCCTAGTTTTTATCAAGCAGTCTGATAATACTATGATGTGAGCATGAGATTTCTTGAACACAACTATAATGGGTCCTGCCACAGTGCTAGGGGCATTATATAACACAGGATCAAAACAAAGATGTGTCTTGCATGCACTCCTCTATCTGCTAATGATTATTAGCCTTGCTGTTTTGTTTACTTCTCCCACAGTGGTTGCTGTGCATTTCCATATGTGCTCCCTACAACTGGAACATCCTTTCCAGGCCTATACTCTCCTCTCTTTCAGACCTTCTTCTGTTGTCATGCCTATAAAAAACTCAGTAAACAGAAATATTAATTTGGGGGGGGGATCACAGAAAGTCTTGGAGCTTTTCATCTGATTTCTCAGGGACTGTCTTCCCGTGTATCTGTGGTGCACCCACCACACTTACACTGGTACTATAATATAAATAGTAAATAATAATAAGCACAATATAATAAACATAATGAAATGGATATACACTAAAAATGAGGGGGGAGGGGTCTGATTTTACTAAAGGGAACCTCAAAGGGATTGGAAGGGAAGGTAACTGTTCTTAAAGACACTTTTTAAAACAGGGAAAGGATAAGATTCTGATTTCAGGCTGAGAAATAAGGTCTGTACTGTAAAATCCACCATGGCAAAACCATGATCGCCCGCTGACCTCAGACATAATGGTGAGATCCTTAAACAGCAGGCGGTGTGGGAGTGAGGATACCAGTGTATTTACGTAAGCTCCTACAGAGCCCTGGGCTCTGCTTGTTTGCATTAAGTGAGGGTTTAAAAATAAATATACATTTTTATTCATTTTGCATTGACCCTCGTTACCTCAAGAAGTCATTATTTGATCAGTCAGCGTACCACTAAAACCAAACTCACTTCATGCAAGAGATCTGTGTCCCCTAAGCTACAAAGTACGGTACACACAAAGTTTATAGATTCCTGGGTTCTTGTTTAAATAACATGTATTAAAAATACTGCTACCATTTAATAGAGAACTGTTTAGAGGTATGCTAATGGTCACAAGAAAATTTCAAACCTCCATAATGTGCTTTAATCACCAGCTGGAGATCAAAAGCCACCATGTGATTTTATACATCATGGGCAGCTTCCAGAACTGCCTTACATGGAAAGAGATCAATGGTAAAATTGGTAGATACAGCAAAGCTTTTGCAATAAAGGCATTTTATGTATCTTGTTCAAAGCATTTAAGTGCCTTTTCAGATCACTGATTGAACCATAGACATTATAAAGTGGAACCTTTTAATACCAAAATACATTTCCAGAGTAAAATTCCATTATGGGAAAAAGTGTTTCACTGCAACAGGATAGATAATAATTCTTTCACATGTAATGGGATATATGAATTGTTTGATGATAAACAGAACTTCTTTGTACCATTATAGTAAGACCCCATGTATTGTTTGTGTCTGTACTATGCCACATCTATTGCATATGGTATTCCATATATAAATAAAATAGTGTGTGTGTACACACACATGCACCCTATAAAAAAATGTCCAAACTAGGTGAGTGAAACACTTCACTTTAAGGTAGTTAAATGAAAGTAGATGGTGTTGCCACCCATATAAACTTTGGACTGCAACCAAAGTAAACATACAAGCTCTTTAAAAATAAAAAATCACGAAAGCCCTTTAATTTGGATTAATTTTGTGCACTTCAAACAGACTAGTCTTAGAAGCCTCATGTTAGTTAACATGATTGACTAACAACTTCAAATCATCTACCAGTTAGCATCACAAACAGGAAAAGAGAAACTTTCCAAATGGTCTTTTTTTAGGAGCTTTTCTACACCAGCATTGTGGTAATGCAGTAATGTTCTCCCTCCAGCACCCCAACCCCACTTCCCCTTTCTTTATTCACTTGCTGTATGTATCCTGGGCCATACTGACTTCAGTCACTCTAGTGTAATTCCACTCAAGTCAGTGAAGTTAGTCCCCATCTTTACATACACCCTTCCCACTTAATTTCTTCCCTGGATGAGATTCACCTCAGTGCATGCTACACAAGCCCCGAATAGCACGGACGTCAGCCCCAGAAAGTGTAGGGTGAATTTCACTCACTGTTGAAATACTGATTCAGAATATTTTAATGACCTGGTTAGTTATACCAACAGAAGTGATGTATATTTCTATTTCCCAAACCATTTAAAAATAATTTGATGTTATAATCATTACAATTAATCATTTTATTGTTTTGTAAAGTTTTTGTAAGAAGTAAAAATGTATTTTTGAAGTAGTGTACCAACAATGCTGCAGAAGAACCAAATCACAGAAAAACGGGCAGTGCCCCCTGCTTAAAAAAATAAATAAATAAAAATTTGACTCACTTCAAATTTATGTGAACAAAAATGATTCAATTTTCTGCTCAATATTTTTGGAGATTGCTGGCCATTCCAATCTGTGTGTATTTTCTTCAGATAGCAGAATGAAAAACGTAACAGGTCATTAATGACTATGATTTTGGAATGACTTTAATCTGAAGATTTTTAGAATTTTCCAGAAGATTATTCTTGATTTATTGAACTGACTTTTGACTTATCCATATCTATACTCAGTTTTTTTACCTTTCGTTTTCAGGAAATTAAATAATAAAATAAACATTCTGTTTTTAGCATCCATGTGCAGTTTTGCCAGGAATAATAGGCTGTGTGCCAAGTAACAAAAGGGAATTTGGATATTAATTTTTTAATGTAAATTGAGCATGAATGACTGGCTAGATTTGGAGAGACATTCCTTCTTATCAGAATATGATACATTTTTTGGATACATTGTTTTGCTATATAATCTCTCTTTTAAGCAGATCGTAAAAAGAAGCCAATTAAGAATAGGTGAAGTCAACATCAAGGCAAAACTAGCGTTAGTACTAATATTGGAGCCTCATGCTACCTATGTGCAGGTAAACCCACAAAAGGAAGAAACATGCTCCCCAGTTTGATACTTGTGGATGTAAATTGCAACATCTCCTTGGGCAAGGCATTTAGTCCTGTGTGGAAAGGGAATACATGTAGTCTTTTGGAAATCCATGCAGAACAGCAATGAGATACAATGAGTATGATATAAAAATCTAGATGGAGGTATGGATAGAGGGAGTGATATGGAAACACTAACCTATCCCCATGAAGGGCTCTGTCCTCTTCAGAAAAGGAATATTGCTCCTTTATTTCTGCCCCCTGTCTAACAGCAGGGCTACTGCCGGAGCCAACCTGCTGCTTGCTTTGGCCCTTGCAGTCTGCCCTCTGTTTTGAGAGGAGTCACCTCTCTGGAAGGGATTCGTTACTGGTTCTACCAGCCTTCATTTTTGCATGGATTTCTGGGAAACCAGGTTCTGTGGAGGAGAGTATGACTGGTGTTCTTTCATTGCCTGACCCCCAGAACACTTCTCTTGACCTGGAGAGTCACAAGCTTGCAAATCTCACATAGAGAGTTTTCAGTGTTTGAAGGAGAGGTACAGCTCTCTGTCTGCAGAGGTACCTGCAGAGGTACAGCTCCCCGTCTGCAGATTTAGGGGCTTCCCCCCCGGCCATTTTGCCTCCCTGCCCACCGTTCACCTAGCAGAGCAGGATATGTGACTCGTAGGAAGGCATTTGAAAAACTCATTTAATTTGTAGTGGGATGAAGTCCTGCAAACATTTTCAAACAGTTGTAAGAGCTGTGTCTCCCTCCCTCCCTTAGCATTTGAATTGTAAACTTAATACACTTAATTTGAGCTATTAGAAAGGTTTTGTGATTAGGATATATGATTGGGAGTCAGAAAATTAGTCCTTTTCCCTGTTCTGTTGCAGATTTCTATTGTGAACTCTGGCAAATGTCTTAACTGTTCTGTGCCTCAGTTTCTGCATCTGTAAAATGGGGATAAGTGACATATGCTTCAGCAGGACATTGAAGCTTAAGTCACTATTTGTAAACTGCTTGGAGGAGCTTGAGTAGGGGGTGTTAAGAGACATGAAAATTATTCATTTCCATCATTCACTTTCCTTTGAAGGAAAATATCGTTCATTAAATCCTGGGTTAAGGGCATTAGCACTCTCACCCTAAATATTTTTGCTAGAGTTGGATAAAAATGATAAATTTTTGTCTAATTCCACTCCATCAATTCCATTCATCCTCCACACAATGCTTTTAAGTTTCCTCTGGCTTCTTAATCACTGGTAACAGTGTTCTTCACCTTGTAAAAACTTTAAGTTCAGATATAATCAAATGCATTTGTCTAATTTGCTAGCAGCAGCTAATGAAAGGACACATGGAGAAATCCTTAAACATGTGGCAGGAATAACTTTGTTTCTAACTAGTTATTAATAGCATTCAGACACAATAGGATGTTGTACTGACCTATTAATATATACTTTGGATGCATCATTACGCCTGAGGTCACTGGGCAGACTGCCTTACATATTTTTAATAGATACTTTTAAATTGTATACTAATGGAGCAACAAAAAGACTCTGGAATGTCCTGTTGCTATTATACTATATTTAGGCTTGGCAGAATTAGATTTTTATTAGTAAATGTCTATTTTACCATACACACACAAACTGAAGAAAAAATATTTCATCTAATGTTGAAATTTCAGATAGTCAAAGTAGTAAGTTCTCAAGCAGTATTTATTCTGTTTGCTTTAATTATGTTTACTTTGTATATTTTGTGTGTTGAGTTTGTGTTTTAACAGTTATAAAGCTTTATAACTTTTTGAACCACGATGTAAATTGTCATTAAATTGTCTGAATCCCTCATCCATGGTCTCAACAATGGTTAAAATTTAAATAAGAATATTTTCTATTTTTATTTCAAATCCATAATTTTGAACAACTGTGAAAATTTAAATAGATACATGTAAAAAAGCTTTAATTATAATAAAAAAATCCATTGAATTCTGCCAAGTCTAAATATAGTATGCTTTTTATTCTTTTTAAAATAAAAATTAAATTAACTCTTCAATGCTTCTTGTATACATTCTTTTCACTGAAGAAAACAGTATAAAATGGAAAGGTGAGGAAAAAGCGTGCAGTAACTGCATTTTTCTAGCATTAACACAACTTACAGATATGAATGGAAGCATCATGTCCTGAAATGCAGTTTGAGTGCTCACAAGTGATCTTGAAAAGCCTGGGTCTTTTGCGTGGGTACACGGACCTGCATACATTATGCAGTGCAGACATACCCAAAGTAACAGTGTACTTATCACAAAACTCTCTGGGTGCGGATGGCAGTGTTGTTGTGGATGGCAGTTAAGATTCACTGCAGACCCAGCTGTATCACTGTCTTCTCACAAGGCTTGCTCGCACCTCTGAGCTCTAGTTCTTCAGCCAGGATTATAATCCTATCTGATCCAAGCCATTTTAAGCATGATTCAACAACATTAATATTTCTCTTTATAGCACTGTACAGTTGTCATTCTAGCATCCTTCTGAGATATGTAAGAACTGTTCCCATTACAAAGATGGGGAAAGTGAGGAAGAAAAGTTAAGAGAATGGTCCCAAGTGACAGAGGAGTCAAATGGAATCCGTGTCAGGAGTTTCCAGCTCGCAGTCCTGTGCTCAGACCATAAAACCACATGTTTCACAAGAACTTTCTCTAATTCAGTTATTCAAAAATTAGAGATGGACCAAAATTTGCATTTGGGGTGCCAACACCTTTGAATTTCAGGAGGAACAGGATTTGGGGTCACAATGCCACTCACTCAGATTGGCCCATCCACCCCCCCCGTCATAACTGTAAGAATGATCCTGTGGGCAAAGTGCTACAGTGTGTAGCATCTTCTGCTTTCTTTACTTTTATTTTTCTGATTTTTCTATGAGCTTGAGAAGCAGGTCGTAAGGTATAGAATTCAAAGCAGTACAGGTTGTTGAAAAGCAGCAGAAATATATTATATGGGGTCAAGTATCAGAGGGTAGCCGTGTTAGTCTGGATCTGTAAAAGCAGCAAAGAATCCTGTGGCACCTTATAGACTAACAGACATTTTGGAGCATGAGCTTTCGTGGGTGAATACCCACTTCCTCAGATGCATGTAATGGAAATATCCAGGGGCAGGTATATATATGTGTGCTAGCAAGCAAGCTAGAGATAACGAGGTCAGTTCTGAGTGTTCTGCAACCACTCTGCACCAGCATAGCTGGCACAAATGGCACAGGGCAACCATGACTTGAGCATGTAGTTTAGCTCAGTCCAGTTTTAACGTGTTTCAAGGACGGGGCTTCCACTGCCTTTCACAGCCTGAAAGCGCTTCCTGTAGGAATAAGGATGGCAATGTTGCCAGCTCTTGCAAGTATTTCCTGGTATGTGGTGGTTTTTTTTTTTTTTTAAAGCTCTGGCTCCAGGAATCACATGACTCTCAATATTCTTCTTTAGAAAAGTTTCTAGCCCTCATTTTTCTGGAAAATCTTAACGTGACCTTTAAATGCTCGAACACTAGAGGGGGTGGGGGGAACCTCCCATTCAGTGTTTAAAATCTCATGCTTTTAAGCCTGTCCCAGGAGTTGAGTGTGCGGTTTGGCAATTCTGCAGATGCATCACCCTTGACTGTATGTTCCACTTGCCTCCCGGGGTTTTACTTATTAGATGGTGGCCGACCTGCTCCGAACTCCAGCTCCTGAACACGACTTCTTTGCACGGCTGCTTTCGCGCCCCCCTATGCGGCTCCTAGTCCTTTCGCTCTAGGACAGCGCCAGCTGGCGCCGCCAAGCCAACAAAAACTACAACTCCCAGGGTGCACCGGGCTAGGGGGTGGGGAGGGAGAGACGGTGGCCGGTGAGGTTCACTTGTAGGCGGGCTCCGTCGGGTAGGTAGCCAATAGGCTAGGGCGATAGTGGGATGTGCGTAGCCTGGCGGGCGGGCTGCCGGAGGGCTCATGTAGTGCGGGAATTTCGGACGGGGAAGAAGGAGCGGCTGGGCCGGGCCCGGCTTCTGAGACCCTGCAGGTATCTGAAGCTGGGGCTCTGGGGAACCGGCCTCAGCCTGCCCCCTCCCCCCGGCGCTGGGCTCCGGCCCGGGAAAGGGGCGGGAGACGCTGCTGTGTCGAGTCCCCGCGCGGGAGAAGGGGGTTGGCCCCACTCGCTCCCCGACGAGGCTCACTCCTTCCCCGCGGCCCGTTTCCTGAAAGGTCTCGAGGTTCATCGCGGCCCCTTAACCTCGCGCGGGGCCTGCCCAGCTGTGGAACCCACAACCCCTAGTGCCCCGCTTCTGAACCTCCCCCCCGGTCAAGGGGCTTTTGATGGCCGTGGGGTTGGTCGCGGGTAATGGTGTTTACACCAGGGTGTGAGTCATGGGGGGAGGGAGGCCGGGGGGGACCAGTCCAGCACGTGCGGAGAAGAGTGAAGTGCATTTCTCATCTCTTGGGGAGGGGTATGGCGGGGACGTGGAGAGCGGGAACCACTTGAAATCCGTCATCACTTAAGAGGATGAAGTTTCGAGAGAAAATGAGTTTTAACCTCATAACAAATGTATCCTTAAAATTCTGCCTAAATGAGTTAGGCTCGGGCAGGTCCATCCTGTTGCCACCGGGACTGTGGAGATGAGTTGGCTCCATTTTTCTACTGTTTATAGGACTCAGCTTGCACAGGTGCAAGCTCAAACCTGTTGTCCCCATGGATTTCCAAGGGGAGCACCTCAAGGCATCCCTCATGTTCTCTATCATTCATTTGGAAATTTTGAGTCTCTTCTGCTGGTGCTAAAGGTTTTTGTGATGTTTGGAGACTGTCTTGTTCCTGATTAAGTTTCCCACATTAAAGTCATTGCTGTTTGAGACAGACTTTGAGATACTACTTAATACTTGGTGAGAATCAGCATTGACTCCCCAGGTTATAGAGTGCCCCAAATGAATATCAAAACAGCAGTCCTCCACCTCTGCAAAATCACCCCAAATACCTCAAACTTAAGGTATTTGGGGTGATTTTGCAGAGGTGGAGGACTAGTTGTGTGTCTATTGCTGGTCCAAAGATATAGAGATTTGGGGATTATATCTGGTCTAGCTTTTTAGACGTGTTCCCAGATAATAGAAATATATGAAGGGTTTTATCAGTCTGAGAATTGTATGGATGAAAGTCAGAAAGTTGAAGATTTTAAATCTAATTGAAGTACATAGTGTTAATTATGGCTGGAGAAGGTAGTTTAAACTGGTTTAAAATTAATCCAGAATCAGGGAGGTTGCTTCTAAAAAGAACTAGAGTTGGCAGGTCTGATTCATGCTGCACTGAGGGATTCAAAAATAAAATGTCTTTCCCTCTAACTACATGAAGAGGTCTGTGTCCAGTTTTCCCAAATTCTGCTATCTTGACAAAACATTATAAAATATTTTAAAATCCACCAATATAGGTTCACCTTGTCTAGTTTGAACATAAAATACTGAGAGGGAAGAACTTTTAAATAGCTGTAACTAAAGCAATTACGTTGCTACCAATTGATTTTTAATAACCCAAGTTAATCTGAAATGTCCGGTGTTATTCTAAACATGTAACAGAAGGCCTGAAGGAGGGAAAAGACTTTCTTACATAAATTTAGACCTTCAATTGCTGTAGAAACTACCTGTTTTGACACTGGAGATATCTGAAATATTAGTGGCCATTTTGGTGCCTTTCTCTCTGAAATGAGCAAAATTGTGTCCATTGTTTTGAATAAAATAAACAAAAATCCCAAAACTGCAAACAGTTTAAAGTATTTAGGAATTTTAAAAAATAAAGTGGTTTTGTGGCTAGGAGGAAGGTATTTTTTTCTTTGCTGGCAGACTTGGAGAGTTCTGCTATGAGTAAGCAATATTAATGATGCGCAGATTTCATGTCTAGCTGGAACTGCCTATTGACTAAAAGGTTCACAGGTCAGCAGCACTGTCCTCTCTGTGCTGAAAAATAAAAAGCGATCCAATTGAGATAAATCTAAAAATGACAGTTTGTAGAAAATAAGAAAAGAACCAGGAAGGAATTCAGCAGCATAGTCATTCTGAATGGCCACATACAGAAATACTTCCTTAAAATGAATTTGATTTATAGTCATTTGACTTTTGCTGAGAATGGCAGAAAACACAAACTGGGAAATGTCTGTTCAAGCTTATTTAAGAGTACAACAGCAGTAACTGGAATACTATTTCAGATTGCATTTATAAAAATTACTGATTGCGAGACTGAATTGCTAAATTGTGTGCATACCTCAAGCATAGCGTGTGGAAAAGCAGACAGTCACCTTGTACTCAGTAAAGAAGTTTTGGAGAAAAGTTCAGACAGACAAACCTCTACTTCTGTTGTCATTTTTCTATTTGTTAGGAGGAAAATCTAAACTATTCAGTCTACGCAAGTTCTGAGTAAACAGCCCTATAAAAAGATGCAACCATGTGCCTTAAAAATATGTTTCTGCCAGTAAGCAGGGTCAAATCTTTTCAGTACTTAAGAGAGAGTATATTATTTGACATCTACATAGTACCCTACATTCAAGGATTTCAAAGCAATTTGTGAGCACCAATTCAATTAAGCATCACAATACTCGTGTGAGATAGAAAATATTTCTGTTTACTGATCGGGGTGAGGTGCGGGAAGTGGTAACACACATAGAATGGTGAAGTTGCAATAACTTATTATGGAGAGTGAGAGAGAGACTCTAGCATCTTCATGCAGTAGACCATCTCTTCTCTCAAAAGGTATGTCTACACTAGAATAAAAGGCCCATGGCACAGCTGTGGTTGTCTTGAGCTCACATGACTCAGTCTGTAGGGCTAAAAATTGCTGTATAGATGTTTGGGCCTGGGCTCTGGCCCTACCCTCCCATGGTGGGAGATTTCAGAAACCAAAAAAAGCTATGATGTAGGTAACACTGCTCTACAGCCAAAATGCTTCTGAAATAAATGTAGTCCAACTTTACTAATTCTGGGTCACTGAGAACGAAAATGATGCTTAAAATTGTCGATTGGCTCTAGTTTTCAAGATATGCTGTTGGGTCAGTATATACGACCCTTGACTTGGGAATGGCGGAGGATAAGTGAGTTATAAAGGGAAGGGATCTCAATTTAAACCAGAAATGACTAAAATACATCTTTGACTGGATCTATGAATAAATCTATGACTGGGTTTGGACAGTACTTGCTTTTTAGGCAAAACAATGAATGATGCAATCTGAAGCTGGTATTGCGTCATACATGATATGAATTGCATCATGTTATTCTTAGAAGTCATGGATGATGCAATCAAACGAAGCTTACATCACTCTGCTGAACAAATTGCCCTGTATCAGCTCTAGAAATCATACAGTGTTGTGCTCTCTTATTTGTCAGTGTTTGATTTTGCAAAGGGATACACTTCTATTTAGCCAAAGTGAGCAGAGATGCCTTGCACTTGTGTGAACAGTGCAGATAACTTCTGCTGTGTTTGTTGTGAAGTGACTTTTGCATCACAAAAGCGCAGTCTAACCACTATGGTTAAGAAAGCCTATCCCCTTTATTTTGGCTGCAAAATTGGAGATCAGGACAAGAGGTGGGCCCCACACATATGCTGCAACACTTGTGCAACAAATCTTGGCCAGTGGTTGAACAGGAAAAGGAAATCTATGCCTTTTGCAGTGCCAATGATTTGGAGAAAGCCAACAGATCATACCAGCAATTGTTACTTCTGCATGGTGCCTCCAGTTGGGGAAGGTGTGTCAAAGAAGAAAAAGTGGACTGTGCATTATCCAAACATTCCATCAGCTATATGACCAGTACCCCACGGAGAAGGACTGGCGGTTCCTGATGCACCAGAATCATTCTCACTTGAGTCAGACGAAGAAGAGGAAGAGGATGAAACTTCTGGTCCTGAACCATCAATGTCACGGGACCCACATTTTCTCCCATCCTCCTCCTCTGAACCACACCTCATAACACAAGGTGAACTGAATGACCTTGTCAGGGATTTGGAACTACCCAAGAGTAAGGCAGAGCTGTTGGGCTCCAGACTACAGCGGTGGAATCTCCTGGCAGGCTATCTGGGCCAATGGAGCCCATCAATGCTTACAGACTATTGCTGGACCGTGACAAGAGATGCTCCATTTAATGAATACAAGAGACAAGCCAAGAAGCGCCAAGTAGACTAAACTATGAACATAATAGTTTTTTGTCCTTTGTTTCATAATAAATTTTATTTATATAACCCTTCTGCTGATTTTTAAAGTGTTACATAAACAGGACAGGTGAAATATTATCATGTAAAGCAACCATAAACACATGAAAAGACCTAGGTTTACAATTTATGATTAAAACTCTACTATCTACACAATATACATAGACATAAAATGTAAAAACTTAAATATCTTAGAAACAGTAGCCAATCAGTTGTTTTAATTGTCATATTTGAATTCAGCACATCAAAATATATAATAAATATCACATTTTATCTCTGAAGCAGATGACTTCTCAAAAATTGTAGATCAGTGTAATTTGAAGTCTTCTAAGGCTGTACTAAATGTATGCCCTAGTGTGGTGTTAGTGCGTATTGTGCTGTTTGAATGAGAGATAAAACTGATGCTCTGTCCTTAGTATGTATTGTGCATGAGGAATAATTTTAGTGCTGGTATTCTGGCAGACTTCTAATTTGAGTAAATTGTATTCGATTATATCTAAACAGCTGCCCCCCCCCCGCAATCACTTTCATTTTGTTATCTTCACTTCCTACCCTATAAATTCTGTTGGTAATATATTGTAAAATAGCTGCAGCATTCCTCTCTAGAGATGAATGATTTTTCTGCATCATTTTGTAAAGCATTTTAAGATCATATGGAATGAATGTTTATTTTTGGTTGGTTAGTAGTATCCCAGTGGTTAGTAGTATTCCAGTGAGAAGTAGATGCTTTGAAACAAGGGATATCCTCCAAATATGGAGAGAGTAGTATTCCAGTCATATATCTAAATTAAAAGTGTAGTGGTCTACAACATTTAACAGACTGTTCATTCTTTGGGTGGCAAATTATGTACAATTACAAAAGTAGCAATAAAAGGTTGTCCTTTCCTTCCTTTTTGCTGTTTACCTTGTGTCTTCAGATTGTGTTAAAAATGTGTTTCTTGTTGGCAGCTACAACTGCTTCCAATCCCCAAATCTTCCTGTTTTAATACTGTGTAGCTTCTGAGCAGGTACGTATCTGAACATATGATCTCAAATGTGGAAGCATAGGGAGCCAGAGCTTCAGTAATTCCAGAGGACAGGTTTTCTGCAAAAGAATGCTTAGCCTTGAGCATACTGCCTTTTTAAAACTATAATTGCTTGGCACCTATGGCCTTTTGATAGCTTGACCAACTTGTGAGTAGGCATAATGCCATCCTAACAGATGGGTATGAATGTAGACAGTCAAGAAACCATGTATGAGTATCTAGTGTATTTGTTAAGGACAGGATTCTCAGCTGGGAACAGTCAAACCTCTGTTCATTCTGAGCTTCCCTTTTTATGGTTAAGGGGATGTCGTAATTAATTCATTTATTGACTGAGTGTCTGCAGGAGTGTAACTTTTGACCCAGTTGGATAAAGAAAGCTGGGGGGAGAGGGGAGCACTGTTCACTAACCCCTCTTGTGGAGTTAGTTGAAATAAGTTGTTTTGTTCCCTATAAGCAGGTTTGGCAGCAGCAGATCTAATGGTGAGGTTACCAGGGTGAAACATATCCATAACTCTCCATTAATAAAGCTGATATATATGTTGAATATAAACAATTCAAGTTTTGTCTCTGGTTGATAGCATTTTTCAAAGAATAAATCCCAAGAGAAGATGTGGCAGCACAGGTCAATATAGCATTTTCTGAAGTCAGGTATATGGGGAAGAAGCAGTAATTCCTGGTATATATGGACCATTCTCTCTCAGGGTAGTTCAAGGAACATTTCAGTTATAAATGGAGGAAAAAGTTTAACCTGAACCTGATGCTCTTGTTTCTCATTTAAAAAAAACCTGAAGTGTCAAGAAAAACATTTCAAGAAGACCAAGTGCAAATTATGGGTAAACTTTGTTTTATAAATTTAGATGAAGTGTCTCAAAGCTGTATCTGGATTATATAGAAAAGGTTTTATTTAGCAGTAATAGCTAGAAATATTGGAAAGCAATTCAGAATTAAAGAAAATCTTTAAATACTAAAATGTTCAGATGTGATAGGTGTGGGTAACAGTATTTTAGAAATACATTTTAGAGGTACCCTTCTCTTGAGGTGGTGGTTTCATATTTGTTCTGCTGCTGGTGTGCTTACATCTGCTATGACTATTCTAGTGTAGTTCTATTATCTTATAAAACTTTGCATATTTAGGAGGCTCCTGAAGAGTAGAACAATATCTTATTTCTTTTACTTTGGGGATGGAGGATGAAAGCATTTTATTGTTTTAACATTTTATTTTTCATCCAGGTGACACATTTCCTGGCCGCAGACTTATTAGATAGGGGGCACATCTCATTTACCAGGAAGCAGTGCTGGCAGCTGGTGGGAACGTGATACCTGTTGTCCTGTCCCCCAGGAGAGTGTTGCAGACTCTGGCATGGCAGAGGGCTGCTTGAGGGAAAAGCAGTGGCTATTCAGACCAGGGAGTTTCAGGGAAGGGGTGTGGTGCTTGGGGTTGCTGCTACAGTTGCAAGGCCCTCTATTTCTCAGATGGGGGAGCTGGAGAGAGGGTCCCAAAAGTGCATAGCAGCCAGGAGGAGAAGCTGATGAGTAGGGAACAGAAGTTCAGCAAGACCAAGAAAGCAAAATACAAGGAAAAGGGGGACACTGGAGAGCTAGAGATGAAGATGCAGAGGGGTGAGGCAGAAGGGAGCAGAAATAGGCCAATTCAAGCAATTGTTTGAAGCCTTGCTTCCTCCACCCTCTCATTGCCCCTTCTCTGTAATCTCCACTGTGGGGTTCGCCTTTCTCTGGTCTTGTTGAGTTACCACTTATAAGTTTTTCCACTCAGTGGCATATTGTCCTAGCTTTAGTGCATATTAGGAACCTGTTCACTCCTTTTCTCCATCTCCTCCCTTTTAATTCAGTGACACCTAGTTTGAATTGCAATCAGTATCCATCTGTAGAGGCCCACCAGATGAGTCCTGGGTAAGGGCAATAGGTGGCAGTTACTCCCCATTTGCTGATCATCTTCAAAATTGTAAACTTCCACTTCGTGGCAAACAGTATATGGCTCCTACATCATGGGAATAGTCAGGAACTGTGATTACATAGACGAAATACAAATAATTATTCTGCTGTCCAGGAACCTCACAAATTGAGCATTGTTAGGATTAGAAGACCCAAGGCTAACTGTACTTTTAAAAAAAAGTAAGCTCTGTGTATGGTTATATGGTTTTCTTTTTCATAGGGAACAGACAAAGATCAAGTTCTGTGTAAAACAAATTAAGAAGGCCTTTCACATGAAAGATGTGTATGCATTCCTTGACATAAGGTACCCAAACAATCTAGATAGAAAACATTGATTCAGTGAAAAATTGGTTCTTGTCCCAGTGTTGGAAAACCCAAAGGGGCTTATTGTCTAGTAAAGATCTCAGTCATTCTGGAGGGTGACATGTTTATTTGACTGTGAAGAAGCCATTCAGTTATTTAGTTTCAAAGTGTTCTCTTCCCAAGCTGGAATTTGAAGGTCAAGAGGCAGAAATAAGATTTATGTTCAGAACCTTGAAACTGGAGGTTATTTATTGCACTGTTGAGGTTTCTGGATTATTTTAAATGCTGTCCTGGGATACAGTAAATTCACTGTTGCATTTTTGTTACATACATATTTGTGGGAGAACATTCTAGGACTACTTGAATGGTTCTTGCAGGTGTTTGATCTTTTTGTGGCATCATGCCAATCACAATCTTAACTACTGCAAACATGGTTAAAGAGAAAGTTGAGTTCATTTTTAGATATATCTAGCTTCAGGACTCCAGTTATTAAAGACATGGACTATATAAAAATTTGTATATTTAACTGGCTTGATAAAGCTTATTGTATCACAGCTGAATATATTTTTCATATTGTCAGATCATAATTAATTATCAAATGGAATAGATTCTGTAATTCTCCAGTATGTATTAAATTATGCAAAGCCTTCTAATACAAAATCTTTTGTTCTGAAGCTTCCTTTTTTTTTACTTTTTATCAGATTTTTCTTATCAACTGAGAAGTTTTTTTTTCTGATCTCTGAAGAAATATACATTGCTTTTCACCTAGGATTCATGCCAACAGGATTACCTTGCACATTTCTTACAAAGTATTTTTGTAGTAACAATTTGGCAATTTAAACAACCTATGGTTGCCGTGTAGAAGTCTGTCATGAGCAAAAGAGACCATAAAAAACTGGCATATGGAGTAGAATAAGGATGCAAAAGAAAATCTGCTCAGTTTATAACCCTGGCATTTACTTCTTATAGTGAAAATGCCATATATAAAGAAGACTTCTGGAAAAAGAGGTCCTGTGAAGAGGAAGCTTGCAGAAGAATTTGCTCCTGGAGAAGTGTTAACAGACACATCAAAAAAAGAGTGGAAGTTAGGCATGCCTATAGGGCAAGGTGGCTTTGGATGCCTGTATCTTGGTAAGTTTGTGACCCAAACTACAACTTCTTAAAATGAAGATCTTTAAGGTCCCACTCTCCCTAATAAACTGGGGACCCTATTGTCTTCAAATTAACAACAGTTTGGTTATAGCTGCCATTTAGTGTTTTTCTTGCAGAATTGAGAAATGTAGGTAGAAAATAGTTATTAAAGGCACTGAAGATATAGTCCTCCATATGCTGTATTTGGAAGCCCCTCTTGGTTCTTACTCTAACCCCAACTACTTCATATAACAGATCATATTTTTCTTAGCTGAAGTGACATTCTTTATTCCCATATAAATCATCCATCTTCTTAATAATATCCCTCAAATGTTTGTAGGCAGATTTCATAATTCCCCCTTTCTCATATTTAATTAGTTTATCATCTTAAAGGTCATTTATTCACTTTTAATTTAAATTTAGTACTTGTGAGAGAGGCCAGGTTGTTGGTGTGGCCTCCAGCACTTTAGGCATCATCCCTACACTGCCTTGCCATGATATTTCAACTCTGACTTTGCAGGGCCTACCTGCAGAGATGAGAGGATTGCTCAGTCTCCATGCTAATTTGATCTTTGCTCTCTGTTTTGATGGTATTATTTGTCATGAGGATACTGGGCACCTAAATTCTAAACTGAGACTATTGACTCATTTGATATAGGATGATGACCAGACAACAGATGACAGCTTTCCATTTCGTCTCTGCTGGATTGCATTTGAACTGACATGGTCAAATGCTTGATATTACATAACCAGTTCTCTGTAATATCTATCAAGTCCAAGAATTTCACTGTCAGGGTGTCATTACATTTCATTTTGTAGTGCTATCTGTTTGTTGAGTGTGACAAAACGTGTAAAAAATAATATGGCACCTAATCCTTAAATGTATCTGTTTTCTGAATAAATGGGCAGTGTGAAGGTGGTCCTATCATAGCTATCATTCTACACACCAACGTTGAGGGGATGAAACTTTAGATGAAGACTCTAGCCAAAGGGCCTTTTGACTATGTGGTGCCTTCACTGTATGACAAGATGTCCTCCCTCTCCACGCAATTTATGTGGCATGATTGCATTGAATTATGTGGCATGCAGTCACTTATTGATTACAAAATCATTTGGTAAGCCATAGTGCTCCTAAAATGAACTGGCAACAGTAGGAGGAGATTAAGCATTGTATTGAAGGAAAGTAGCTACCAAGTGAGGTTTCTAGCCTTGCCATGGTGGCCCTCCACTTCTGCATGTTTTTGCCCATTCAATTTGTAATCCTACCAGAGGTGGAACTCTGCTCATGTTATACACTTGTGCATGTTAGTAGTTGTCTTTTCAGGAAGGACTAACCTTGCTCTCGCTCAGAGAATGCTTAAGCCCCTTCTACCACTGCTACAGATGTGTGCGTTGGCTTCCTGAGTAGCTGGTATTTTAAAACTGCCTGCCATAGAATCCCCTATTACACATCTCGTGTGGCATTCTAAAATGGCAGTCAGACAAGCTGAGAGCTGAAAGATATCCAAAAATATTTTTCTATATAGGGTATCTTCGTAAAAAGGTAAAAATAATGGCCTCCCATGCGTAAGCCACACTGTAAATTAGGCCTTACCTTTAAGTCACTTGAGAAGGTACTATTGAATGGCAAGGGGGTGGGTGACTTCTTTATCATTTAGTAAATGTCCCCAGTGGGAGAAATCAAGGCCCGAAATGTAACTTGGTTTTCTGCATAATTCTGACATCAAGCTACTGAACAATTTATATTCATGTTAATATTTAATTACTTTATAGAGTAGCTAACCAAATGACATAACAAGCAGTAGTTGTATATGTTTTACGATAGTTGCTTCTCATTCTACTGATAAACGCTTCATATTTTAACAGCTGATGTTAATTCTTCAAAATCGGTTGGCAGCGATGCACCCTATGTTATAAAAGTGGTAAGAGAAATTTTGAATCTATTTATTTCAGATATCAAATAGCTTCTATGTTATTGCATATGTAACATGAAACATCTCCTCAGCTAGAATTAATACAGTCATATAGTGTGAGCTTCATTATGTATGTTTAATAATAATTAAAAGCCCAGTGAGGATCAGGACCCCATTGTGCTAGCTACTGTGCAAACATATAAGACACGGTCCCTGTCCCAGACAGTTTACATGCTAAACACACAGTGATATATGAAGAGAGGAAAAGAGAAACAATCACATTTGTGCTGTAGGGAGACTAGAGAAGGCTAGGTTTCTGTAACAAGACAAGAGACCTTAGAATCTGAACTAGAGTTTTGGCTGTCTGGACAGAAAAGTTGGAATTGCAAATATTGGATAGGAAGGAGTGGCAGGATCTGAACACAGCCTGAGTGTATGGGACAGTTGATGAGAGGGAATTGAAAATGACCCGGAGGTTATGGTTCTGAATGACACTCAGAACGATGGTGTTATTAAAAGTGACAGAAAGGAGTGAGAAATGAGTATTGCAGAGAGAAGATCAGAAATTTAGTTTTGGCCATGTTAAATTTAAGTTAATGGAAAGACATCAAGAGAGGCTGAGACATGAGTCTAGATGAAAGACAGCAGATCAGAATTTGAAAGGCAGATCTGAGAGTCACCAGCACAAAGCACAAAGTTGATGCAGTGACCAAGATAATGCAGCATAATTCTTTACTTTACACCACTCAGGCAGCACAAACTGGATTAAATGTCTGTAAATGGCTATTGAAGAACTTCCTTCTGGTGTAAGACTGATATAGGCAGTTCCTGTGCCAGTTAGCCTCTTCCTTCTGGTGGCAGGAGTAGACTGGATGAAGGCCAGGGAAAGAGCAGAGCTCAGCTTTGCTACACCAATTCTCCCCTAGGAATTTTATGGTGGGTGTAAATTAGAGTGGCCCCATAACTGCACCGATTAATGTTAGGGCAAAACTGATGCTGACTTTAACTGACTCCCTTATGGGTCCCTACCCTGTGCCAAGATGGAACTCAGACATAGGAGAACTGAGCCTAGTATGAGCATATGACAACAAAACACCTAAGTTTAAATACTGAAGTTTAAATGTACTCTAAGCTTTGTTGAATCAGAAAGTTGTTGCCACTTAGTTTTTTATCTGGTGGGAAGGTAAAAGAAGTATACATTTAAATACGTGTGTTGTAATTGCTTGCACTAGAGAAAATAGGCTATATATTAGTTAATGATAATACATTCATGCAACTATTGGCCAAACTTTGTAATATATGTATTGCATTTTAACTTTTTCCAGTTTTAACATTTTCTTTTCCCAACCTCTTGATATGTAGGTTACATTTGATTACTTTGAATGTGGCCCCTAATTGGGTTCTGACTTTGAAAGTAGCTCCAGGCACCACTTGAGAAATTGGGAACATAGTAAATGGGCATACTAGATCAGACCAGTGGCCCATTGATCAAATATCTTGTCCCTGGCAATTGTCAGGACCAGATGCTTCAGAGAAAGGTGCATGACCTTTTATTGGAAAATTGTGCAATAACTTGTTAGTATGGACTTTTGTCTGAAGCATGAGGGTTTATATCATGCTTTTTCCTCTGTCTGCTCATTTGTTCAGCAGCAGTGAAATCTACTCTACTAATAGTTGGCCCTCTGTGAAAAATATAAATGTTATAGTAGATTTTTATTCCAGTTTAAAGATCCAATTAATTTAGTATCAAATAGTCTGCAGTGCTCAGTGCATCACTTTGGAAACTGACAGTGTCACATCATATGAACTATAAAATATACTTATTTTTTGACAATTGGTGGTGAGCTTGTTGGAAAGGATCATTTGCTGCGAAGTGGCATTTTGCCTGATAAGAAATAGAAGGTATTGTAACAGATTTTTGTTCTGTAATAATGGAATTGCCTTTTTATTGCGTTTTGTAGTACCTCTATTGCTAAGCTCCCTGAAAGTTAATTCATCTCCTTTTATTCCTGTCTATGTATTCAGGATGTCTTTGCACCAGTATGAAGTGCTCTGCACCCCATTTTTTTTGTTCTACTGTTTTCTTCTCTACTTATAAGCAGTTAGTGCTTTCTTTCTGCTCTCCCAGTCCATGCATTTTGATTTCCTCTCCAACAGATATTTGTCATACCTACGGTGAATGACCCATGACTTGTTGCTTCCCGTATCAACTGGGATGCAACTTCTAATAAGGGTCTGTTTTTGATACTCTGAGAGCCAAGTTAACTCACAGCAGAGATAAAGAGGTTAATAGCTGAAGGATTATTAATGTTCAGTAGTTACACAAAATGTTGTTCACCCAGCAATGTTCTTCAAATGGTTTAGACTATTAAAGCAGGATAGAAATTGGCTTAGTCTTTTGATATAGAGTTCTTACGGTTTTGGTATCTAATCGGTATAAAATGAATAATTGTAAAGTTTTTCACAGTTTTTTCCTAATGAAGAAATGCTTCTTAAAGTATGAATTTTCAGATGTCTCTGGGCAAATGTGGGTGCAAAGTTTATTTAATGACATTGCTTATCGTTTCTAGATGGGACAATTTAATTCTTAAAATACTGTTAAAGAAAAAAGAGGCAGATATGTCTTGAGTTTTGACATATACAATGTAATGGCAGAGAGTGGTATTTTTCTCTAGTCAAATTTAGTTTCAATTCTTAAAGCTTGGGCATGAATTTCTAGAGTACATCATGTTTGAATCTAAGTATTTCATAAGGTACCAATCACTACGGTTTTGAACATTGTTATCATAGTATCATAATACATAGTCATAATACAACATCATGAATGGGGAACTGTGGCCAATGGGAGGTGCGGGAGCAGTGCTTGCAGGCAGGAGCAGCATGGGGAACCACGTCGCCACCCCTTCCCAGGGCCATAGGCGCGTGCTGGCTAGTTCTGGGGCCGGGCAGGAGGGAGCCTGCCTTAGCCTCACTGCGGTTTGAGGTAAGTGCCACCTGGTGGGAGCCTACACTCCAGCCCTGAGCCACTTTCCAGAGCCAGCAGTCCATAGCCTCTCCTACACCCAAGCCCCAGCCCAGCCTTGAACTCCTCCCAGAGCCAGCCTCCCATAACCCCCTTTTGCACCCTGAACCCTTCCCACACCCCAGCCCTGAGCCCCTCCTGGAGCCAGCCCCCGTACCCCCTCCTGCAACCGAACACACTGCCCCTGCCCAGAGCCCCCTCTTGCACCCAAACTCCCTCCCAGAATTTGCACCCCTCACCCCCTCCTGCACCCCGCCCCAGGCTCAGCTCAGAGCCCCCTCCCACACTCGGAACCCCTCTGCCACAGCCCCCATCCCCTCTCCCAAACCCTTGATCCAGCCCGATGAAAGTGAGTGAGTGTGGGGAAGAGCAAGTGACAGATGGAGTGGGGGGATGGAGTGAGCGGGGCGGGGCCTCGGGGAAGGGGCTGGGTAGATTCTGGTTTGCACTGAAATTAAAAAAGTGATCTTGTGTGTAAAAAGGTTGGAGACCACTGTTTAGAATTAACTTTATTATGGAGGCATTAGTTGCAGCTCCATAATTAAGGCTGAATTCAGTTTTACACTTAAAGCATGAATCACTCCTGTTTGAAAAAAACCTGTATGCTTAGCAAATTCATGGCACTTACTCTGTGTACAGAATATATTTTCTGAGAATTTATAGGTAATCTGTTAGTTTGGGTTAAAATGAATTTTAAAACGTGTGCCTTTTAAAGAATTTAGCATCAGTCAGCCTTTTTTGTTCCAAATGATCTTAGTAATAGATAAGACTCTTCAAGCTTTCGATATAGTTGCAGTTAATTTAAATCTTGTACATAGGCTATATCTGAAGAAATTGTTATAATTAAGCTTTATTTTTGTATTGTTATGATTGTATAGGCAATATGTGGTCAGGTCAGCAGCTCAAGTGAGTGGGGCTGTTGCGATATCCTAGATAAATCAACCAATCACCACCCTTTTTCTGCAGCAAATTTGCATGTCACAATTCTGTTGGTTATAATGTGTGTGATATAAAGAATACTGGATGAGTGCCAGAGTTTCAGTGGTAGGTTACTTGGCCCAACTGTCCTTGCCCTTTAAAGTTTCCGCAGCCAGCCTGGGTATCAGTACTTGAAAGGCTACCCATAGCACTGCTGCCTTGGCTCTACTGTAAAGCAGGATAGTACTCCTGGGGGAACAGAGTAAGGACCCTTTGAGAAACCTTGAAAGTGCAGGAGTATTAGGACTTGGGAACTGGACTACTCTTGTCCCATTCTTCACATGATGATCTTCTTAATAGTGCTCTAAATCAATAAATAGTTGCAAATTAAGGGTCTGATGAAATTCATCCTAGGGTACTTAAGGAGCTAGCAGAAGCAATCTCAAAATTGCTAGCAATTATCTTGAAGCACTCTATTAGTCTATTGAGTCTATGAGGTCCTGGAGGACTGGAGAAGGGCAAACATAGTATCTATCTTTAAAAAGGGAAACAAAGAGGGACCTCAGAAATTGTAGACCAATCAGCTTAAATTCAGTATCCAAATAGATACTGGACTAAATTATTAATCAATTTGTAAGCATCTAAAGGCATATCTAGTGGGGACCCATAAGGGCCCATCCTGGGTTGAGTACTATTCAGTATTTTCATTAATGACTTGGATATGGAGTGGAGAGTGTGCTTAAAAATCTGTGGATGACACCAAAGTGGCAGGGGCTGCAAGCACTTTGGAGACAGGATTAGCATTTAAAATGACATTGACAAATTGGAGAATGGATCTGAATTAAACAAGCGAAGTTCAGTTTTAAGAACAGGTTGAACAGATACCTCTCAGGGATGGTCCTAGGTCTACTTGGTCCTGTCTCAGTGCAGGGGGCTAGACTAGATTACTTTTGAAGTCCTTGCTAGCCCGAATATATGGAGATATACCTATCTTATAGAACTGGAAGGGACCTTGAAAGGTCTAGTACCCTGTCTTCACTAGCAGGACCAAGTACTGTCCCTCACAGTCCCTTCCCCATCCCTAAATGGCCCCCTCAAGATTGAACTCACAACCGTGGGGTTTTGCAGGTCAATGCTCAACCCACTGAAGTATCTCTCCCTACATGTCTATGATTCTGTTATCTGCTTTGCGCTGCTCTGGTGATGCAAAGCAGCTATAAACCCAGGTTAACTGGCCAGTGCACTCTGGTTATTTTCCCTTTTCTGGTGTACCATTGAATCTGCCCTTAAAAGTTACAATTATAAAATGATTTTTAAGATTCATATTTCATATGTTCAAGGCATTGATAATATCATACGGTAACATTCTCTTTGGGTTTCTTGCTTAGTTTTCATGTATGAAATGTGTAATAATTACAAACAAAGGAAAAATCTACATTGAAATGGAGTTAGGGTTGAGTGTGTGTATCATAATCTAAAGGTAAAACACATTGCATGTAGGCATACCTGAGCTACATGTTCAAGCTAGCATGTTAACAATTGCAGTGTAGTTGCAGCAGCATGGGCTAGCCACCTGAGTATATTCCCAGGATCCTGGGCGGGATTGTACTTGGGTGGCTAGCTTATGCCGCTGCCTGTGGTGCCGCTGCCTGTGCTGCCACAGCTACACTGTTTTTTTGTGAACTAGCGTGGGTGGGCTTACATGTGCTGCTGTTACACCTCCTGGTGGCAGGGTGGACATACCCTAAATGTCTTATTCAATAGGAAGAGCTAATACTAAGAGGCATTATCTTGTAAGGACATAGAATTGTAATCAGTCATGGCTTCAAGACTTCTAAGGGGGATATACTTTTAGCAAGAATATTTAGAGATCAGTGTTAAATACTTTTCAGTCCAGCCATTTCAAGAGTTGAGATTTTTATTAAGAGCACAATTTGTTGTATGATGATCCCCAACATTACAATACCCTTAATTCAGAGAACCTAAAGATGATGACAAAAGTGTATTTAATAAGGCCCGCTAAAGCACTGCTGTAAACAGTTCATCCTATTTTCTGTTATCTTATTATTTAATCAGTATTGCCTGTGGTGGAAGGATACTTTCCTGATATTCCTAACACTTTCTGAACAGTCTCTGTTGTTAAAGCCATTTTAGTACACAGGGAATGAATTCTTATTGAATTATCACACTATTAAGAGTTGGGTGGTAAAGAGTGATATACTTGAATGTGGGTGTATATCAGCTTATATGAATTTTAAGAGCTACAGTTCATAATAGCTGAAAAGCAGCAGCTAAAGCTAACTAATTTTAAATTACTGTTTCAAAGGAACCCAGCCAGAATGGACCTCTTTTTACTGAATTAAAGTTCTACATGCGAGCTGCTAAACCAGAGCAAAGTAAGCAGTCTATCAGAATGAACTAAAAGACCATGTTTCCCTATAAATAATAATTTGTTGAGTTTTTAATAAAATAAAGGTGAAGTGATAGCCTTTAATGTTAAATGTATTGGTTGGCTCATCTGTTTAGATTCATTTTTTAAAAATGACCTTCTTATGTTCATTTACATTTCTTAATTGTATTCCTTTATCATAAATGGATGTTTCTTTTTACAATGACACAATTTTTTTTCTAAATGGATAATTACTGAAGATAATTGTTTATAAATAAGAGTTACTGAAGTAGAACCATTGCTCTTGGCCTCTTTCTCACACCTAAGATCATAAACCTTTGAGGGCTCAGCCTGTAATATCATCGGAACAAATAGGATTTTCTTAGTGTTTAAAGCCAAACAAGATTTTAGTAAGATTAGAAGAAAAATAGTTATTTGAGAACTTAAAAATAGTTGAGGCACTATTTGGAAAAAACGGAATCTGCTGTGTTAAAATGTAGTCTTGCAGTTACATTTTTGGTATGTAGTTTTCCATCAGCAGTATTAGTTGTATTAGTTTCAGTATACATTACAGTTTGATCTCCTTTATCAAATACCTGTTTGTGTTAGGATATGTTTCATTACCAGATTTAGAAACAGATAGAAGAGCCTACTTGTTATCTGGTATACTTGGTTCATGGCTTCTCACTATCAGATAATGATCAGATCTTACATGCATAAATTTTAAATGATTTATAAGTAATCTTTTCCACAGGACTCCTGCAGTACAAGTTCATAACCTTGTTTTATTTATATTTTTAGTTCAGAAATGGACTAGTTCCCATAAACTGAAGTACCTAGGTGTACCGAAGTACTGGGGCTCTGGCTTGCATCAAAAAAATGGAAACAGGTAAAATAAGTCTTGTGCTTAGGACATATTCATATTTTCCCACCCACAACAACTTCTTTTATATCCATCTCAGAGTCCAGCTCTTAATTTATAAATCCTTGACCATTATAAGATAAATTCTAGAATTTTTCTTTTAATTATCCTGAACATGTGTGCAGAATTAGTCTTTTAATTCACATGTATAAAGAAGGAAATGCACTGTTTTACTACACTTTGCCTTCTTATCTTCAGCTTGTTTACTCTTGGGGGAGAGAGTTTTTTTTATTTAATCTGAAAGATGGTATAGACAGTCCAATCCTTATTTTATTTCAAAAGTTCAAGGCTAGGTTTTTATACTCTTTCATGTGAGATTGAGGAATCCATTAGCTCAGAGAGATACTGACTTTACATGCATTTATGGCTAGTCTCTAATAGCACAGAATCAGTTGGGTGGGGGATGGCTAATTCTTTGGCAAAACAGTAGTGGTTACTCCAGCAGATTGTGTGACATCAGCAGGGAAAGGTGTTGGAGGAAGCGAGATCCATGCTAAGTGTGGAACTTGTAGAATTAGGGATCTTGTAGACCTTGCACAGTAGTGCTAACTTTCTCTGACTAGGTCAATTCAGAGTGCAATTAATACATATGGCCTAAAGTGTCTGAATAGGGTATTAAATCATCCAGTAATCTAATGTAAATAACTTGAATTCGGGTGATATTGGGATGCAAAAGAAAATGCAGTATGACAAAATGTAACTGTCTCAATCCAAATGAGCTTTTCAGATACATAATGTTTCATGTGCAGGGCTTTTATGGAATGAGCTTTTATTATAAAGTCAGACTATGGTGACATTAGAGATTAATATCAAAACATATTTGATAGGGGAGCTTCATTTCAATAAGTAGAATGCTCATTTAAATCTTAGTAGTATTACTTTTAAAGCAGCCAGCTTGTGAAAGTCACCACTTAAGTACAATATAAAAGACTTTTTTTGGGGAAAAAAAATATTGATCTTAACAGGCAATTAATAGTTGCTCTTTCCTGTTGTGAATGAAACACCATAGTACTTTCCGAGATGGGCACTTGTTATACTGCATAACTAGCTAGATCTCAGTATCATACTTTTAATGGAGGACCTTTTGTTTATAAAGCAAACAAAACAAATATTAGGGTTGAAGTACAGTACAAAAATTCTAGTGTTCATCAATATTTGTTTGCCTGCATAGCTGATTTTTTATTCTAAAAATAAACATGCTTGAATTCAGTAATTTAGTGCAATGGGGTAAAATACTGTACACATTTTAATTCAGTGACTTTTTCCTCTGATTTTGAATTTCAGCTACAGATTTATGGTAATGGACCGATTTGGGAGAGATCTTCAGAAAATTTTTGAAGAGAATGCAAAGCAGTTTGCACACAAAACTGTGTTAAAATTAAGCTTGAGAATAGTAAGTAATAGTAATTCCTGAAACATTTTTAAAATCCATTTTCCTAATGTAGCCTTTTGCTAAAAGGCAATTTGTGCTGAATAGTGGTCCTCTGCTGGCTGGAGTTGGGTACTACGCTGATACTCCTGTATATTGTGTTTTGTTAGCTTGATATTCTGGAATATATCCATGAGCATGAATATGTGCATGGAGACATCAAGGCCTCAAACCTTCTCCTGAGCTACAAGAATCTTAATCAGGTATTTCTGATATCTGTGCTTCATTTCTCCTGTTTTAATCTTTTTTGACAACAAACTGAGGTGCTTTGAACCTGTGAATGTTAGCAGAAGTCTTATTTTTATGAATGTATACGGTGATATTTCTGCTTGACATTTATATTTAATATTCTACATTTTTGATGCAATTTGCTGGCAGTTTATCAAGTTGGCTATTCTTCCCTAAATAATATTCAGGAGGAGTGCTCGTGATACAAAATGAATTTCAAATAGCTATTTGGGGGTGGAAGCTTAAAATTATATAGTACACCAGTAAATTATGTTTGCCTGTCTGCTTTGTCACTTTTTTATTTCCTTTGTTCAAGGATCCATCAAATACAAGTGTTCTGTTACTTGGAAAATTTGTTCTCTTAACATGTTGATTAGTCAAATCAATTGATTTACAGAAATATATTTAGTGTTCTAATTTTTTAAACCCTTTAGTGTTTGGAAAATGTGCATTTAATTTCCATATTCTGCAGGTTTCCCTGTCCAAATAGTTTACCTCACAAAGTAGATTAACTATTGCCAGTATATTTAGAAGTAGTCAGAGGATAATGAAGAGTACTACCTGGCATCTATTCTTTTGCAATACTCCTTTTGTTGTAATAGGACAACAACAATAGCTTTATATGAATACTCAAGAAATACAGCATGATAAGTATATTCTAATCTCTGATATCTAAGCCTCTTCTACCGTTGTCCAATAGACCATTGTAATCCAGACTGCTCCTAGATAAGAACTTAACATTTTACTTTGCACTGCCACTAGATCAGCAGTAAATGATTTCTAAAACTGGTTGTCATTTTTCACATAGTGCATGAAGTGACTGAAAACTTGTTACAGTTTTCAAATTTTATATGTGTGTCTCATGTTTAAAAATGAATAAATGAGCTTTTTAATTCAAAGAGCTGACCCTTTGGAGTTTTTGTTCTAAAGAAGTTCTGAGAGTCACTTGTATTTATTTTTATATGAATTCTTCTGTACGAATAGTCCTTTGATCTCTGCATGATATGTGGGATTTAATAGGTGTACTTGGTTGATTATGGCCTTGCTTATCGATACTGTCCAGAAGGAGTGCACAAAAAATATAAAGAAGACCCCAAAAGATGTCATGATGGTACAATTGAATATACTAGTATTGATGCACATAAGGGTGTGGGTAAGTAGTTAAAGCTTTAATTCGCTTTGTTCATACAAGACTGTTTTTTTTAATCACAAACATTTTAGAGAGGACATTTTAAAATAGATTCCTATTTACTGTGAAGTCCTAACACTGTGTTTAAAAAACTAAACATTCCAACTGTATAGCAGAAGTCAGCTATGTTTTTTTTTCTGAAATTTGCTGGGCAACGGAATTAGAGCATTTACTAATTTTGTCAGCTGTTACTTTGCTGTAGTGTTGGAAATCATTTGTATTCCTTTTCATATGACATGTTTATATCTCCTTTATATAAAAACGCACCTAATCTCTTAAGATTGATCATGTGTATCTGTTAGTATGAGACATGTTTATTGAATTGGTACTAACTGTGTAAGTGGACAGGTGTGTGATAATGATTCTGGGATGATTCTGGTGAGGGGAAAAATACACAGCTATTTGAGGGAGTTAATGGTCCCTAATTCAGTTAAGCATACTTCTCTCATATTTGGCCAGGTTGAGCCTTAAATTCCGTTTGATGTAAACTACCATCCTTTAAATCTAATCTGTGTCAACTGAAAATAATAAAGCAAAAAGTGAAAAATATTAAACATTATAGTAACGTGACTTTATAAAGAGCAAATCTTGCCAGACCAAGTTTGTTGCTTGTTCTGATAAAAATATAGAATTAGTGGTTGAAGAACATAAGAATGGCCATAATGGGTCAGACCAATGGTCCATCTAGCCTGGTATCCTGTCTTCTGACAGTGACCAATGATAGGTGCTTCATAGGTATGACAGAACAGGTAATCATCAAGTAATCCATTCTCTGTTGCCCATTCCCAGTTTCTGGCAAACAGAGGGTAGGGTCGCTGCAGAGCACAGTTTTGCATAGAAAAGCAATAGAAGTGTTATACTTGAATGTTTAGAAAAGTTTTTGATGTCTTGCACAAGTTTTAATTTAAAAATTAAAATCTGCTTGGATGTAAACTCTCACCTGGGCTAAAAATTGACTAACAGACCTTAAGGGGATTTTCTGTTGATACATTTAATAAAATTTTAATCAGTATCTTGTGGAACACATGAAAGCAAATAGTTTTATCCTTTGTCTTGTCAATGTACAAGATTTCAGAATCTTCTTCAAGCAACATTTCAGTATTCAGGAAATCTGAAGTATTTCCATTTGTGGAATAATAATTTGAAGAACTCACGTTTCAACTGTATTCTCTGTTTTTGGGGAATGGGGAAGTAAAAATGTTTGAACATAACTCAGTCAGTTCACTCTATTTTGTCACAATGTGAGGACTTAAAATGCTTCAGAAATTGGGATAACTGCAGCATGTCATATTCGTGAGCGGAAGAAAGAGATTAATTTCAATTCCTTTATCAGTCTTCCAGCCATTTGAGCAATACTTCTTGTTCCTTTCCTTCCTTCTTCCCTCTGAAATAAACTCAAAGCATACTGTAGTTGTTAATTACTGTTAACTTGGCTTTCAGTTGTCTTACTATGTTACAAACTAACTTTAAATGTGTGTATGTATTTATGTATATTTGTAGCTCCATCAAGACGGGGTGACTTGGAAATTCTAGGTTACTGTATGATTCATTGGCTCAGTGGCCATCTACCATGGGAGGACAATTTAAAAGACCCCAACTATGTCAGAGATTCAAAAATTAGGTAAGGAACTTGTTATATTTTCTCATTTTAAACTTAATCTAGGAATAAAAATATTTCAGTGTAGCATATTATGTACTCATAAACAATGCTTCCTCTTCTGTAGAGCTGGGTAATATTCTGTCTACTCTGCAGGCTGGAAGGAGATTCCAGAGTTATAATGAAGTCCAAACTGTAGGTTATATTCCCCTTCAACCTCCCCCTTAATTACATTCCTTCCTTTAGTCCCATCCCCTTCAAAATAATTAAACCTTCTAATTACACCCCCATAACTTTTGTACTTGGTCAACACCATGTCCCTCTGTTAAGTATCTTTTATATTAGCCCCTCACAGCACTCTTGTGAGATAGACAAAGCACTACCACCCCCATTTTACAGATGAGGAACTGAGGCACAGAAACTAAATAGCCTACACAAAGTCACACTGGAAGTCTTTAGCAGATTAAGGAACTGAACTTGGATCTCCTGAGTTCCTGATTACTGCCCTAAACAATGGATCATCCTCCCTCATTTCCTCTGCCCACTGTTTGCCATCTTTGCAGAGAGTAAGTGCTGTCAGGTGCCTGCAGTACTGCTTTTGCCACCAGTACCTGGCAGTCATTGCCTAGAGCAGCTTCTTGTCCCTCCTGTTAACACTGCTGCCTCAGTGTTTCTCAGAACAGCAGCGTCTCTCCTCTTCTAGTTGCTGATCTGATAAAAGGCACCAGTGCAAGGAGGAGTGAAGGGGAGTAATAATAGTTCTGAATAGCAGTGGCTAGAGCAGAAATTGGCCTTGCATGGATGCAAGAAGGAATTGACATGTGAGGGTTTAAAGTGGAACTTCATCTGAGCCACAGTTTTCTATCTGTATGTAGTTTGGAGTGGTTGGTGAGAGAGCCAAAATCTTCTATGTTGACTGGCCGATATATTCATCCATGACCACAAAGGTTCTAAATAATTTGAGATATACCTATCTCATAGAACTGGAAGGGACCCTGAAAGGTCATTGAGTCCAGCCCCCTGCATTCACTAGCAGGACCAAGTACTGATTTTGCCCCAGATCCTTAAGCAGCCCCCTCAAGGATTGAACTCACAACCCTGGGTTTAGCAGGCTCATGCTCAAACCACTGAGCTATCTCTCCACCTTCTGAGCCCATGTTTATTTAAAGAAGTGCATCTGTATCTTTTGTTAAATTTTATTCAATCAAAACAAAAATCACTACTTCACTATTAGTATTAAACTAAAGTAAGAATAAAGCAGTACAACTACCAATCAATATCAAATCAGTGAATTAGTCTTTGCATTGGATTGGAGTTATGTCATAAAATGAGTTAAATCATCAAATTAATTCTAGAAATAATCCTTGTAAATGCTAAAGAGAATTATAGGAAGGTGCTGGTCTGAATTCTTTAGTTGGGAGTTATAACCAATGTTGATCAAATCTGGGACTTAGAGCTGGTTAAAAATTCAGTCCCGAAATGAAAATACCTAATAACTGACACATAGCTCAGAGCTAATTGTTTCCTTCTTAGAATTCTGTTCTTGTGTGGTGGCTAATCCTTGATGGTTTCTTGGATTTTCTGTTGATTGTTATAGTTTCCAAACTTTGCTGACTCATCCTTGCATCATCTCCCTCCAAGGTGCCTGGACAAATCAGGTGTAAGACCTACCTTGGAGCCATGCAGCAGTGTGGTCCAGTCAGGTTTGAATTAGGTCATTAGCTTGTGTCAATTCTGTGAAAGTCCTTTTTTAAACTAGTAACTTAATTTTTAAAATCTGGGATTTTACATACTACAGGGACTGAAAGTCTGTTTGCCCCCTACACCTCCCCCACCCCCAAAATAAATAAATAAATATATATATAAAAGAATGGTGGACATTAAACCACTTGAAGAAGTTGGCATGATCTTATCTAGGCAAAAGGTCTTTGTGACATGTCATCAGTTGATGGAAACTGTATTATGAAACATGCTATAAAAGTAGCTGATTTAAAAAAAAACCCAACGGCTTACTAACTAAATTAAAAATAAATAAAATCTTGTGACCAATATTGCCACTGTTTTCACAAACAAGACAATTTACAGTAATACTTGGAACTGGCCTATAGGTCATGCAGTTTGCCTTTTTGAAAGTTTCATCTTGACATAGGGAAGTTACTTTAAAGCATCTCAAGATGAAACTCACTTTAAATATAAGATGTTCAATTTTATATAGGGTCTGCATTCTTATATTTCTTATTCTGTTTTTCTCACACCTGGATCTCAGCCTTGTTCCTTAGCTTACCGAGTCAGTTGCTTGGGAACAGCACAGTGCTGCAATTCTGTTTCCTTAAGAAGGGATTCAACTGGCCCTACAGAGGGAATTTTCTTGTCTAGGTGAAGTGAAGAGCATGTGATTACAAGGATCCTGCAGAATTTAAAGTGCTTGCATTGTACTTTTTATCCAAAGATCTCAAAGCATTTTACTAATGTGGATAAGTATTCTACTTTCATAGAAAGGAAGACTCTAGGACAGATATTGTCATGTAAGGAGCCAGTTACCTTGATAGAAACAAAACTGAGGCTTCCGATTTTCCAGTTTCTTGCTGTGATCATTAGACAAGTGCAAAAGGTAACAGAATCAAAACAAAAGGACTGCAAGAAAAGATTATACAATATTAAAACTATTTTTATTTACATGTCAATATTTTAAAAAATTTCTTTTTAATGCTTTAATACGATATGTTTTAAAAGAAATACAGATCACCTGTGAATGAACAAACTGTTTCACAATTGTTATTAAATATAATTTATCCACAATCTGAAGTATTGATTCTTCTACTTTTATTTCTCAGATATAGTGAGAATATTACAGATTTGATGAACAAGTGCTTTCCTGAGACAGAAAAACCAGGTGGGAAGAGCTTTTTAAAATATTAGTACTTGGGATTTTATTCTAATAGACACACATTTAATCCTTAGTCTCTCAAAAAATATAAAACACATTGAAATAAAGCATTAATGATTCATTCTTCAAAGAAACCCAACTGGCCACCTTACCATACCACAGCTAACTTTAATAGGGTTTAGGTAGATTACTCAGTTAGGCCAGGAATGCACTCACAGCATATCTGAAATTCCCATTTTTATGTGGCAGTACTACTTTAATATTTGGGTATGTGTAGTAATTTCTTCTGTATTGAGTTGAATACAAACACAGACAGATGACAATTCAGCTGCTTGGAAAGATTGAGTGGGTGTCAGATTGTTGTCAGCATGTAGTCCATCTGGGAGAGGTGTCTCTAATATTCTGTTCCTCCTAACACATCTTTGGCTATATCTGCACTTGCAGCTAGGAGGTGTGATTCCCAGCGTGGATGGACAGACTCATGCTAGTTTAGCTTGAGCTAGCATGCTAAAAATAGTAGTGTGGATGTTGCAGTATCCACAGCGGCTTGGGCCAGGCCACAGTGGTTGACTAGGTTGCATCTAGGTGGTAGTGTTCACTGCTATTTTTAGCATGCTAATGCGAGTCTGTCTACTCTCATAACTCCTAGCTGCCGTGTAGACATACCCTTTAAGTTCTCCCCAGTGACTAGAGCCAGTACCTGCCTCTGCTTCTGCCTTCCCAAACAGTAGTAAAGTGAAACTGACCAATGTTTTGAATAGTAGTGATTAAATTTACAAGACAGGTAAGTTTTCTTTCCATTATAGGAAAGGTGTGAACAGTAGTAGTCACTAGTTTAGTCTGTAGACTGGAAGATAGCATTGCACTGGCTCACACTCATTTCTATTTGGAAACATCTTCACAACTGTAAGGGTTAGAAATTAATTTTTGTAATAAATTTAGATTCTAAAAAACACTTGTCTGAGAAAGCTCATGACTCTCCAAATGAGAGTTGGCTAGCGGATTTTCAAAGTCCTGACATTAACTATACATGCTTTTTTGCAGAAGTTAGAAATGGAAAAATTCTCTTGGGTCACCCAATCCTAATTGTCAATACAGGATTGTTTCATGCTTATTAGTATTTGAGCAACTATAGTTTTAAAGGTGAAATGATGAGAAGTCCCTGCCTTTGATTAAAATAAAATACATGAAAAATAATTTCTCCTTAACTTTACCTGGCAAAGTTCTGGGCTAAGGCTCTTATTTCACGTGTAGTAGATCATCTTAAATGCGGGAAGACATACTAGTTGAATAAAAGGCTCACTGTAGAGGAGATAAGCATGTTCAAAAATAGTTTTTAAAGGCTGAATATTTCCTTCATTGTAATGAATGTAGAAGAGTGGTGCTGTGATAATTTGTTAATGAGCCCTGGGATGATTTTTTTCTTATTTCTAAAATATGCTGTATTAAACAGCTATAATTATGTTTAAATATCCATATCAAAGAATCCCAAAAAGAGTGTATACATAATTCTCACATTTTTTGGTAAAACCTATTGATTACTAACTGCTTGAAATAGAAATTAATTTTACGTACCATTCCCTCAGATGAAATAGCCAAGTACATGGAAAAGGTGAAGTTATTGAGCTACGAAGAGAAACCTCTTTATCAGCATTTCCGAGAAATACTTTTGCAAGGTCTTAAGGCTATTGGGCAAAAGGATGATGGCATACTGGACTTCAGTTTTTCAGAGAATGGAGATTTGCGAACCAAGCCTGTACAAAAGGTTGTTTCTTTTTACTTTTAAAATCAGCTTTTAATGGATCTTGTTTTAAACTAAATAAAAGAATTAAATAAAATGATATGGAAAACGGATGTTATAATTAGCCCAGATAGGAAAGTAAGGAAAAAGAAAAGTTAGTCTCAAATGTTTGTTAGCTTTACAGCATATTTCATAAGCAGACACGTGGGCTAATTTTAATTTAACTAATTACTCTGAAAGTTTTTAATATAGCACAATGTTAGCAGGTATACTTTCACATGCAGTAAATAATACCTTGGGAAAGAGAATGTATATTTAGTTGTAATGACATTTGAACAGATGAACATTGCAGTTAATTTACACATTTTTTCAAGAGTCTAAAAAATTCCAGATGGGCCAAAGTGTGAGGTAAAATCAGAAGTCTAGTTACCTTTTGGTTTCATTTCAGGTTTCTTACCTTACATAACTAGACCTGAATACTTACTTTTAAATGAACATCCTTATGTCATCAATTTGCTACTGAAATTCAGATATTGTGTACAGTATTATTATTTTATTATCGTAGCACCTAGGAGACCCAGCCATGGACCAGGGTCCCATTGTGCTAGGCACTGAACAAAAAGGTGTTTTTTACAATTAGTATAGTATTAGATTAAGGGTATATTAATCTTTTTATTTAGGCTTGGCAAATTTTTGTTTTACTATAATTTTGCTGTATTTAGCAATGCTTGTTTTTAAGTATTTATTTTATTAATTTAAATTTTCACAGTTGGGAAATTGAGGAGGGGTCAGACAATTAATTGATGATAGTAGATATTAAGATTCAGCAAGTTAGCTTTATAATATTAAAATATAAATTGTCAGCATCACGTCAGAAGATAAAGTAAATATCCGTAAATCAAACTCTTTAAGTTCTCAACAACATTTTATTTGCTTATCTGTACATTTAGATTATTATCAGTGGAAATATTTTTGTTTGTATGTGTATGATGAAATCGATATTTACCGACAAAAATCTAATACTTCCAGAGGTATTTGTATTTAAGTAGACCGAACTGTAAATTTTCTCTCACATATGGAACCTTGTTGTGCAGAACATTTGCACAAGTAGCTCTTCTAGTTAGTAAAATGTACAATCATACTTACACCATGGAGGAGATTTTATAATTCACACGTTTCAGAAAAGGATCCTAGCATATTAACTTAATGGGAAATCAGTATTTACCTATAGTCAGTAGGCAACTGCTTGTGTGGAATCTGTGTGGATGTTTATACAGAAGAAACATATGCTAGTGGGACCAGTTCTTAGTAAAAGCTATAGTCCTATATATATGCAGAAAGCCCTCTGGCAAATTTATTTCATAATTATTTCATCATTTCATGAAAACTGCTCACTAATTTTTGGGAAAAAGTTAAAACGTGGAATATGTTATGAAGAATAATACTGAGGCATTAATATAACTAAAATTTTGAGCTAGGTTATCAAATAAGCATTACTGTTACTGCCTGTATAGGACAAAACTTGATAGACAAAGGCAAGTAACTGGGAGACAGACATTTTAGACTTGATCCTCATTAATAAGGAGGAATTGGTTGCAAAACTGAAGGTTGAAGGCAATGTGGGTGAAACTGATCATGAAATAATATATGTAAAAACTCTGAGGAAAGAAAGGAGTGAGAAGCAGAATAGGGACAATGGACTTCAAAAAAGCAGACTTCAACAATTCAGAGCTATGTACATAGGTATGTACAGTCCTATGGGAAGAAAATCTGAGGGATAAAGTAGTTGAGAAGATCTGAAAGTTTCTCAAGGAGATTAAATGTGCAACAGCAAACTATCCCAAGCAAAAGAAAGATAAGAATAATAAGAGGCCCATATGGCTCCTTTAGGAGATCTTTAATCACCAGAAAATCAGAGAAGAGTCCTACAAAATGTGGAAACGTTAACAAATTGCTTAGGAATACAAAAGAATAGCACAAGCATGTAGTGATAAAATCAGGCTGAGGCTCAAAATGAGTTTCATCTAGCAAGTGACATAAAAGACAATAAGAGGGTCATAGAATATGACATGAAAACTGAAATGTTTAATGCCTATTTTGTTTCTGTCTTCTCTAAAGAGGCTAGTGGTGGCCGGATACTCAACACAGTACTAACAACAATGGGGAAAAAATCAACCCAAAATAGAGAACAAACAGGTTTAAGTGTATTTAGATAAATGAGATATATTGAAGTTGGCAGGGTCTGATGAAAATCACCCTATGATACTTAAGGAACAAACTGAAACAATCTTGGACCTTTAGCAGTCATCTTTGAGAACTCATGGAGAGATAGGTAAGATCCCAGGGGACTGGAGAAGGGCATACATAATATCTCTCTTTAAAAGGGAGAACAAAGAAGGCCCAGGGAATTATAGGCCAGTCATCCTAACTTTGGTACCTGGTAAGATACTGGAACAGATCAGATGCTTACAGATTGATTTGTTTAATAGAAGATAATTGAGTTATATGTAATAGCCAACATGGATTTGTAGAGAATGAATCATGCCAAACCAACCTAATTTCCTTCTTTGACAGGGTTATAGCCTGGGTAGGGGGAGCAGTAAACATATATCTTGATTTAATAAGGCTTTTGACACAGTCCCATGTTGCATTCTCATTAGCCAATGTGGCCACAACTGTTTCACATTTGGGGACAATATATACCTTCAAGTCAGTGGCATTGCTATGGGTACCCGCATGGTCCCAGAGTATGCCAACATTTTTATGGCTGACTTAGAACAATGCTTCCTTAGCTCTCATCCCCTAACGCCCCTACTCTGCTTGCACTACATTGACGACATCTTTATCATCTGGACTCATGGAAAAGAAGCCCTTGAGGAATTCCACCATGATTTCAACAATTTCCATCCCACAATCAACCTCAGCCTAGACCAATCCACACAAGTGGTCCATTTCCTGGACACTACTGTGCTAATAAGCGATGGTCACATAAACACCACCCTATACCGGAAACCTACTGACCGCTATACTTACCTACATGCCTCCAGCTTCCATCCAGGGCACACCACATGATCCATTGTCTACAGCCAAGCTCTATGATACCACATTTGCTCCAGTCCCTCAGACAGACAAACACCTAAAAGATCTCTATCAAGCATTCTTAAAACTACAATACCCACCTGCTGAAGTGAAAAAACAGATTGACCGAGCCAGAAGAGTACCCAGAAGTCACCTATTACAGGACAGGCCCAACAAAGAAAATAACAGAATGCCACTAGCTGTTACCTTCAGCCGCCAACTAAAACCTCTCCAACACATCATCAAAGATCTACAACCTTTACTGAAAGATAATCCCTCACTCTCATAGATCTTGGGAGACAGACCAGTCCTCGCTTACAGACATCCCCCCAACCTGAAGCAAATACTAACCAGCAACCACACAACAAATACACTAACCCAGGAATCTATCCTTGCAACAAAGCCCAGTGCCAACTCTGTCCACATATCGATTCAAGTGACACCATCATAGGACTAATCACATCAGCCACGCCATCACGGCCTTGTTCACCTGCACATCTACCAATTTGATATATGCCACCATGTGCCAGCAATGTCCCTCTGCCATGTACTTTGGCCACACCGGACAGTTTCTACACAAAAGAGTAAATGGACACAAATCTGATATTAGGAATCATAACATTCAAAAACCAGTAGAAGAACACTTCAGCCTCTCTGCTCACTCAGTAACCAACTTAAAGGTGGCAATCTTGCAACAGAAAAGCTTCAAAAACAGACTTCAGCAAGAAACTGCCGAACTTGAATTAATATGCAAACTAGATATCATTAGCTTTGGCTTAAATGGAGACTGGGAGTCACTGGGTCATTACTCAAGTTGAATCTGTTTCCACATGTTATGTATCCTCACCTTTTTGTCAACTGTCTGAAATGGGCCATCTTAATTATCACTTGAAAAGTTTTTTTTTTCTCCTGCCGCTAATAGCTCATCTTAATTAGCCTCTTAGAGTTGGTATGGCTGCTTCCACATTTTCATTTTCTCTGTGTGTGTGTGTGTGTGTGTGTGTGTGTGTATATGTATGTATATATAATATATATATATATATATATATATATATGTGTGTGTGTGTGTATATCTACTTACTATATGTTCCATTCTATGCATCTGCTGAAGTGGGCTGTAGCCCACAAAAGCTTATGCTCAAATAAATTTGCTAGTCTCTAAGGTGCCACAAGTACTCCTGTTCTTTTTGTATTCAAAGAATAGTTATAAATGGTTTGCTGTCAAACTGGAGAGAGGTAGCAGGTTGGGTCCTGCGGAGGTCCATCCTTGGACTGGTACTAGTCAATATTTTCATTAAGGCTTGGATAATGGAGTGGAGAGTGTGCTTATAATATTTATGGATGACCCAAAACTGGGAGAGGTTGCTAGCATTTGGGAGGACAGGATTAGAATTCAAAATGAGCCTGACAAACTGGAGAATTAGTCTGAATTAAACAAGATGAAATTCAGTAAATACAAGTTGAAAGTACTACACTTAGGAAGGAAAATTCATATGCATAATTACAGAAAGGGAATAACTAGTTAGGTGGTAGTACTGAAAAGGATCTGCAGATTATAGTGGATCACAAATTGCATAAGAATCAATGTGATGCAGTTGCAGAAAAAGCTAATATTCTGGGAAGTATTAACAAGAGGGCTGTGTGTAAGACCTGTCCTGTTTTTATTCTATACTGGTGAGACCTCAGCTAGGAGTACTGCATCTAGTTCTGGGTGCCACACTTTAGGAGAGATGTGGATAAATTGGAGAGAGTCCAGAGGAGAGCAGCAAGAATGATGGGTCAGGTTTTCTAATCCTTCTATGAGGAAAGGTTTTGAAAAAAACAAAACACAACCTGGGCATATTTAGTCTTGAGAAAAGAAGACTTCGGGTGGTGACCTGGTAACAGTCTTCAAATATAATAAGGGCTGGTATAAAGAGGCCTGTGGTCAATTGTTCTGCATGTCTGCTGAAGATAGGACCAGAAGTAATGGGTTTAATCTGCAGCTAGGGTGGTTTAGGTTAGATATCAGGAAAAACTTCCTAACTATCAGGATAGTTAAACACTGGAATAGGCTTCCAAGGGATGCTGAGGAATTCCCTTCATTGGAGGTTTTTAAGAACAGGTTGGACAAACATCTGTCAGGGATGGTCCAGGTTTACTTGATCCTGCCTCAGTGCAGGAGCCTGGACTAGATGACCCCTCAAGTCCCTTTCAGCCCTACATTTCTGTGATTGAGAGATAGGCCTAGGTATTTAAACATAGGTATTGAAACATCATTCTTTGTTTGTATTTTGTACAGCCCTATGTCATACAAAGTAATTTTAATCAATAACATTTCTAAACCAACTTACAGCAGAAGTGTAAGAATTTTTCACTTTATTGTAGTGAAATAGTATGTTAAAGCTAATAAAACAGTGACTTATAAACAAATAATTGATAAAAATGTTGACTGCGTCAGGGTAAGCAGCTGACATGCTGGGACACTTTGTTTACTTAGGTTTACCTCCATGCCTGTGGATGCTCGAGGTAAACAAGCTATCTCGGTCCACCAGCGGCTTACCCTGATGGCCTGGGAGCCAAAGTTTGCTGACCCCTGAATTATAGGGTCAGTTTATGAACGGGTATAATATTTTTCCATGTTTACTTATCCATCTTGCAGGGGGGGAGGAGGAGGTTGGCTTATGAACAAACCAACTTATGATCGAGTATATATGGTAATTAAATTTAGCATCCTTCTAGGGAGGAAAGTACCAAAAACAAATAATGAAATTTAACTTTAAAAATGGAACTTACACAAGAAGGACGCTTCTTAAATGGAAATTAAAAATAGGAGTCATGAGTAAAATGCCTTCAAACATCATGGAGACTACTTAAAAACATAGAGGCTCAGACCAAATGTATATTCCAAATTTAAAAAAATGGTAGGAGCAACAAAAGAATGCCACAATTGCTGAACAGCAGAGTAGTGGAGGCCATTATAGGCTAAAAGGCATCCTTTAAAATTTTGAAGTCAAATCCTAATGAGGAAGGTGCACAAATTCTGGCAAGTAAAATGTAAAAGTATAATAAGGCAGCCAATGAGAGAATTTGAGAAGCAACTTGCTAAAGACACAAAAACGAACAAGATATTTAAGTCCAAAGCAGACTGCAAGGAGTCAGAAGGATTTCACAAAACTGGGTGACTGGGCAACAAAATGCAGATGAAATTCAGTGTTGATAAGTGTAAAGTTATGCACATTGGGGGGGGGGGAAATAATCCCATCTATACATACACAATGATGGGTTCTAAATTAGCTGTTACCATCCATCTTGGCATTACCCTGGATGGTTCTCTCAAAAATTCCGCTCAATGCGTTGTAGCAGTCAAAAAAGACTAACAGTATGTTAGGAACTATTGGGAAAGGGATAGAAAATATTGTAATGCCATTATAAATCCATGGTGTGCTCACAGTTTAGAAAAGAGAGCTAAAGCAGGATATGATAGGTGTATAAAATCATGCATGGTATGGAAAAAGTGAACAGAGAAGTTATTTACCCTTTCGCACAATACAAAAACCAGAGGTCACCGATTAAATTAATAGCAGATTTAATACACATAAGAGGAAGTATTTTTCAAGCAGTGCACAGCTAACCTGTGGGATGTGGTAGCCAAAAGTATAAATGATTCAAAAGAGAACTGGATAAATTCATGCAAGATAGATCCATCAATGGCTGTTAGTCAAAATAGTCAGGGTTGCAAGCCCATGTTCGGGGTGACCCTCAATCTCAGATTACCAGAAGCTGGGAGTGGAAGACAGAGGCAGATCACTGCATAATTGCTCTGTTCTGTGCACAAGCTGTAGCATAACAAGAAGATGCCAACATTATAATCCATAGGAAGCCTCTGTAACTGTTAAACTAAACTCCTTGGAGTAAGGGCCATCTCTTATGTTTTTTCCGTGCGTAGCACACTGACAGCACTCCATAGTTGTTGGAAAAAACAGTGGAAATATGGTTCCAGTGATCCATACTTCCTTCTCACATTCTGTTTCAAGCACACAGGTGTTGCTTTGTGAGATGAATACTGCCTGATTCTGTTGCCATGTGATTCACCTGCATCAAGATTGAAATCTTTTTTTATTAAATCTTGGAAACAAGATAAATGTACTTTGCTTTTGTGTAGAACGTAATTGATATCTGTTTTTACAATGAGCATTTAAAATCTCTCACAGTACAATCAGGGGGAATGCATTATCTCCTGTATAAAGGCAATACAGTGCTGAAATATTCCTCCTTAATTTTGGTCAGAACGAACAAAAGTGTCTGTGTTTATTCCTGCCTAATGCATCACAAATCTGCTGACATGCTAACCTTGGAGTCTTGGCTGGCGTTAATCAGGCCTGTGCACCGGCAGGAAAGATGTACCTAATGCCTCCATCAGTGCAGTTTGCATATGGAAGTTCTCACAGGGGAGCTGCCCTGTGCCAGCTGAGGGTTAGCTGCCCACTGCAGTTATTGTAAGTAATTATCTAACCAATCTGTTCAGCCCAGCAGGGTTTAGATGGTAATCATGAAGCAACACTTTGGAAAAGAGAGATGAAATGTGCTCTCCCCTTCTCCTATCAACTATGTTAAGTTGTAACACCTTTAAAGACATTTTAGTAAAGCAGTACATTCTTATTCAGTTAGTAAAAAAGCAAGTTAAACTTTCCCAATGTTTAGCAAAGTTACGTATGTGGGCCAACACATCCTTTGCAAAATGATGTGATTTTTTTTTTTTTAAAAGAAAGTTTCCATAGCCACTTTAAGAATACTTTGCAACAGTGGGATTAATTGTAATACACAGATAAGTTCTATATATCCACAAGTTTTAAGATAACGTGTCTTGAATAGAGTTCAGCATTTCCTTGTAGCTCTCTTTGGAAGACAACCTACAGTTGCCCTTAGGAAAAAATAATGTGCTGTCTGTGGGTGTAGATACTTTTTAGCTGTGCAAAAAAAGGCTTTAAGCCTTTGAATTCAGATAAAGTTTGACTTAATACGGTATATATTAATTACTAAAAAATATTAATTTAATGTTGGGTAAGAACATTTTTCTGTATTTTAGGATAGATTGATCCTTTGATAATATTAAATTTAAATTATTACTAAAACTAGAGAGGCCTTGATTTAGAAATGTGGATTGTTATAATTTAAATAAAAAACATTCTTAAAATGTAAACAAATAGCTTTTTGTGGAAAGGTAAAACTGAACTGTTTAAAATTGTATATTGTAATCAGTACTGTGTCTAACTTTTAGATTAATTATTTTTGAGTCATTTGCCTTCTGCATATAGAGTATAGTGAATGTTCAGATCAGGTGTTATGGAGATTGTGGGACAAATGACTTAGAACCATGGAGTAACACATGTAAATAGCTTCCACCTCACTCTTCTTTAGTCAGTCTACGTGGAATTTCTGCTGTTGTCTCAACCACTTTCTTTTCTTTTTTACAGAAGAAAAGAAAGGCAGCGGCATCAGCAGCAGCCACAACAGAGGAAAGCACTGGAACAGACATGGAGATGTGGAAAGTCCACGAAAGAAGAGACCTGCTCGTTGTAGTAAGTCAAGAGAGTCTGTGCTATTCACTCCCACTGATAAGAATTAGTCCTACCTTTAAATTTTTGGCTCTCATGGCAGGTAACTTTAGGAAAATTGAGATTAAGCTATCTGTCCTACGTACAGCAATTATATGAATATGTTCATTATGTTTGCATGTCATATAAAGCTGATGGGACTATTAGTTGATAACACTGGTAGTTGCTCCCTGCCCCTTTTGCCATTGGTCATTGTGCCCCTTCGTTTTCATTTTTCTCTTCCCTATCTTGTCCAATTCGCTGTCAGGAAACGCTGACTCCTCAGGACCAATTCATCACAGCATATTACAGCCAGAGGCTAGCAGCAGCAGCAGCAGCTTACAACAGTGAGTGGATTTAAAGTAAAGGAAAGGAGTAGTTTTAAGGATAGAGAATTATGAAAATAGAATTAAAATAATTTGGTACATTTTGACATAATTGCTTTTCTTAGAAAAAACATAGTCTAGTACAATAGGGTTGCTGTAAATCAAGATTAAGATTCATTGGTAGAGCTGTCTGAAAAAACTTGTGTGGTGCATATTCATGCTATTTCTGGCTTTAGCCTTTGCTGTCTATCCTTCACACAGATGAGGAAAAAAAAAATCAACTAATTAGAAAAATAGTAAATGATTCTGAAGAATTTTTGTTTCAGATTATATTTTTCAAATAAAAGTGCAAAGCAGTGTCCAGGGTTAAGCACTATAAAAATAACAAAACAGTGGAAGTCAGAGACACTTGAGTTTTTAACAAGCAAAACTGATTTTATGGCAAATGCAGAAGGGAAAGAAGGAGGACAGGGGAAAAAGTGATGCTACACTTGGAAGTAGAATAATTGGTAATTTATTAATTGAGCCTGGTATAAATACCTAGATAGTATGATATGAACTACAGCTATCAGACTAGTTTCATACCCAAGTTTGACATTGTCCCTTCATGTTTCAGCTGTTTACATTACAGAGAAGTCTGACCATGAAAAAATGATTTGTGCATTTTTAATATGAATGTTTCTGTATTGCTGACTTCAATTTATTTATAATTTTTTCAGTCCTGGTAGGTGGTTAATTAACTAGATTACACTTTGTGCAGGCAACAGAGGGATTCAGTTTTATGCTGAATTTTATTCTATGGTTTAAACAGATTTTAATTAAGACCATATAACACAATGTTTTATGATTTTTGTGACCACCAAATCTGTACACTAGCAGTGGTTTGGCCACTAATCTGAACCCCAGGTACAGCCTAAACCTGATCCAAATCTGAAAACTGTGTTTTGGTTCTTCCTAATTAAAATATTTGTGATATCTTCTACGACTGGTGCATATCCTTACTTAAAATTGCATTGCCTTGTAAAATTTGAGTTCAGTATTAAACATTTCTTTGTATCAGTTTGGACCTCTCTGAAGGTACACATGCCTATGTGTGTGAGCTTGGAATCTTTTCGGAGTAACACTGTCTGGGCCATACATGTCCTGTGTCTCTTCATGCTCTCGTGTGAGGGCTTAAAGAGTGGATTGGCTGCGACACTCCCTCAGTTCCCTCTTACCATGTATGCCAACAAGACAGAACCTGGCAAATGTCCCACCCGGTATTCTTCTTTGAGCTTCAAATTCACTTCAAATTATATTATGAAGAAAACCCTCTTCAATTCCATGTTTCTAACTGATTTGGATGTTCCAAAAAATTTAAATAAAACCCAGGTGGTGACCCCATTGAGGGTTGAGGCATTTCATGCTAGCAGTCATCGTGGTGGATTTTTAACCCCTATGGGTTTAGCTCTGTCCACTATGAAATGATCTTGTGCCCTTAATTGGCTGGCATAGCCAATGACTTTTCTGCTTTGGGAGGGGCACATCCCCAACAGATGCTCAGTCTGTCATTCCTTCTTGGCCCGCACTTGAAAATTGAGAGACGAGGCTCAAATTACACCTCTTTGAGCAATCCATGAAAGTCATGTCTGATCCTGGAGAGGAGAGATCCATGGAATGTGAATAGAGGAGACTATCCACAGCAAATGCTGCAGAAAGCAGGCACCTGACCACTTGTTCCAGCCAGAAGTCATCAAAAAGGGCACCAAGATCACTGGCACCAAGACTTAAGACACTGACTACCCTGACATCTGCGCTCTGGCATCAGTGACCTCTGCACTGGTTGCTTTGGCACAGACTCCAGGACAAGGAGACCCATGTCATCTGCTTTACAAAGTGCCAAGCAACAGACTCACACCAAGTGCAAATGCAGCTCTGTGTACGTAGTGGATTCATCCTCCAAGAGGACTTAAAACATTCCTCCAAAGATGCATTTTCCAAGTCCTCCTCGATGTTGAGGGCTGGGCGCATGGTACTGACTCTGAAGAACATGCAAGAGACAGTGGTACTTATGCTGATTTTGACACCAGAACCAGTATGGGTACTGAGATGCCTTAGAGGTACTGACATCTCCTGTCTCCTTAGTACCAGGACAGGCACCTCACTAGAGGCCCTGGACCTGGATTTACCCTAGCAGGACCACTGTTCCCGGAGGATGTACTTCTATTCACCATTTCCAACTCAGTCCTTCTCCCCTATGCCCCACTGAAGGAGTCTTCAAGTTCTCCTAATAAGACTTCAGCCCCTACACCAGCCATTGATAACTCTAGAGCCTTCCAAGACCTGCTCTTGAGGATAGCTGAAACCTTGGATGTGGAGACTCTGATCCAAGAGAACACACACACGTTGTTCATCATTCACAGCTGCTTAGTGCTATCAAGAATTTCCCTCCCAATTAATGAGGGTGTACTGGACCCAGCAAAGTAGAGAGGTACCAAGTACCACCTAAGGGCTTTAGAACACTTTTTTTTTTATGGGCATCTTGCACCAGGATCACTAGCAGTACTTGTGGTCCAGGGGAAAAAAACAGGTCCACTAAGGGGATTCTGAAAGATAAGGATCCTGAGAAATTAGACCTTTTTTTGTCACAAGTTGTATTCATCTGGCTTGCTCCAGTTCTGTATCACAAACAACCAGGGCCTATTGAAAATATTTTTCCATTCTATTTAAGCCACAGTACTGTAGAGAAGTGTTCAGAGATGCTATCGAAGGGAGCCAGATTGACAGCAAATGGATTTGTCTGGTACAGCTGCTAGAGCATATCCATGGCAATCACAACAAGATCTGTCTCATGGCAACACCTGTCTGGGATTCTGAGAAGTCTAGGCAACTCTGAGGACTTAGTCTTCAAGGGAATGGAGCTGTTCTGCAATAAGACAAATGAGGCACTCCATTCCATCAAGGATTTGAGGGCAGTGCTGAGGTTACTAGGGATCTGTACCCAAGCCATTTCAATACCAGCTCCTGCTGTTGTTGTACCCTACAGTCACAAACCAGATTACACACACTGATATACCAGGAGATGGGATGGCAGTCATCCTTTTCCATTGCACACCAGGCTCCATCCCAGAGGCAGCAGGTTGGATGGGGAGCATCACGAGCCGTGTCAGGATCCAACCCAGGGATGACAGTCAGAAATTACTTTGCCCCTTTCCATTGGATGTGGTCAGAGATAAAGCCAACAAGTGGGTGGGTGGGACATTGCAGCCATTCTTTGCTTGCTCCCCACTATCCTCCCAATCCCTCTTCAAGGATGCATCTTGTGAGAAGCTATTACTAAAAGAAGTGGCCTTGTTTCATCTGTGAGCATGGGAGAAGTTTCTTAGGAGTACAGGGTAAGAGGCTTCTACTCCCTATGTTTCTTTATTCTGAAGAAAGCATTCTTCATCCTGTTCTAGACCTGAGGAGACTGAATATGTGTACAGCCTCAGATTCAGTATGGTAACGTTTGCCTCCATCATTCCATCTCTTCAGGCTCAAGACTGGTTTGTGGCTTTTGACTTACAGGACCTGTACTTCCATGTTGCCATCCACTCACCTTATAGGAAGTACCAGAAAGTTACAGCAGAGCCAAATCACTTCCTGAACAAGGTACTGTCTTTTGGCCTCTACAGCATGAAGGATCTTCATGAAATGCTTTGCAATGGTGGCAGCATGTCTGAGGGGAAAAAAGCATTCACATCAATCCATACCTAGATGGCTGAATGAATGGAGGCAGGTCGTATCAGGAAGCTCTGACAAGCTTCAGTTGTGTCTTCCCCTTGTTTCCCCAGCTGGGCCGCCTGATAAATTATGAAAAATCATTAATTATCTCATCTCAGATGTCAGCGTTCATAGGGGCCAAGGTCAGTTTCAGGACAGTGAGACAGCTTACCTGCCAGAGGACAGATTCCCTAATCCTGTTAGGAGCCGTTAACCGTTAACTAGGGGTGGGGCTACTCAGGGAAAATGAGGGTTTAAAAAGCCAGCTCCTAAGCAACCAGAGGAACTAGTGAACAGGAGCAGCTAACGGAGGAGTTTTGTGAGAGAGTTCTCCGAGGGAAGGAGGAGCAACTATGTTACCCTTGGGGTGAGTGTTAGTTTATTGTGTGCTTGCTGCTTGATTGAAGTATAGAGTGTAGTCTGTTTGGGAGGCCATTTGCTGAGCCTAACAGCCTGCTAGGCAAGGCTGAGAGCATTTTAAGAGCTTTGATCCCTAAACCCTTCAGGATCATTAATGGGGGAAGGGGACGGGACAGGGCTACTCGGACAACAAGGGGCTTAAAAAAACAGCTCCTAAGCAACTGGAGCAGCTAGTGAACAGGAGCAGTTAATAGGTGTTTTGCAAGGGAGTTTTAGAGAGGGAGTAGGAGAACCAGATAACACCTGATTAACATTCTCTGAATTTTGGCAATAAATGCTCCCTCCCAAAAACCCTAAGAAAATAGAAAAGCTGTAGAGGTAAAAAGAATGCATGCAGAAGTACAACAGCAGAGTGGGGGCTATCCAGTTCATTGCACTGAATGCAGCATGTATGATTTACTTCTCTTGTGGGCAGTTGGCATATGTGTACATTTGGTGCAGGGAGCTTATGGCCCTCAGAGACCAAGTACAGGCTTTGGAGACCAGAGTGGCAGAACTGGAAGAGCAGCAAAGAATCCTGTGGCACCTTATAGACTAACAGACGTTTTGGAGCATGAGCTTTCGTGGGTGAATACCCACTTCCTCAGATGCATGTAATGGAAATATCCAGGGGCAGGTATATATATGTGTGCTAGCAAGCAAGCTAGAGATAACGAGGTCAGTTCAATCAGGGAGGATGAGGCCCTATTCTAGCAGTTGAGGTGTGAAAACCAAGAGAGGAGAAACTGGTTCTGTAATTGGCAAGCCATTCACAGTCTTTGTTCAATCCTGAGCTGATGGTGTCAAATTTGCAGATGAACTGAAGCTCAGCAGTTTCTCTTTGAAGTCTGGTCCTGAAGTTTTTTTGCTGCAGGATGGCCACCTTAAGGTCTGCTATAGTGTGGCCAGGGAGGTTGAAGTGCTCTCCTACAGGTTTTTGTATATTGCCATTCCTAATGTCTGATTTGTGTCCATTTATCCTTTTCCGTAGAGACTGTCCAGTTTGGCCGATGTACATAGCAGAAGGGCATTGCTGGCATATGATGGCGTATATTACATTGGTGGATGTGCAGGTGAATGAACCAGTGATGGTGTGGCTGATCTGGTTAGGTCCTGTGATGGTGTCGCTGGTGTAGATATGTGGGCAGAGTTGGCATCGAGGTTTGTTGCATGGATTGGTTCCTGAGCTAGAGTTATTATGGTGTGGTGTGCAGTTACTGGAAGAGCTAAGGGAGACAGAGGTACATATATGAGACTTTGTGGTATACCCCTAACCTCTGTGCTGTTGAGGAGGGTGAAGGTCTTGGGGAAGGAGAAATCAAACTAGAGCAAAGGGAAACGATCTCATAATTAGAACAGGAGTACTTGTGGCACCTTGGAGACTAACACATTTATTTGAGCATAAGCTTTTGTGGGCTACCGCCTGCTTCATCGGATGCATACAGTGGAAAATACAGTAGGAAGATATATATAGACACACACACACACAGGCACGCAGAGAGAACGTGAAACAGTGAGTGATACCATACACTCTGAGAGTGATCAGTTAAGGTGAGCTATTACCAGCAGGAGAGAGAGAGAAACATTTTGTAGTGGTAATCAAAATGGTCCATTTGCAGCAGTTGATAAGAAGTTGTGAGAAACAGTGTCTGTGTGTGTGTGGGGGGGAATAAACATTGTGTAATTATCAATCCACTCCCAGTTCAAGCCTAATTTAATGGTGTCCATTTTGCAAATTAATTCCAATTCAGCAGTCTCTCGGTGGTGTCTGTTTTTGAAGTTTTTTTTGTTTGATAATAGCTCACCTTAACTGATCACTGTCATTAGAGTGTATATGGTAACACCCATTGTGTCATGTTCTCTGTGTGTGTGTGTGTGTGTGTGTGTGTGTGTGTGTGTGTGTGTGTGTGTGTATATATATGTATTTTCCACTGCATGCATCCGATGAAGTAGGCTGTAGCCCACGAAAGCTTATGCTCAAATAAATTTGTTAGTCTCCTAAGGTGCCACAAGTACTCCTGTTCTTTTTGTGGATACAGACTAACACGGCTGCTACTCTGATCCTATAATTGGGACCCTCCTTCCAGATGAAGTCATGATGTCCTCTTTCACTGAGGACTCCTCTCCGGGGAAGGAATCCCAGTTATTAGGAAGAGACAGATAATAGTAATGGGAGATTGGATCATTAGAAATATAGATAATTGAGTTTGTGATGACCAGGAGAAGCACATGGTGAATTGCCTGACAGGTGTGAACGTTGCATATCTCTTGAGACATCTAGACAGGCTTATGTGCAGTGTTGGGGAGGAACCAGTGGAAGTGGTACATGTAGATACCAATGACATAGGGAAAAGTAGGAGAGAAGTCCTGGAGGCCAAATTTAGGCTGCTAAGTAAGACATTAAAACCCAGGACCTGCATGGTTGCTTCCAGTTCCATGCGCAGGGCCAGTTAGACAGGCAGAACTGCAGGGTCTCAATACATGGATGATACAGTGATATAGGGATGAGAGTTTAGGTTTATTAGGAGCTAGGGAACCTTTTGGGAAAGGAGGAGCCTAAAAATGAAGGATAGGCTCCACCTAAACCAAAACGGAGCCAGATTACTGGCATGTAAACTTTAAAAGGTTGTAGAGGAGTTTTTTAACTAAGGGTGGGAGGAAGCTGACAGTTGCAGAGGAGCCACATGTATTATAAGGGAGGCTCTATTAATGGGTTTCTCTGTATCCTAGTAAAGAGGAGAGGGTAGAGGTTATAAAGTACAGGAAGGAACAGAAGAAATAGTCAAATGAAAGAGTGCCATTCAATTTAATGACAAGTAAAAGGTGACAAATTTAATAAATGCTTATATACAAATGCTAGAAGACTAAATAAGTTGGGCAAACTTAAATGTCTTCTATTAATGAGGATATTGATATAATAAGTATCACAGAAACTTGGTGGAATGATGATACTCAATGGGGCATAGTAATACCAGGGTACAAAATACATTGGAATGACACAGTAGGTTATGGTGGTTGGGGAGTGGCACTATCTATGAAGAAAAAAATAGTCAAATATAGTAAAAATCCTTACATGAATCAAATAGAACCATAAAGATAAAAGAGGTGTCTTACATTAAAGATCCTTGAAAGTGGGAGAAGGGTGTTTGGCTCACATGAGTCAGTATAAAACTCTTTTTTGTAGTTTTTCCTGGTTAATGTCTTCCATACACATTTTAAAAGTGGTAAATAAATGTATTGAAAACTGGTTTTATATATGGTTATAGAAAAAAATAGACAATAGTTTATTTCCAGTATATGAAATATAGGAGTCTGTTTACTCTGTATGTTTGGGAAAATAGGTTTTCTATCAGTCCTCTTATTCTAAGAGCTTTCTGAGACAGTAATGTCTTAATTCAGTTTAATTTAGAACAGAGGACATGGATAATTCTTGTTGGACCTAATAAAATGTAGAAACCTTTTTGTGTTTACCTTCTATTCAAAATTAATAAGGATAGCATTTTGCATATGATCTGCTCCTGTAACAAAGTGCAAGACTTCTGGGGAAAATCTTCCATTGGTCAATATTTTGTGTAATAGAAATTTTTCATGTTCAGCTGAATTGTTTCATAATTATAAATTATCATCTCTCTTTTGTTAAACCGTAGTTAGATATATTGCAGAATGCTGAGTGGGTGTTGCAGTACTTGCAGTCCAAACCTGGGTTTAAGGATCTGGAAGTGAAATTTACTGCTGGGGATGGAAGCGGGCAGGGGGATACTCTACTGACTCACTGAAGCACTTACTTACAGTGAAATGAAACCTTTTCAAGATTTTATTAAGCAATATATTTAAATAAAATAATTTTTCTGATTGAATTCACTGCCTAATGGAAGGGTTGATTTTTTTTGATTTTTTTTTAAAATATGTACTATATATATGGTTATTGATGTATATGGAATTGGTTGTTGGGATGTCTTCAACAAAATAATTGAAATACAGGTTTTCCTTTACAATTGTAAAAGTAGCTTAGAATCATAGAACTGGAAGGGACCTCGAGAGGTCATCTAGTCCAGTCCCCTGCACTCAAGGCAGGACTAAATATTATCTTCTAGACCATCCCTGACAGGTGTCTGTTGAACCTGCTCTTAAAAATCCCCAATGATGGAGATTCCACAACCTCCCTAGACAATTTATTCCAGTGCTTAACCACTCTGACAGTTAGGAAGTTTTTTCCTAATGTCCAACCTGAACCGCCCTTGCTGCAATTTAAGCCCATTGCTTTTTGTCCTACCCTCAGAGGTTAAGAAAAACAATTTTTTCCCCACCTCCTTCTAACAACCTTTTACATGCTTGAAAACTGTTATCATGGCCCCCCGTCTTCTCTTTTCCAGACTAAACAAACCCAATTTTTTCAATCTTCCCTCAGAGGTCATGTTTTCTAGACCTTTAATCGTTTTTGTTGCTCTTCTCTGAACTTTCTCCAATTTGTCCACATCTTTCCTGATACATGGCATCCAGAACTGGACGCAATACTCCAGTTCAGGCCTAATCAGTGCAGAACAGAACAGAAGAATTACTTTGTGTCTTGCTTACAATACTCCAGCTAATACATCCCAGAATGATGTTTGCTTTTTTTGCAACAGCGTTACACTGTTGACTCATATTTAGCTCCACTAAGACCCCCAGATCCCTTTCCGCAGTACTGTTTCCTACGCAGCCATTTCCCGTTTTGTATGTGTGCAACTGATTGTTCCTTCCTAAGTGGAGTACTTTGCATTTGTCCTTACTGAATTTCATCCTATTTACTTCAGATCATTTCTCCAGTTTGTCCAGATCATTTTGAATGTTAAATCCTATCCTCCAAAGCACTTGCAACCCCTCCCAGCTTGATATCATCTGCAAACTTTATAAGTGTACTCTCTATCATCATCATCATGTTCCTATTATGCCTCTGGCATTTAGGGGAGCGACGAAGCTCCTCCACTCCTGTCTATTTCTGACAAGTCTTTCTATGGTTCCCGAGCTGTGCCCCACGTTTTTCAGCTCGGCTTCCACAGCTCTTTGCTATGTTGTTTTCAAGCAGCCTTGTTTTTACTTGCCTTCAGGTGTCCATCTTATTGCTACTTTGGTGATGGAATCAGTTTCCATCTGAAGCACATGACTGATCCATCTCTGATGCCTCCTGGCAATGATGGTGTTCAGATCCTCTTGGCTACACTTTGACAACAGATCTTGGTTTGAGATTGTTCTGGGCCAAAAGATACAGAGGATTTTTCTGAGGCAGGATGTATGGAATAAAGACACTTTGGACCTGTTATATTTTCTCATTCCCCAGAATGCTGCAGTATAAAGTAGTGTGGAAAGTACACAGCTCTCATAAATCTTGAGTTTGGTGCTGTATTTTGATGATTTCCAGACTGAAGGTTTTCCTGGCTTTATTGATTTTTTTTGTCGGGATGTCCTGGCTTGTTCCACCATCCTGGCTGATGGTGCTGCCCAAGTATGTGAATGTTTCTACATTGATGAGACCATAATCCTCTATCTGTACTGATGATGGTGAGGCAATATTAACGGTCATGATATCTCTCTTATTGCACTTGATTTTCAGTCCAATTTTCTGGCTGAATGCGTTGAGTCGAGTTGTTTTTTCTTGTATATTGTGTTGGGTATGTGATAGGAGAGTAACATCATCTGTGAAGTCCAGGTCTTCAAGGGATGAGAAGAGTGTCCATTTAATGCCTCTTGCTATGTCTTCTCTTGTACGCTGCATTACCCAAACAGTGGCAATGTTGAAGATGATTGGAGACGTGACACACCCCTGACATACTCCTGTTTTGACTTCAAAACTGAGCTCACTGTGATTAACAATGCATGTACAGTTGAAATAGAAGCTTTTGATGATGTTGATTATACGGAAAGGAATTTCATATGCCTGCAGAATGCGCACCATAGGTTGGTCCTGGGAATGCTAACAAAAGCCTTCTCAAAGTCTATGAAATTTAGGTAGCATTGCCGTTGCCATTCTAAGCACTGTTCTGTTATGTTTCGCACAGTGAAGATCTGGTCTGCGTATCCACGTCCTTTCTGAAAACCAGCTTACTCTTTTCTGAGAACGCTATCAACTGTGTCTGATATACTGGACTATGATCTTACACAATACTTTCCTTGGCACAGATAAAATACCATACCAGTTATTACAATCACAAAGTTCCTTTCTTTGTTATCTTCATTATAATCCCATTAATTCAGTCATCAGGCATTTTTCCCCTTTCCCAGTAAATAGAGGAGATGTAAATAGAGGAGCTTCGGATTGGGAACTCTTTCGTTGTAGAATAGATAGAAACTAATTTGAGGTATTATGCTTTTAAAATGCTAATAATATAAACCATCTTCTCATAAAATTTTCCTGCTGTCTTTACTGTGTAACGATAATGTACTTTAATTTTATTCTATTTTTAAAAACTACAGATTCAGAAGTCACCAAAACACTGAAGAAGAGTTCACCGAAAGGCAGAAGAACCAGAAAGAGAGTCCAGAAGTAGAAGAACTAGAATAATGTGCTCTTCTTTGCTTTGCTTTGCTTTGTTTGGTTACTGTAATGCTGGAATCTTTGCTTCTCTTTTTAATGTTTATTTTTACAGGATTTGAAAAATGGCTATGCTGCAGTTTGTACCTTGTTTGGAAGAATAAATGTTTTATTAAAGTGTATTTGTGTACTCCATGTAAAAAAATACTATCCAAAAATGCAGAAGTTTTCAAGTTTTGAAGTGAGGTTGTTTTTAGTATTTGCATATTTTTTATGCTTTTGAAGGATCCTGAAGAGAAGAAAAAATTGTGCCTCTTTTTCTCCTTTATGATATAGCAAGAAAGCCTGAAACTATTAAAATGATTTTTTTCTCCTTGTTGTTACCTTAAAAATAGCAATGTCACATCTGGTCGGTCTTGTTTTTGCATGAAGACTTTTTGGAGGCATGAAATATGGACTTAACGTTAACTTGAGGGGAAGGAAAGGGATTTTTGATCATTGCAGACATCTCTTCTTTCAGGTATTTCTCAAGTGTTTGAATTAAATAAGCATTAAACAAAACAGATTTAAACAGTTAATAAAAATCACTTCTGTTCTCAAGCCTGGCGTACACAACAAAATTTAAGTCTGAATGTAGTTTTGAGCAATCATGTTAGTTGTTTCATTTGCAAGTAAGCTGTGTTCAGTTAGTGTGCATTGCTGAAACCATTTTTTGACATGTCTAAATTTTATAATATAGATGAGTTTTACGTAATCAAGTTTCATTTGAGCGGTATTTGTCTTTGTATCAGTTCTCCAGTTATTCATTGTCTTCCAGGAGGGTGAGTAGGAAAGACCAGAATTTCTGTAGCCTCCCCTGCCTCCAGTAACCAAACATACCTCAGGCTTTCTTTCTATATCATAGGGAAGCAAGAAAGGGTACAAATTCAATTTTTTCTCTACTTGGACACCTTTTTACAATAAAAACTTAGGTCTCATACTTGTCTCATCAGAATGATGCTTTACCTTTGCTTATAGGTGAGATGACATTCTCATTTGAAATTCCAGTTTTTTTAAAAAGTACTACTTTTATGCTGAACTTCCTCATGGTAATTCTTGGCCCCAACAGGCATTTTTTTGGAAAATGGCATAAATCGGTATGCTCCATACTGAAAATTAACACTTTTTTGCACTTAGGCAATTCAAAAAAGTCCTCTCTATTTGGCCTGAACATAGTTCTCAAGAAGGAAATGGTGGTGTGATAAACTGCTTAAGTAGTAGTTATGAACAAATGAAATGCTGTACTGTACATCGACAATTTATTTTTTATTTAAATGCTTGTATAAAGTAGTTATCCAGGTATCCCATACACTGAAATAAATGGGTATGTTAACACACAAAGTACAAAGTGTTCATTGATTAGGTGATGCACCAGATTTTTCTTCTTAAACAAGGAAATTAATGTTTAAAATAAGATTTTTAAATAGACCAGTGGAAGAATACCTACTGCCTTCTCACTTCTGGCATTATCAATGCGTGAGGGAGGAAATAAACATAAGGCTTTCCTAGGATCTGCTGTGCATAGGGATTATGGAAATATGGCTAGATATTTGCAAGTATAGTACTGCCATGGGCTAATACTTTGGCTACCTCAGATTTTACCCCTCAATGTCTGTCTAGTGATCTTTCCAGAAGTGAAGGTAAGAGGCTGTGGCAGCTTTTACATTTCAATCTTTTTTCCAATTAAAGTTTACTATCAAAAGTTAAAGTGAAAGCTAAAGTAATAATTCAAAAGCACAGCACTCAAAAATCCCTCCAGAGAAATATTACAGGCAAGCAAATATAAATTATAATATCTGAATGTGCAAAGCTAGCTTTATTCATACATTTGTTCTTTATTGATTATTGAACGTTCAAAAAAAAATTGAATTAAACACTTGTGAATTTTACTGGCATACCAGATCTCTCTTCCATACCTTCCCAGTGGTCAAGACCTGTGCTTCCATTTGATAATAACCAAGACCAAACTTACATTCACAATAACATTTTATGAAGATATTTTAGTTTGTGCTAATTTCTTGGTAACAAAAAGGAATCTTCTCTGAGGTGAGGTCATTATTTCAAAATGTTCTAGGAAGTAAAGGTGCTGTAGACTCCAGATGAATGGCCTCTTAGGCCTTCTCTGGTCTTGTTTGGTCACAAAAAAACTAGATTGCAAAAGCACGATCAGAGGTCAAGAATCTCCCTAGGTGCTATGTGTGAATTTACATGATCCATAAAGTGTGGGTAACAGCAGTGGAAAGCTAAGTGGAAGACTGTGATGAAATAGTGTGATAGTTACACTTGGATGGTAAAAAGGTGGGGAAAATATACCACTTAGTTGAAGGAGCAGGGTGATAGTTTTTGTTGACATCCCATTTGAATGTAAAACCCGTAACACAAAGGAATCAAGCTGCCTTTAGACTGCATTTAACTGCTCTTGATGACTCCAGTTGTGTGTAAATATTAGAAAACAGCAGGGTCCTACATTCCAAGAATCACTTGAGCAGTGCCATGAAGACAAGTGTCCTTACTGGCATTGTAGTCATACTCCCAGGCTCTCCTGCTGTTTCTAATCTGTGCGCACAGCCGTGAAAAAACTGGACTGACATTTACAGGCACAGCAGGGAGACACTTGAGTAGGGAATGTTAAAGACTCCACTACCTACGTTTCAAAGTGGCCACCATACATGATAAATCTTCACAGGAGAACTAGTCTGCACTTCAACTGATGGTGTAATGAGGATATCGATAATGAAGCGGAGAACTCTTCTTTTAGTACTGAACATTTAGCAGACAGATCGTTGTGGGTTTTTTTTTGTAATGTAAAATATCTGGACGGAGAATCTAATTTGGGTTAGATGCAGGATTTTTTTAGATGGTGCTAGCTTGATGGTCTTACCTTTTCCTGGTTGTTTTACAGGAATATTTCCTAGTAAGGTCAGACATCTCAGAATGAAATAATTCCTGGAATCTGCTGGTATGTAAAAAAGGGTCAGTTGCTTTCATGAGTAGTTTGACAGACTTTACTCACTGTTTTGTCCCAGTGAGCTGCCAGATTTGGGATGCCATAATACCAGTAATGCAATTAGGTTTTCTGCACATTGTCTGGTTGACTTCTCAGTTAAGAGTTTCTTTCCCTTTGGGAATAAGACTAGACAGACTGTCATTTGCTATTACTAATTCTGCTTAGCATTATCACTGGAGCTTTTTTTGTAATTAGCTATCTTAGTTGGCTCTTAAATTTTAATAGCCAATTGAAGCTACGTTTTAGCCAAGTTCCATATCTAAATTGCATTCAGTCCATTAACAAAGTTGGTTAAAAGGCTATTAAAACAAAAGCCAATATATGGTGGTTAGCACTTACATGTTTGCAGTAGAAGCAATGCCAGCTTTCAATGAATTTTCTGAAGAAACTTGTACTTCCTTCTAGTGAGGGAAATGCACAGAGAATGACCAAACTTAGTTTTGGAAACAAAGGCTGATTTTACAAACTACTTTTGACACACACACAGAGGGTATTCAGGGGGAAGTTAATCGTCCTGCTTAGATTTGACAGTTTTTTTTGAAAAGCCAAAAAAATGAAATGGTCTCTTTCCCGTCCCCCCCAATTTCAGCTGATCAAAATTATTCGCAGAACCATCTGAAGCACCTTCTGGTAGAATTGTAAGCTTGCTGAGTTTAGTTTGTAAAATATCCTGCCAGACATTAAAAAAAATTGTAGGCTTGCCAGCACACAGGCTCAGAGTGCCACTTCTCTAATTGAGAAACCCTATTATATATTTTTTTATTTTGAAGACCTTTGCTGGATACCTTACCTCCCTTCGCAATTTAATATAGCATGTTTCTAGATTTTTATCCATTGTAGCAGTAGTTGAAATTAAAGAAGATTTTGCCTTTTTGAGTTTATAACTTGCAATTAGAACATGGTAGGAGATAAACAGCTTTTGGATCATTCCGTAACAAGTAACTGTTTCTTGGCCATTACCACTTTAAAAAAAAAAAAGGTGGAAGGGTGGTTGGGCTAGTATGAAATTAAGGCCTTAGTCCCCACTATAACTTAACACTAAGTTTACCAGTTACTGGCACGGTTGTCTCAAAATATGATTTGACCACACTGTGCAGGGATAATGTTAGGTTATTAACCATGATATTTAAGTTTTGCTTTTGCCGGAGGTTGTGTTCCATTGGCACAGTATTTGTTTTTTGCAGTGAGCAGAACCCCAAGCTCTTTAAGTGTTTGCTCATGTCCATTATAGTGTAGGTGTGTGCCCACCATGTGATCCGCTGCTGGAAAGTTTTTCCCTCAGTGGTATCCCATCAGGTTGGCTCTGATGCTCCCTTGTGGCACTGTATATAGGGGCCTTCTGACCCACTACCCCCTATTCCCATGTAACCATTTTGGCTGTTTCTTCAGTCTGCTATGGTTCCTTTCAACTGCTGTGGTGCTTAAAGGGACAGATTAACTAGCCAGCTGTGGAGGAATCCCTGGCTGGCTCTGCTGCCTCTGGACCACCTTGTCTGTCAGACACCAGCATAGGTGGCATAGCTGGATCACTCATTCACCAGTGATCCCTGGCTACTAGAAGTGGGGTCCATATGCAGATGAGCACAACTTCTAATGCTACTCATCTGTCCTCCTTGATGTGTTCCAGGTTGGACTTTCTCTTTCTGCAATTGAAGGTTTCTCATATGATGGAGTCTGTGAATTCACCCTTTTGCTTCATTTTTGTCCTTTGGTTTACTGCAAAATGCCACCACTATGACAATGTGTTTATTTATTTTGCCCGATGAGAGGTGCTAAAAAGGAATTGCGCCTTCACTGTGAACTGAACTGAGCTATGCCAGGATGTGAGGTAGGCTGATGTCCCTTCAGAAAAAACAAAAACTTTCATCGGATGCCACTGAACAGGTGAGGGTTTTCTCTGTTCATTTTACAACATGTTAAGTTTGATGTCACCAGCTATGCGAACACAATTATGCTCTTTCCTTGTTGCCCATTTATTACCTTGTCTCCACCAAGAACTGTCCCCTTTCACATGGAAACAGTTCATACCCATGTGGTTCCATCAACCCAAATGTTTAAACTTTTTATGGAACCAACACATTAAGGTTTATGGCTAACATACAAAAATTAACGTAAGTAATTTCAAAATGGATAACAGGTTCCACAAATTCCAAAGCTACTGGAAAGTGAAACAGAATGCCCCACATTTTTGCCTTAACTTTCCAGGAAATTGTGGAACACACTATGCAAGTCTTGAGCACTCTAATGGGTGCTCCAGGTAGACTCCAGCATATTTAGAGAAGGGAAGAGAATTTCAGAGTAGGTGGTCTTTGATGGAAAAGGCTCTACTTTACATATATTTGTCTCCTCTCTCTACCTTGGGATGGTCAGCAGTTCCAGTTCTGCAGACCTCAGGTGTTGACAGATTTTTTGTAAGTAATTCTAGAAGAAATAGTGATGAGAATATAATAAGACAGTGCTGAAATGCAGTAGAAGCAAAAAGAAAATATGCATTTTATTTAACTCAGAACTTTATTCTATTTTTCAGTCCACTCCATACTGGACAGAAGTTGCACAATAATAATCCATATCCAGAATTTTTAAAGTGGGGATAAATGCTACAAATTACAAACTAGGCAAAAGAACTAGGGATTAATACAGTGTTTATTAAATGGAACCAGTGCATACACAATAATGCGAGACACATCCAGGAAGGATATGTTTAGAAGACAAAACAGCCCTGGAAGAGAAAGTACTTAGCTTTGTTCAGAGAGCATACAATAACATGCAGCTTTGGGAATTAATGAATTGCACTGCAGAATATTAAAAGAAACTGCTTTATACCACAAGGAATGCATGATCTATGTCTTGAAAAACAAAAGGTACTCCTTTCTCTCTGCAGGTAGAGGAGTGAAATGCTAGATGTACTTCAAAGCAACAGTCTGTGTCCTGCAGACTTTTAGCTCCTCCCCATGCTAAACCCCAACAAAAGTAGTTTTACCAGTAAACCAAATCCCTGCCTGAAAGCAGAAAAATCAATATAAAATAAAAGGACCTTTTCTTAATACAGCATGCCTACCAATCTGTCATAAAAGGATTGTCTCCTCTTGAACTTAAAGGATGAATCTACATTGACAAGAATGAGACCTATGATTTACAACCAACACTCTGTTGTAGTACCAGTGACAGAAATTATAAGGTAGTCTAAGTTCAGGTATATAGCAGAAGAGTTGTGTAAATAACTGGTTCACTGGCAGTTCTGAAAAATGTGGAATAAAAATTATTTCAGGTTAACTGAAAATTTTCAGACTCTTAAGCCAATGAAAAACTCACAATTTCATTTTGGGTTGAACAAAACATTTTTGTTTTAATTTCAGGCATTTTAAACTTTTTTTTTAACAAGACGGAATTCTGGACACACAGGGATTTAAGGCCTCATTAACAAAACAAATGCCAGTGGTGATGGTACTCCTTTTATGCCCATAACCCAGTGACTAGGGCAACCATCTGGAATGTGGGAAACCCAGGTTTGACTCCGCACTTTGGAGCAGGGACTTGAACCAAAGTTATATGGGTAAAATTATCCAGTTACTTTGCTGTAACATGCAAATTCATACCCTATTTATATATTCTCCAGTTCCTGTTAGGGGGTTCCCCATTCTCCTTTTTTTACCTCTTCCAAAATTAAAATTCAGAGGTATTGGCCTACTCCTGGTTTATCAGATGGCAGTTCTGACATATCATTCTTGCAGGAAGGGGGAGGGTCTTTCAAGGAATTCTGGGTTTGATTTTTAGAAGTGCTGAGCATCTGTGGCAGCTATTGACTTAAAATGAAGTGCTGGGAGCTCAGAAGTTCTGAAAATCAGGCATTCTGTCATTCAGTGGAATTCACCCTGGAGAGTAAAACTTCCTTTGCACGGCATACAGAACCATAAAGATCCAAGAATGCATTCTGGTCTTGATATATTCGCATGCTCCTGTTTACATTAGTGAGAGTTCTGCAATCTATTGAGGGAATACAAGAATATTAAAATATTTTAATAACTTTCTAGCATGATATGAAAACAAAAATTGTATCCTCATCTTGAAGAGGCACCCAGTAGATCCACCACTACATTCTTTTGTTCAACAGCAAACTCCTAAAAACAAATGGATATTTAATTAAAATTCCTCCCTTAATACAAAGTTGTAAATTAGTCTTGTATGTAGCACAGCAGTAAACTGAACTTCATGATACAGTTTTTAATATTTTCTATCACATTAAATATTGTCCTGTAAGATCAGAAAATCCTGTTATGTAGTGATAACAGAAAATGGCTGACATTTTCAAAATTGTCCTTTTTTGCAACGAGGAACAGAGAGAATTTTCAGATAGCTGTTCACATGCACTGCAGTGAAATGGAGTGAAGACAGCACAAATAAGAGGTTTTTGCCATGAAGCAAGCATTTCAATGGACCATTGGCCTGGATGGTTAGATAAACTTTGATCTCGCTACTTCCTAGACTTTGTCTACACTTTAAAAAAAAAAAAATATAGGACCTGAAATTCACCACTGGTCAGCTCTACCAGTGTTAGCAATGCTATACTAGACTGTCATTATGGCTGTGGTTCCGTGAATGGTGCCTAAATACCCTTATGAATGTAGCCCAAAAAATCAAAATGTTTTCTGTCAAAACGAACTGTTTTGACTTTTCCAATTTTCTTTTCAGCTAAAACAATTTGCCAGAATCAACACAAATTCATAAAATATTTTTAGTCCACCTGAATCAGGATTTTTCATTGAAAAAAAGCTTTGTCCAAAAAAAAAATTCACCTAGCCTCTATATAGGAGACAACATTGGTAAAAATGTCTGAACCAGGCATACCATTAAATATTGTAGTTAGATGGAGCAGGAACTGGAACCTAGGTATCTGCGCTCCCAGGCGAGCACCCTGAAGATCAGGCTACACAGTCTCTCTCTCTCCCTCTCAATCTCAATAGGAGACACGGAGAATCCCACCTGGAATAGCCTTCTGATTAGGTCAGTCACTGTGATTGGAGGAAACCTTACATTTGAAACAGGTAATGGTAATTCATACAAGGGTAATTTTGTTCCCCCAAGGAACAGGCTTTCTTAGAAAATGGAAGTAATTATACTTTATTTGAAAAAATTTGGAAATGTAAATGGATATAAAATTATATATATTTGTATCCTCTTCTCATCTCTTGTATGTACTTTGCTATAAACTCCCTAGGGCAGGGATTGTCTAACACATTTGTATAGTGCCTAGCAAAATCGGTGTCTTGTTTCTGACTGGGACTTCTTATTGCCCCAGTAAGTTAAATATTAAAATAATTGCTTTATCTAATTCCAAGTCCATATTTCTTCCTCTTGTTTTTCTAATCTATTCCAACCCTCATCTGTTTCAACAAACAGTTACACAAGCCCCTACAAAAAATCTTTGGTCTTATTAACTAATGCTTTCATTTTGGGTGGCTCTGTAGATAATTTAAAATGAGAGCAATGCATCAGATGCAGCAACTAAAAAGTATGATTAAGACAACACAGCACAAAATCAGAAAAAACAACTTTTAATCACTGCAGTTCATAACACGTACTTAGAATCTGCCAGAAAATCTATAGCGCTTTCCCTACAGCAGCACAGTTTAGTCATTGTGAAGCTTTCTTGGGGCATCCAGAACTGCTGGTCACCCTGTTACCCCACTGCCTTAGCAAAAGAAGAATTTGCTGGTGCTTCTCTGTGACAGCTCCCTGCCAAGTCTTTTAGCCACAAACTCCTTCAGACTCTGACAGTCCTAACTTTACTGTGCAGGTTAACCCTGGGGCCATGTCTACATCTAAAATTTGGCAGCGCTGGTTGTTACAGCTGTATTAGTACAGCTGTATAGGGCCAGCGCTGCAGAGTGGCCACACTTACAGCAACCAGCGCTGCAAGTGGTGTTAGATGTGGCCACACTGCAGCGCTGTTGGGCGGCTTCAAGGGGGGTTCCGGGAACGCGAGAGCAAACCGGGAAAGGAGACCAGCTTCGCCGCGGTTTGCTCTCGCGTTCCCGGAGCCACCCTGCAAACCGCAGGGAAGGAGACCTGCTTGCTCGGGGTTCCGGGAACGAGAGAGCAAACCGGGAAAGGAGACCAGCTTCGCCGCGGTTTGCTCTCGCGTTCCCGGAGCCACCCTGCAAACCGCAGGGAAGGAGAACCGCTTGCTCGGCGGTTCGGGGAACGAGAGAGCAAACCGGGAAAGGAGACCAGCTTCGCCGCGGTTTGCTCTCGCGTTCCCGGAGCCACCCTGCAAACCGCAGGGAAGGAGAACCGCTTGCTCGGCGGTTCGGGGAACGAGAGAGCAAACCGGGAAAGGAGACCAGCTTCGCCGCGGTTTGCTCTCGCGTTCCCGAAGCCACCCTGCAAACCGCAGGGAAGGAGACCTGCTTGCTCGGGGTTCCGGGAACGAGAGAGCAAACCGGGAAAGTGAGACCAGCTTGATTACCAGAGGCTTCCTCCTTCCACGGAGGTCAAGAAAAGCGCTGGTAAGTGTCTACATTGGATTACCAGCGCTGGATCACCAGCACTGGATCCTCTACACCCGAGACAAAACGGGAGTACGGCCAGCGCTGCAAACAGGGAGTTGCAGCGCTGGTGATGCCCTGCAGATGTGTACACCTTCAAAGTTGCAGCGCTGTAACTCCCTCACCAGCGCTGCAACTTTCTGATGTAGACAAGCCATGGTGGGTGTGTACTTCAGTTTCCAAACTCTCCAGAAGTGGGTTTCTGCAGCATCCAGCTCCTGTTATTGATTGCCCACAGAAATACCAAGTCTGTCTCCAAAGAGACAGAATATGCAGCCTGGTGGCTCAGCTGGAGATGCCCACCTCGCTTTAATATACCATCCCAGAGATTAATTTATAATAAAACAAGAATAAGTTTATTAATAAAAACAGATTGATATTAAGCAGAGATAATAGAAACAAAATGGCTACAAATAAAACAAAAATATAGTCATGCTTTCTAGTGACTAAAATTTAACAGGTTACAATCCTAGTATAAGGAAGTTTTTTCAGCTTCAGCAACTTCTTAGCATCAACAACTTTCACAACCTGGGATCCACTGTTCATGGAGTGCAAAGAGCACTATGTCTGTTCCCTCTGTAATGGATAACCAAAATGTCTTTTTGCTTCTTATATTCCCAAGGCTTGTCTTTGTCACCATAGTCAACATAACCCCCTGGGGTTCAGACATCAGTATCTACCCATGCTGATTTCACATCTTCATGTTAATTTTCTTCTCTTGTTTCATGGTGATGCAAATGAACTGTCCATTGTCTCTGGCATCAGCATGTTCAATTTACATTAGAGACAGGGAGATAGCTGTCATCCCTCTTGTCTGAAGAAAACCTGTTTCTCCCTTTGTTTAGTTACAGACTTTAAAGTATATCAATAAGAATCCATAATTTCTTATACAGTGATAATACATGCATTTCACAGTGATATTAATGACCGGTGTGTCACTGGCTTTCATTTGGTATCTTACATGACATTTATAAAAATGTCATGACAACAAGGTGTAGTGAGTTTGTCAGATTGATAGAAGTTGCTGTCATATGGCAGTGAACTCTTTGCCAGTGGGCACTGAGGGGCTGTTAGGGACACAGTCATGGACAAAATTGAAAGAATACCATTATTGTTTTAAAGGATCATCCAGTTGGGAATGAAGGTATTACTGAGGAAGCTGTTACTTTTGGGGCACTTATGTCAAGATACAGCGTGCCATTTCAGTATCCTGTTTAACCACCAGAGAATTCCTTCACTTGCTAGGAATGATGATTTTGTGTCTAGAAGTATTGACTTGATTATGGTTTCTCATGAGTGTTTCAGAGAGTCTCCTGAGAGAGTGAGTGTCTAGATTATATACCCCTGATTATCTCATCAGTTCTCTTGTATTTATGTACGTTGTGTGTCATCTCAAATTCCATTGAAAACTTGTTTATTGTGGAAGCTAGTCTGAAAGGCTGGGTAGCCTACTCAGGTCATCAGTCAGTCTGGAGAAGTAGTTAGGATTGAAGAGCATTCAACTTCTAAAAATTAAAAGCTTTATCTGAATGGTTAGATCTACACTATGCACCTTTAGCAGCACAGCCTTGTTGCTGAAAAGGTGTGCCGTGTAGCCACTGTTTGTTGGCAGGAGAGAGAGCTCCCACTGACAAAAACTGCTACCCCCAATGAGCAGCAGTAGTTTTGTCAGCAGGCGAACACTTCTGCTGGCAAAGTGCTGTTCGCACTGAGCTTTTCGTTGACAAAACTGTTGTCGTTCAGAGGAGTGTTTTTTCAAAAGTTTTGTCATTCAGGTTCCAATGTAGACAAAACCTGACAGACTTCTTGAGAGGAACCTAGGGGGACACTCTGTGCTCAAAATGTCCAATGGAAGATCAGTCTTGTACACAAACAGCTAAATAAGGATAAAAAGCTCTATTAGCAAGGGGACCTCCCTGTTTCAATGACTAGAGAATGAGTAATTGCCTACTTACAAAGGGAACTTTGACTGAGAAAGGAAATTGGTTACACTAATTGTTGACACAAGGAGAACAGAATTTCTATTAGGAATTATTTGACAAGTTAATTGCATCAGAAGAGTAAGACTGTTGGGAACCTCCTAGTACAGGGATGGACATGAATAGGTTCTAAACCAGGCATCTGTAGTTGGATTGGTCAAATGTCCTTTTCTTTGCATTCCCTCCCTCATTCCTCTATCTCTTATGTTGAAGACAAGATAGAAAGGACAGAATTTTTCATATTCTCTTCTCAAACTGGCTAGGTAGACGATATGGATGTGACCTAGTATGTATGGCTAGAAACTCATTTTATAAATGTTTCCACTGTTAAGTACGCCATGTCCATCCTTGCACATCTATGGTAAATTTGGACCAAATTCTGTACTCTGATTTGGGTGCACACAGTCCTCAGAAAAGTACAGTGAGATTGATAGTGTTAGCAGAAAGTTATGGGGACTGAACAATGAGCAAAGCCAGTCAGTGACCAGTTGTGACATACCAGGGTACAATCCAGACTAATAAGTAGCTGTGTCACCCCTGCCCTGTAACCTGGGGTGCCCTTTACAATGCCTTGCTTCTGTGGTCTCCAATCTGAAGTGCTCACAAACAGCTTCTGGCATTTAAGTTACTCCCAGCTATGTGTGTCTGTGTGTGCTGCAACTAGCCAGCCACACCTTGGCTCTTATCAGCCTTAAAAATTACCATATTTCCCCCCAGAAATGTACATCTTGTACTTCCTAGCCCTCTCCTGGTCAGTACAAATATATTGAATCCATTATTCCTTTAAGGGAATAATATACACACAACTTGTTACCCAAATGGAGTTACCCAGATACTTCAACTTGAGCACACTGGATTAGATAAAACAATACAACAGAACAAGTAGTGAGGCATAAAAGTCAGAAATGGTTACAAGAAAAGATAAAATACTTACTGGTGCCTACCGTAACAAACTATATTAGATTCAAAGCTAAGTTTTCTAACCACATGCTTTCAGCAGTCTGACTGACTAAACTCTTTAGGTCAGGACCCCTCCTTCAGTGTCCAATGGCTGCTTCCCTTGTCTCTTCAGGTGCTATGAATGTGATTGGGGTGTCTTGGGGTGTCTATCCCTTATTTTTACAGTCCTGTCCCCCGTGAGAAGAATTTCCAGCTGGGAGCAAGGCGACAAGCAGTCTGTGTGGAAGGAAACTCCAGGATGTTTCTTTGCTAAAATGTGGATTTTTCACCCAAGCTGCCTTTCCTCCCAAAGAACAGCCATTTAGCACATAGTGGCCCACTGGCCTTGTTTACGCCTGGCTAAGGCATTAGCTTGTCCCTGAGGAACTGGTTTGGCCACTCCCCAGACTTATCTGGAAAAACATACTTGTAGACATGATTTCAGCTTACATTTATAACTTCACCTATAACACTGCTACATGCATTTTGCCATGATATTAATTATCAACAAATTATAAGTTTTTAAATGATACCTCACGAAACATGCCTTATACAAAAATTATTACAATAGTGTGCTGGGCATATGGGTATATTCTGTCACACAGGTGAAGGCAGAAGCCTATCATTTCTTTGTTGTGGTGAGAATGAACAAGTAGATGGATCAAATATGTAAGACTTCTACTTGGAATTCATTCATCTCTTCTGTATTAAGTATTGTATGTTAGGCATAGGTAGTTGGCTCTCTGAACTTCTTTATGCCATTGGCATAAGAATGGTCTGTGTTGTAATTTATTGCTAGTATTTTTAAAATTAAGTCCGATTTCAAAGTAAAGTTTGAACCCATTATCTATCTAAATTCTATGCCCTTATCAATAAACCTCACATTTCATTGATGAGCTGTAGATATGAAAGGGAAGAATCTGCAAGTTAAAACTCTGAGAACTCCTTTAAAAATGCTGTGAATAATAGCAGTTCTGTTCTCCCTAACCTGCAAAAACTAAGCAAGCATCAGGAGAAGGGAATTAATCAATAGCAAACTAAATGATATGTTGTTTTTCACCCGTTCTTTATGGAAGGGTAATGGAAAGAAACTGAAATCCACTAAATTGAGTATATTAAAACAATGCTCCCAACTTAATGAATCAAATCTATTGATTTAAACGGGTTGGGCAAACAGGTCTGGGGGCCTCATTGAGCCCTCCAGATATTTTAATTCCGGCTCTCAAACTCCCACTAGGGAGCAGAGTCTGGGGCTTGCCCTGCTCCAGAACTCCTGATGGCTCCCAGAAGCAGTGGCCTGTCCCCTTTCCAGCTGCTATGCACAGGAGCAGCCAAGGGGCTCTGCATGCTGCCCCTGCCCCAAGTGCTGCCCCCACAGCTTCCATTGGCTGGGAACTGTGCCAATGGGAGCTGCAGGGGTAGTGTTTGCAGACAGGGCAGTGCGCAGACTTATCTGGCCGTGCCTCTGCGTATGAACCAGAGAGGGGACATGCCACTGCTTCTGGGAGCTGCTTGAGGTAAGTGTTACTTGGAGCTTCCATCCCTGACCCCCTCCTGCACCCCATCCCCCTGCCTCAGCCCAGATTCCCCTCCTGCCCTCTGAACCCCTTGGTCCCAGCCCCAAGCACCCTCCTGCACCCCCAACCCCTCATCCCCAGTCCCACCCCAGAGCCTGCACCCCCTGCCCCGGAGCCCTCACCCCCCTGCCCCAGCCTGGAGCCCCCTTCCACACCTTGAACTCCTCATTCTGGCCCCAGCCCAGAGCCTGAGCCCCTAGCCAGACCTCTCACCCCCTCCCACATGCCAACCTCCAATTTCATAAGCATTCATGGCCTGCCATGCAATTTCCATACCCAGATGTGGCCCTTGGGCCAAAACGTTTGCCCACCCTTGGCTTTAAACGCTTCCTTAAGAGAATAAAAAGATAAAATTAATCTTAATAGTTAAGCAGTTAAATGTGGAATAAAGGCAGAAGATGCAAAGAAGTATGAATCCTCAGATAGACCTATTTGCAATCAAGGCCAAAGGAAATACCATCAGTTTTTGCTCCCTACAAGGGCACAGTCCCAGTTCCATCACAGACACTTTCCCACTACCCTGGTCGAACAAGCTCTGCTAAGCTTTTTTCCTTCCAAACTCACTTCTACACAGAATGTTGTTCAAGATCAAGTGGGACCATTCTTGGGTTATACAAAAAGTCCCAGCATGGCCCTGGTAGCACTGGTTATCCTCTCTACTGAACCTAGCAGTGACAGTTCCAATTTTGCATCCATTGCATCTGGACTTGATCTCCCAAGATCATGATTGACTGCTCCACCCAAACCTGTGGGCCCTTCATTTAACCGCCTGGAGGCTCCGTGGCTAAACCCTAAAGAGGAGTCTTGCTTGGAGCAATTTTGCCATGTCTTGTTAAATAGTAGAAAGCCCTCTACCAAGTCTACTTTCTTGTCAAAGTGGAGTGGTTTTTCTATATGGTCTCATCAATCTGGAGTCTTGCCAATGCAATCCCCTATCCAGCATATCCTGGATTTTCTGTTGCACCTAAAAGACCAGGGTTGTCAATTACTTCTATCAAGGTCCACCTGGCAACAATATCAGGTTTTCATCCTCACATGGATACCGTTCCATATTTTCAAATAAGACAGATTTTCGAAGGGCCTGGAAAGGTTGTGCTCTCAGATAAGGGAACCTATTCCGTCTTTGGACTAGAACTTAGTTTTGTTGGTGATCATGGGGCTCCCGTTTGAGCCTCTAGCAATATGTTCCTTACTACACCTATCACTGAAGGTAAGCTTTTCCGGGAGGGTGGCTTTGCTGCGTGCTCTGACATCAGAACTGCCTCATACAATCTTCTTGAAGGATGAAGTATACTTATGCCCTCATCCAAGATGTCTCTCTAAAGTGGTGTCTAATGCTCATATTAACCACTCAATTTACTTACCCATGTTTTATCCCAAAACACACCCCAATACAGAGGAGCACTACCTGCACACCTTAGATGTTAGAAGAGTTTAGGTGTTCCTCATAGACAGGACTAAACGATTCTGATTGTCAGTCCAACTATTCGTGGCCATCACAGACATGAAGAGACAGGGAGATTTCATCCTAAAGAATTTCACCTTGGATAACTTCCTGCATTCATGGATGTTATGATCTGCAGCCATTTCCTTGCCAAACAAAGTGATGGCACATTCCACAAAATCTCAAGCAGCCTTGGCGGCATTCCTTGTGCAAGTCCTTCTCAAGGAAATTTGCAGAGCGGCAAGCTAGTCTTCAATTCACACCTTGGCATCCCACATTATGCCATCACTCAGTACTCTAGAGTTGATCCTAAATTTGGACAAGTTGCACTCCAGTCTTCATACAAGAACTCTGATCCCTCCTACTTCATGGCTTGTGAGTCACCAAGAGTGGAATGCACATGTGCAAACACTCAAAAAAGTGTTACTAACCTTCTATAACTTGTTCTTCAAGATGTTGAACATGTCCATTCCATGACCCACCCCCCCATCCCTCTGCATCAGTATTGTCTGGCAAGAAGGAACTGATGGGGCTTGGGCCCTTTATACTGGTACAAGGTGGTGTGCAGCAGCAGAGGGCGCTTGAGCTGCCCTACTGGACGCTACTGGGGGAAAAAATTCTGACTGTGTGCCAGGTGCGCGCAAACCAAGAAATGGAATGGGCATGTACAACACATCTTGGAGAATGGTTACAGAAGGTTAGTAACACTTTTTTCTGAAAATTATAATCACCAATCACTTTTCTCTCCTGATTCAGTGATTTATATCCAGTCCCTTTTTGCCTTTGGTGAAGAAAAGACTCCTGCTATCCCAGTACATCAAGACAAAACCTAGTGCCACTAGCTCGCTAGACCACATTCTCTGGCCATTAATTGCCACTCCTTCCTTTTAACAAACACTTTCAGGAGCTAGCATGAGTCCTGGCCTCACCCAGGTAGGTTTCCTGAGGTTTTTAATACAAGCAGAATACAAGCTTTCTCCATCATCCTTATATCCTTAGAAATATCTTCTCCCCAATCTTTCTAGCTTTTTGTTTTTAAGACCCAGCATTTTTTCCTCTCCCTCCTCCCATCAGGGAAACTAAGAAACTGATAGAAGGGAGAAAAAAAAAAGCCATATTCAGAGAGAAGCCAGGATGGTCATTAATGGCACTAAGTGGTTATTAATGGGAAATTTGGGGGCACCAGTGTACACTGTATCCCCTCTACCCCACCACCCCAAATGTTGCATAATACTGACACAAAGGGAACAACTTCCTCTTCCTCCAACCTATTTCCCCCCTTATAACTAGAAATGTAGCAGACATCTGGCTTATCCTTTTCACCCTGAAGGAAAGTGTGGGAGGGGGGCGGAGGAAGTCCCCATTCTACCCACACAATTTACAAGGCTTAAACTCAAGGGGGACCCTCAAAAACAAAATGAGTTTTACCTAGCTGGAGAAAACTGCCTTCCCTCAAAACCCAAATCTTCCCGAGAGAATCCCTCCTTTCTCCAAAATATCCCTTTTGCTACAAATGATGGGGAAAGTAACATAGAATAAGACCAAAATACATCATATGGTCCAACACTGATTTTTTTTTCCTACTGAAGAATGTACGTAATAAGTAGCATGTGCAAGTTAATTACTGAAAGAAAACCTTTGCAGGCTAAAAGGGAACTGGCAATTGAAAAAAGCTGCAATTAACTACATTTTCATAGCTTTGATGTAGAAGTAGAACTTAGTGTCATTTGAAGCAGTCATTCTCAGCCTGTATCACCAGTTATACAGTGGTGGGGATCAGTGGAGAATGCAGATGTTTTTAACTTTGCAATCATGAAAGGTGATGTAGTGATTTAGAATAAATTCCCAGGGCTACCAATAGACATGCTCAGACCCTCTGACTCCAGTGGCCCTGTCATAACTTTCCGATCTCCTGTTCTATAGCAGATTGGGTGTGAGGAGACGCTCACCCAATTAGAACCGGGTATTACCTGTGTCAATGGAGTGGTATGCCCGTTCAGTCCGTCCTGGGGTGGCTGAGAACAATCAGCCGAAGCTAGTGCACAGCTCCTTGATTTGTTGCCGCTGCAGACGTTCCAGGGTTGTGAAGAGGTGCACCTCTTCCACGCCACCGTCTTTTTTCCCTTCGTGGTAAACACCTTCTGGCCACTCAGCATCATCTCCCTGGACTGTAAACTGACAAACCTGTAAGTTTCTGGAATAGAAAGGCTTAAGAGAATTAACATGGTACACTCTGGGTTTTAGAGAGGAATTGGGAAATGCTATGAGGTAATTAACAGCTCCCAGGCGCTCTTGGACCGTGAATGGCCCTTCCCATGATGCTTCCATCTTATGGGCCTGTTGCGCCTTCAAGACCATAACCTGGTCTCCTACCTTGAAGGAACGTTCTCTGGTATGTTTGTCATACCAGGCCTTTTGCTCTTCCTGAGCATCCTTTAGGTTTTCTTTAGCAAGGGCTAAAGAGTGTCGGAGGGTGTTTTGTAGGTTGCTTACAAAGTCCAGAATGTTAGTCCCTGGAGAAGGCGTAAACCCCTCCCATTGCTGCTTCACCAACTATAATGGCCCCTTAACCTCGTGGCCATACACAAGTTCAAATGGTGAAAACCCTAAACTGGGATGTGGTACAGCCCTGTAGGCAAAAAGCAACTGCTGCAACACTAGATCCCAATTATTGGAGTGTTCGTTGACGAATTTACGTATCATGGCCCCCAAAGTTCCATTAAACCTTTTGACCAGGCCATTGGTTTGATGGTGGTATGGGGTGGCAACCAAGTGATTCACCCCATGAGTTTCCCACAGTTCTTTCATGGTGCCTGCCAGGAAATTAGATCCTGAATCTGTAAGGATATCGGAGGGCCAACCTACCCTGGCAAAAATGTCTGGTAGTGCCTGGCACACAGCTTTAGCCCTGGTGTTGCCTAGAGCTACTGCTTCCGGCCATCTGGTAGCAAAGTCCACGAAAGTCAGTACGTACTGCTTTCCTCTGGGTGTCTTTTTTGGGAAAGGACCCAGAATATCCACAGCTACTCGCTGAAATGGGACCTCAATTATGGGGAGTGGTTGGAGAGGGGCCTTGACCTGGTCTTGGGGCTTTCCCACTCTTTGGCACACCCCACAAGACCGGACATACCTGGTAACGTCCTTGCCCATCCCCTCCCAGTGGAAGGACTTCCCCAGCCTGTCTTTGGTTCTGTTCACCCCAGCATGGCCACTGGGATGATCATGGGCTAAGCTTAAGAGCTTTCCCCGGTACTTTGTTGGAACCACCAACTGTTTCTGCGGTTGCCATTCTTCCCGGTGTCCACCAGAAAGAATTTCCTTGTATAAAAGTCCTTGGTCTATCACAAACCGGGATTGGTGAGCAGAGCTGAGAGGCAGTGGGGTGCTCCGTACTACCGCCCAAGCTTTTTGAAGGCTGTCATCTGCTTCCTGCTCAGTCTGGAACTGTTCCCTTGAGGCTGGGGACACCAGTTCTTCCTCAGACTGTGGACTTGGGCTTGGTCCCTCTGGAAGCGATGTAGGTGATGGGGTTGTTTCCGTTGCTGGTGAACCGCTCTCCGGTGGTGCACCTGGGGGTATTTCAGGCTCTGGCTGAGCCTCTTCAGTATGGTTGTCTGTTGCTTCTGCCAGTTCTGGCTCGCTGGCGCCTTTTGGCGGTGAGGTTGAAGATGTGGTTGCGATTGCTGGCGCTGGTGCTGGTTTTGGGGGCTGTTCCAGTTCCGGGCCAGGGACTGGAGGTGCTGTGGCTGTTTCCATTGTTGGCAGGGAATCCGGGTCCACTACCTCTGTCTGGGTCTCTGGTAGCACAGACGGGTTTCCTGTGGACGGCTCAGGAACAGGAATGGGTCTGGAAGCTTGCCTGGTTTGGCTACCATTCCCACTTTCTTGGCCCGCTTCACCTGGTTGGCCAAATCTTCCCCCAGTAGCATGGGGATGGAATAATTGTCATAGACTGCAAAAGTCCACCTTCCTGACCAGCCTTTGTACTGGACAGGCAGTTGAGCTGTAGGCAAGTCTACAGCTTGTGACATGAAGGGGTAAATTGTCACTTGGGCCTCTGGGTTGATGAATTTGGGGTCCGCGAAGGATTGGTGGATAGCTGACACTTGTGTCTCTCCACGCAGTAACTTTCTTTCCGCTCACTCTCAAAGTTTCCCTTCGCTCCAAAGGTATTTGAGAGGCATCTGGGCCTGGGGATCTTTGGTGTGATGGTGGTGTAATGAACTGCACTCGGTTGGGGTTCTTGGGGCAGTTGGCCTTTATATGTCCCAGTTCATTACACTTAAAGCATCTTCCAGCTGACTGGTCACTGGGTTGAGGTGAGTTACTGGAGACTGGTGAAGTGGAAGAATAGGGTGCCTGTGGCTTTCCTTGGGTTGTAGGAGGGGTCTTGGGTTGCCTTTCGGTTGTAGGGTTTATTTTCGGCGTGCCCCCTGGGGTATTCATTCCCCTTGACAGTAGCCTTCTTGCTTTTTGCCACTTCCATCCATTTGGCTCCAATCTCCCCCGCCTCGGTGAGATTTTTGGGTTTTCCATCTAGTATGTACCGTGTTATGTCCTCAGGAACACCATCCAAGAACTGCTCCATTTGTATGAGGAGGTGCAGTTCGTCCAAGGATTTAACATTGGTTCCTGATATCCAGGCCTCATAATTTTTCCCAATGTAGTAGGCGTGTCTGGGAAATGACACATCTGATTTCCACTTTTGAGTTCTGAAACGCCGACGGGCCTGATCCAGGGTTATCCCCATTCTGAATCTGGTCTTGGTTTGAAACAGTTTATAATCGTTTATTCTGTCCTTTGGCATTTCAGCCGCCACCTCTGCTAAGGGTCCACTGAGCTGTGACCTCAGCTCTACCATGTACTGGTCTTTAGGGATGCTGTACCCAAGACAGGCCCTTTCAAAATTTTCCAAGAAGACCTCAGTGTCATCACCTGCCTTGTAGGTGGGAAATTTCTTGTGATGTGGAACAATCATTGGAGCAGGGTTGTTAGGATTGGCTGGAGCATCCTGCCTGGCCCGCGCCAAGTCCATTTCATGCTTCCTCTCTTTTTTCCATTTGTCGCCTGTGGTCTGCTTCTTTGATTTGTTTCTCTGCTCCCATTTTTGCCTTGGAAGTCATGGTTCCTGTTTTCTTGTGTTGGGGTGCCCTCTGGTGTTTATTGTTTGAACTGCTGGCTCTCTGTTGTCTCCTGCGGTTTGCCTAGCAACAGTGCCTCCTTTTTTTTTCTTCCTCTAGCTAATCTTTTAAATGTAAAGTAAACCAGAAAAACCACTTTATTTGTATGTGTGTTGTGCTGGGTACTTGACTCTCAATTGGAGTGCTATAGTTTAACAAAAGATCCTTTTGTCAACCTTAATAGTTCCTTGCTTAATATGCAAGCCAAACTGCAATGAGAGAACAGAAAAAAAATTCTCTCTGGCTCCTTTTAAAACCAAACTCTTTCTCTCTGCTTAAAAGCCCTAGCAGAGAAAAAGAAAATAATATTCCTACTGGTTTCTGGATTCTTATCTTTCCACACCGCTGCCCCTCGTGTCATAACTTTCCTACTCAGATCTGAACCTAAGAGTTCAGAACATGAGAAGCTAGCATGAAAGCTCCAAACTCAATTACCAGCTTGGATCTGATATTGCTGCCACCAGCCAGAAAATTCCAGTGTCTGGCTCACTCTGGTCTCCCCAAAACCTTCCCTGGGGGACCCCAAGACTCAGATTCCTTGAGTCTCACCACAAAGGGAAATAACCCACTTACATTCCCCCTCTTTACCTCCTCCCAGATTTCCCTGCCCTGGGTACTCTAGGATATTCCCTGCTTCAAGTCCTTGTAACCCAAGTACTCAGAGATCAAATCTCTCTCTCCCCTCACCCAGAGGGTAGGCAAAGTCAGGCTTAGTAAATCTAACACACAGAGATTTTCCCCCTCCCTTCATTTCTTAGCCTTAACCAGTGAAAAAACTCAAACAGGTCTTAAAAAGAAAGCTTTATATAAAAAGAAAGAAAAAGACATAAAAATGGTCTTTGTATCAAGGTGACAATATACAGGGTCAATTGCTTAAAAGAGAAAATGAATAAACAGCCTTATGCAAAAAGAATACAATTTAAAACATTCCAGCAACTACACACATGTAAATACAAAAAAAACAATATAAACCTATTGTCTTACTATCCTTGTACTTACAACTTGGAAACAGAAGATTAGAAAGCCTGGAGATAGAGAGATCACTCTCAGAGCCGAGAGGGCCACCGAACCAAGACAAAGAACTCACCCCGAAACTTCCCTCTACCCAGTTTTGAAAGTATTTGTCTCCTGATTGGTCCTCTGGTCAGGTGTTTCAGGTCACTGTTTGTTAACCCTTTTATAGGTGAAAGAGACATTAACCCTTAGCTATCTGTTTATGACAGGCCCCTCAATGGAAGCTCGGCTTGAAGTGGGTGTGAGCTTTAAAATATTAAATGGGAGGGAGAAACTGAGGGTGGTTCTATTTGACCTTTAAGCCAGCACTGGCTAATCCCTGTGCTGCTATAATTATGCTCAGAATCCAACATTTGGCTGTGCACTGTGCTGGGTTACTAGTAAAATCATTGGTGGAGTTGTGACATCATTCTTCATATATTGTTAGAGGCAAGCAGAGATGTCCTAAGTACATACCCCATTATACATCATCAGGAGTTCCCACAAAATTATTCTTTGGTTTAAGGGTAGAAGAATCTCTCAAAATGTCATGCCTTCATTTGGGAGTCTGCACCCCAAATTAATACTTACAATTAATACTTCCCACATACACAAAAAGAGCATATATGTACTGCCTGTGAGAGAGAGAAACCACAGGGAACGAGAAGGATGAAATTATCTCTAATTAGTCTTGATATTGAAAATAATATTGTAAAGAATCTAAATATCACCATGGATTGCTTTGTAAAATAGATGACAGAGGATTTCTGCATAAAGGCTTTGCATAAATGTGTTCTATATTTGATTTTTAACAAAAAAAATATTGGCGTACACAGTGATCATTGGCCATCATGGAGGCCAGCAGCATAGTATGCAAAACACTCAGGTCTCAAAAATATAGTGTAAATGTAATGCCTCTTTCATCCAAGGATCTTAGTTCTTTATAAATATTAAGCCTCCCAATATGCCTGCGAGTTAGATACTATCACCATTTTACAGTGGGTAAACTGAGGTACAGAAAGGCTGTGATTTGTTTAAAGTCAGGTGCTAAAATGGAGACAAAATGCAACAGAGGACTGTCTCCTGCTCTGTCCATTACATATCACTTTCTCTCTTGGTGCACCACACAAATCCTGGAATTTAATAGTTCTTGGCTGAGTAGCAGGCTTAATTATTTACAAGTGATGTTGGCCTCCTATGGTTGCCCTATGGAATAAAACAGTTTAGGTCTGTAGCCGAGAGTTAGAGACTAACTATAGTAGAGTTTGGCGTAAAGGGGGGATTCCAATTTTTCAACCCTTCAAATTCTTTTTCATCCATGGTACATGGGAATTTATCCTGATCCGTGCTGGGTCAAGTCTCCTTCACAGCTGCACATGGATAAACTAATGGGTTCAGTGTCCAGTAATCTGCTGGACCAGGAATTAGATGTATCTTTTTAAAGCTTGCAAACATGTATTTTCTGGACAGTCTCAACATTCACTTGACTGCTAGCCCAGAGTCTCCTTTATTTTCTTTTGAGTGTTAAAATCGAATTAGATGGAAGCATGGAAAGAAGGGTAAATCTTCTCTGACCGTGACCTGGTCTACACTACAACATTTTACTGGCATAGTGCTATGGCTCTGAGTGTAGGCATGGCCTGTGTGAGAGTGCATTGGAGAGCTTTCCACCCACCCTTCAGATCAACAAAATGTGAAGTGTGGAGATTCTCTTTTGATTACCATACAAAGCTGAATAGAGACTTATCTCAGCTACATCAATGGAAGCACACTGATGTTGATGAAGGCAGACTTTAACCATCTTATTTAGAAAAGAGGCAACTTCCCAATACATATGGTTGTGCTCTGGGTACTGGGGTGGGAACTGGAACTCTCCTGAGTTCTGTTCCTTGCTTTATCATTGAGTCACTGGGCCTCAATTCCCCGCTTCTGTAAAAGCTGGAGGTTAAATAACACCAACCCACCTTTGTGAAGTGCTTTGCGGTCTGTGGATGAAAAGCACTATTTCAAAGTAAATTATTGTTAAATTAGTTGCTTCCCATCTTCCCACTCCTTGCATTCCACACCGTGCAGTGAAATGAACTGATACAACTTTTCCTTGGTTTTTAATGAATTGCGTTCTTTAGGATGCCTCTTTTAATGAGAAGAAATAGTTGATAATATATCACCAGAACTGCTATAATTTTTCAGTTTGTGTATTCTCAAGTAGTATTGTGACTACAACAAATTCATCCGCTATTAGGAGGGAAATAAAAAGTATATATTGATAGAAAATACATTATTAAAATAAAAAAAGGAATAACAAATAGTGAGTATAATAGCATAGAAATGTACAACAATCTTCAGTTTATGCAAGTTTGGTTTAAATGAAAGATGTTTTGTAATGCTAACAAAATAGCTGTATTTCACTTTCTAGGTCAAACTAAACCAAACCAACATTGTAGTACATTTTTCTCAAATTGTGAGGAGAAGAATTAGTTGGGAGGAAAATAGCTTCAAATGGATGTAGAGGCATTGTTAGGAAAGCAGACTACAACCTCCAGCATTCCTACATCTATCCGTGTTAAACATAATCTCTATGAGCATACATTGCATGGTCCTGCGTAGAGTGAATAACTACTGTTCATGGAAAAGGATTCCATTTTTATCTTTCCATTGCTTGCCATAGCACAGTAGAAGAAAGTTGACCTTGTTGGCCTGAATTTTATTACTATGATTTTTTTTTTAATCTTAAATGTATGTTTTATATGAAAACACTCCAGTGTATATTGCATTGTCCTTTTGAAGCCAAATATTTTGCATACTGTGAAAAGCTATTTTGCAAAGTTCAAGAGAGTGTGGAACAGTGAGGTGGTTAAGAACAGGAGTCTTCAGAACAAATGTTTTGTTGGCAGTTGTGACAGGTGTGTTGGCGGGGCCATGTACATATATTGGAAGAACATTTAAATCTGCTTTTTTTAATGTTTCTGTGGATTCCATGTTGCCCCTACAGCAAGGCTCAAGGCAGTGACAGTGTGCTTTTCCATTCAACAACATTGCAGAAAAAGATTTTCTCACATACACACAATGAATCATCTAGTCTGGAGTCATGAGTGTTGGTTAACAATGTCCATAAGGCCACAAAGGCAGCTGAAACTTCCCACTGTTCTGGTGCCCAAACTACTCCCCATACATAAGCCCTGGAATTGCATCACAGCCCTGGCTGAGATACTGCCAAAGCCTGTTAAATTGTAGAAAATTATAAACATATACAAACAATGTGTTTGCATGGGAAAAATTCCAGCCTAGAGAATTCCTCTGTCATGAAAAGACATAGAATAAATCCAAAATCTTATTTTTTTTCCTTTAAATGAGCATCAGAGTAAAAGATACACATTTGCTTGTTGAATGTTGCAGGCACAGCATCATGTAAACACACACCCCTGCCTCCCAGGGTGGGAGAGTGAATGGTTTAGGGCAGAACTAGTTTTATTTTGGAAATTGATTTCATTTGTGGTGGAGAGTTCTTGAGTTGGATGCAGGAGGGTACTCCTGTTAGCAGTATGTGGTTCCAATTATCTGAGTACCTCATTCATCCAACCCCAACCAGGTATGTATACCAAGAGGTTATTCTCCAGATTCTGAGCTAGGTTATTGAGTCAGTCTGACTTGGATCTATAGATTATACTCATCTTCCTGATGTTATAATCTCTCCAATTTATATTTTTAATTATTTCTTATTATACACTCATATTCTATGGTTGTTTGTAAGTACTCCCAGTGCTGCCAGAATCAAACCACCTTCTCCTGGAGGAACAGGCATACAAACTTCTATGCTTCTGTTTACCCCTACTAGCCTCAGCTACAGGCATCCCCAGCAGAGCTGGTCCAAACTTGGAATTTCCATGTTTCTCAGGAAATTTCAGCATTTAAAAATCTGTTTGTTTCAAATTGGGATGAAAATAAATATAGTTTTGTTTAAATCTCCAATGGAATGAAAATTCTAAAAAATTCTGTTTGGACATCTTTTTTAATTTTGAAATTTCATTTTGAATTTTTAATGTTTTTTTAAATTTTTGTTTATAGTTTTACATTAGTTCATGACATCTGTAGTAGTAATGCATACTATGACAATAGTTGAAATATCCTATTTTTATTTAATTAAAAAAAAACCATGAAGGGCAGCTTTTACTTAGTACAGAAAGAAACATCTTTTCTAGGTTTATGTCTCCTGTTTGTGCTGAAACAGTTTGAACTTTGATATATTTGACTTTGACTGTTACTGCTGACATGTCATGAAATGTAAAAACAATATAAAAATGAAAAATAATTTAAAATTTCAAAGCAATGTTTCCTGAAATGAAATTTCAGAATTTTGTGAAAGAAACTTTTCTTTAGATTTTTCCCCCCATGGATAACTTTCTCAAAAGCAGTATGATAGGTAGTAATGGGCTTAATCTGCATCAAGGGAGATTTAGGCTGGACATTAGGAAACATTTTCTGACTTGGGGTTGTTAAACTCTGGAACAGGCTTCCAAGGGAGGTTGTAGAATCCCCATTATTGGAGGTTTTTAAGAAGAAGTTGAACAAATACCTATCAGGAATTGTGTAAGTTTACTTACCAACCTCAGTGCGGGGGGCTGGATTTGATGACTTCTCAATGTCCTTTCCAGCCCTACATTTCTGATTTCTCTCCAAAAAATGGTTTAATCAAAACTTTTTTTCTGACAAAAAAAATTGTTTTGATGAAAATTTTCCGACTAGCTCTTAATCCTCAGCAAAGAATCCTGTAGCACTTTATAGACTAACAGACGTATTGGAGCATGAGCTTTCGTCAGTGAATACCCACTTCGTCGGATGCATCCGTTGAAGTAGGTATTCACTCATGAAAGCTCATGCTCTAATACGTCTGTTAGTCTATAAGGTGCTACAGGACTCTCTGCTGCTTTTACAGAACCAGACTAACATGGCTACCCCTCTGATACTTAATCCACAGGTTATTTCAAAACACAGGTACCCTTTTTGGTTGATCAGCTACCTGAACTCTAATCTAGAATCATAGGACTGGAAGAGTGAGATCAACTTTTCCATTTTTGCAGGATTAATTTTCTAGCAATCAAAGCTGTATGCTGGAGCCACACTGCATTGTTCCTTCATGTTCTTTGTATTTCAGGACTGTCTGAGCAAGGGAGAAGAACCTGACATGGTTGGGGTTCACTCCCTTTTAGTGGCTGACTTGATCTGGCTCTAGCTGTCTAAATAGACCACATGCAGATAAAGGCATTGATGTAAATTGAGACTGAATATCCCTAAATGATTTTCTATAATTCAGTGATGTTATTGGACTCAGTAGTGTTCACTTACATACTAGTGAAGAGTAATTCCCTCCACTTCAGGAATTACTGGGTGAAGCTCTTTGGCCTGTGTTATGCAGGAGTCTCTTCCTGCCTTAAAATACCATGAATTAACAGTATTTTGAACTGAAAAAAAAGTCTTGCCTATATTAAAGCATTTGAGTTTGGTGCTAATTCAGAAAAGCAAAACAGTTTCTTTTGGAGAAATGAAAACACATTCTTTGCATTTCTGCACAAGTCTTTCCTGCTATAAGAACATAGGAAGGTGACATGTGAGAGAGAACAGCAGAAAGTGTGATTCCTGTGAAGTTTAGACTAGAGGTGTGCTACTTTACACCATATAAACTGACTGAAAAGGATGTTTATTCCAACTCAGGCCTTAATTGGTGAGGTGCGTGTACTACTTGGAAAGCTTGCTGTGTACTGCACCAGTGTATCATCAAATTTCATTAGCATTATTTCAGGAGTCAACATTCAGGAGTCAAGGCTCAGGGCAGTCAATTTGTGGTGACACAAGATAGGTATCAGTCTATTTTCTTCTCCTCTCATTGTAATTGGACCTGAACTGAGCTTTTGGTGGGCTCACCCCACATTTCTCTTAGTATCACTTTTAAGGCATCCAGATGGGGTGACAGAATGGAATAAGACACCAGCCTTCCATCTGTTAAAAAGAAATTAAATACGAGGTTTTATTGTTCTTTAAGTAAGAACAGATACAATCTGTATGTCAAGGCCAAGCTATATGCTATTAAATCTACCCTTTGAAGTCTTCCACTGGGCTGACCAAGGACAGATGGTAAACTGTTAACATTTGATATGGGATTAGGTCAAGTCGAAGTTCAAGTTTAAAGGTAACAGTCAGTCTCCACTCAGCCGTCAAATGAATTAGTTTATATAATGAATGGCATATAGTCAGCATCTTTGCTACTGTTCTGCTGGTTTAAAAATGTGGGGATTTATTTAGCCACAGATTTCTATATGCTTTAGAAGTTTAAAATGGTAACAAGTTAGTCGCTGTGATTTAGTATTTGAATATAAATTATTTTTTGGAGGGATGGGAGATGACTTCCAGGACTGTGATGTATAATGCACATTTTTATGACTAGCCCATTCATTTTCATCATTTCCCTTTTTGTTTCTATTTTTCTTGCATATCTATAGTCATTATACGGGGTGATTGGTAGAGTCAGATGTAGTTCAGATTGTGAAACAGTTTCTTTTTAAATACCTTGTTTCACACACAAATAACATCCCCAGACATTTGCCTTTGAGGGTAAAATGTTCCATACTTGACCTCAGCCCTTTTCCCAGCAAAGGATTTTTTTTTCAGAAAATGTTAGCACAGCCCTTCAGCTGTTGTTTTTTGTTTGTTTTTTTAACTTTGGCACAGGATGGGGAAAAACACTTTGTGTATAAACAGCTAGAGCGAAAGTGGCTGAGGTTTCCCATCTTACCCATAGCATGGGCGGAGCATGCTGAAGTCTGAAGCAAAAAGAACCTTAAGCATGCACCAAGTGAATAGCGCAGAAGAAAGGAACACGAGATCTGGCCCTGAGTTTTTAACCTTTAACTCAAGCTGAATAGCACTTATACAGGTAGTCCTGTTACAGCCAAAGGCTCTAATTGTGTGTACTGATATAGGGCTGAAAAATCAGGTCCACTTCTGGCAAAGCTGGAGCTATATGCTGCTCAAGACAATTTTCTAGATTTTCTTTTCCTTCTGTATACCTCCTCACTCCCTTTTGTGCTTAACCCTCTCTCTAGGAAACTAACTGGGGAAATGTTATTATTTAAATTCAGGATAACTGAGGAGAATGGGGTGAAAGGTGGCTTAGAGCACCTTTCTGCTCTCTTGGTCATGGGCTGGCCAAGGGCATAATTGAAAAAAGCCTACAGTCTGCTTTAAATTACACTGGATGCAGCAGTTCCACGTGAGTGCTGTACAGCTGGTGATCAGATGGAGCAAGGTATAGTCTGCTGTGTCCCTCCTACCCCAGCATGTTTCCACCCCTCCCCCTTAGGACAGCTTTCCATGTAATTTGCACTGGTGAGGTGGCACAAGGAGAGCAGAAGGAGGAAATCTAGCCCACAGACAGGTACAGGACAGATGACAGACAAGAAGTGATGTTAAAGCTTTTTCTTACGAGATGCAAACTGCATTTGTGCCTTCTCCCCCCGAGTCCTGCATCTTGGCAGGAAGATAGCTTAGATGACCCTTGCAATCACTTCTAACCCTATGGTTCTAAGGCCTGGTGTACACTACGCGTTTAAACCAATTTTAGTAGCGTTAAACTGATTTACCCTGCACCCGTCCACACAACGAGGCCCCTTTATATCGATATAAAGGGCTCTTAAAACCAGTTTCTGTACTCCTCCCCGACGAGAGGAGTAGCGCTGAAAATGGTATTGCCATGTCGGATTAGGGTTAGTGTGGCCGCAAATCGACGGTATTGGCCTCCGGGCGGTATCCCACAGTGCACCACTGTGACCGCTCTGGAAAGCAATCTGAACTAGGATGCACTGGCCAGGTAGACAGGAAAAGCCCCGCGAACTTTTGAATTGCATTTCCTGTTGCCCAGCGTGGAGCTCTGATCAGCATGTGTGGCGATGCAGTCCCAAATCCAAAAAGAGCTCCAGCATGGGCCGTACGTGAGATACTGGATCTGATCACCGTATGGGGAGACAAATCAGAGCTCCATTACAGAAGACGAAATGCCAAAGCATTTGAAAAAAATCTCCAGGCTATGATACAGAGTCCACAGCACAGTGCTGTGTGACAAGCATAACAGAAAGCCAAAGAATCAAATGGACGGTCATGGAGGGAGGGAGGGGGGACTGAGGACTCCAGGTATCCCACAATCCCCGCAGTCTCCAAAAAGTATTTGCATTCTTGGCTGAGCTCCCAATGCATGTAGGGTCAAACACATTGTCCGTGGTGGTTCAGGGTATATCTCGTCAATTTACCACCTCCGCCCCCCCCGTGAAAGAAAAGGAAAAAAAAATCATTTCTTGACTTTTTTCAATGTCACCCGATGTCTACTGCATTCTGCTGGTAGACAGGCTGCTGCGGCACTGAACAGCAGCATCCTCTCCCCTCCCCGGTGGCAGACAGTACCATGCAGAACAACTGGTAGCCGTCTTTGTCATCATCCCGTGAGTGCTCCTGGCTGGCCTCAGGTGAGGTCGGCCAGGGGCGCCTGGGTAAAAATAGGAATGATTCCCGGTTATTCTCGGCAGATGGTACAGAACAGCTGGTAACCATCTTCATCATAGCAACTGGAGGCTGAGCTCCATCAGCCCCCCCTCCCTTTCATGTCTAAAGAAAATATTCTGTACTGCCTGGACTATCATAGCAGCTGGAGGCTGCCTCCCCTTCATTTTATCTCACTACAAAGTCAGTGTTTCTTATTCCTGCACTCTTCATTACTTCATCACACAAAAGGGAGGACCCTGCAATGGTAGCCCAGGAGGAGGGAAGCAACGGGGGGGTTGTTGCAGGGGCACCCCCCGTGAATGGCATGCAGCTCATCATTTCTGCGGGATCTGACACGGAGTGGCTGTGCTCTCTGGTACACTGAGTCCAACAGGGCTCCACTGGCCATCACATACAGTCCCCAGCTAAAACCCCTCCAACGCATCATCAGGGATCTACAACCCATCCTAGACAATGATCCCACACTTTCACAGGCCTTAGGTGGCAGGCCAGTCCTTGCCTGCTGGCAACTTGCCAACCTGAAACATATTCTCACCAGTAACTGCACGCCGCACCATAGGAACTCTAGCTCAGGAACCAATCCATGCAACAAACCTCGATGCCAACTCTGCCCACATATCTACACCAGCGACACCATCACAGGACCTAACCAGATCAGACACAACATCACCGGTTCATTCACCTGCACGTCCACCAATGTAATATACGCCATCATATGCCAGCAATGCCCCTCTGCTATGTACATCGGCCAAACTGGACAGTCGCTACGAAAAAGGATAAACGGACACAAATCAGATATTAGGAATGGCAATATACAAAAACCTGTAGGAGAACACTTCAACCTCCCTGGCCACACTATAGCAGACCTTAAGGTGGCCATCCTGCAGCAAAAAAACTTCAGGGCCAGACTTCAAAGAGAAACTGCTGAGCTTCAGTTCATCTGCAAATTTGACACCATCAGCTCAGGATTGAACAAAGACTGTGAATGGCTTGCGAATTACAAAACCAGTTTCTCCTCTCTTGGTTTTCACACCTCAACTGCTAGAACAGGGCCTCATCCTCCCTGATTAAACCTACCTCATTATCTCTAGCTTGCCTGCATATATATACCTGCTCCTGGAAATTTCCACTACATGCATCTGACGAAGTGGGTATTCACCCACGAAAGCTCATGCTCCAAAATGTCTGTTAGTCTATAAGGTGCCACAGGATTCTTTGCTGCTTTTTCAGATCCAGACTAACACGGCTACCCCTCTGATACAGGAAAGGGCAGTGCATCTTTGAGCACTGACTTGCCTGTCGAGTGAAGAGGGCTTTAAATTAGGTTCAGGAGGGGTGTGATGCTTGCCAACCAGGTGCCAGCTCATGCCAAGGTCCCTAGGCCTCAACTGAACACTGACAAATGCATAGGTGAAACCCAGTCTGGCTTACTTATGTGTTACTATTAAAATAGGCATTAGGTTTATGAAAATGTTTAGTGTTTGGGCTTTATGAAATGCTTGCAAGTTGCTGCATGCATTAATCTGTTTTATAGTATATCTATCCAATGTTATAAGGTAATATTTAAGCGTGTGTTTGTGTTTGCTCTGAAACTGTAAACCCCACAGTCGAGAGAGAAGCAGTACCAAGTGTGAAACACTAGTTTATCACAGGAGGTGTTATCTCCTGCCCCAAAAAAGAAGGTCCATAGACAGTAGACAAACCATTGTGGAACATTGTGTGTGCTCCTGCCCACATCCTGGAAGAGATGTGCATGGGGACTCGTCACATCAGCTTGAACTCTGGGGGAAGGGAATACAAATCCCTGACTGGAAGAAACTCCATCTCTATGCTGTTTGGACTTTGAGAGGGCAAGATTTCTAAGCATAAGCAAGGGATCCCCAGTTGGTTAGCCTGAGTTAGCCATAGAGGACATACAGAGCTTGCATATTACAGAAACCTCTATTACCTTTTGAAACCTAAGACTGTAACACAGGGGTTGGCAACCTTTCAGAAGTGCTGTGCCGAGTCTTCATTTATTCACTCTAATTTAAGATTTCACGTGTCAGTAATACATTTTAACATTTTTAGAAGGTCTCTTTCGATAAGTCTGTAATATATAATTAAACTATTGTTGTATGTAAAGTAAATAAGGTTTTTAAAATGCTTAAGAAGCTTCATTTAAAATTAAATTAAAATGCAGAGCCCCCTGGACTGGTTGCAAGGACCTGGGCAGTGTGAGTGCCCCTGAAAATCAGCTCACGTGCCTCCTTCAGCACCCATGCCATAGGTTGCCTACCTCTGCTTTAACACATTTGTGTGTGTATGTTTACCTGCTTTAACCTTGTAAATAACTCATTTCTTTGTCTTAGTTAATAAATCTTTAGTTAATTTATTATAGGATTTGCTCTAAGGATTGTCTTTGTGCAATTGAGGTGCAGTTGACCTGGGGTAAGTGACCAGTCCTGTGGGACTCAAAGTAATCTGAATATTATTGTGATTTTTGGTGTAAGGGACCATCTATTACAAAGGCAAGCTTACCTGAATGGCAAGAAGAATCGGAGTATCCATTGGGACTATCTGTGACTCCATGTTGAGGCTGTTACAGTGCCTGAGTAGTTCACACTTGACACTTGGTTGGTGAAATCTAAATATACCAATTTGAAATGTGTGCCCTGCTTCTTAAAAGTCTGTCCAGAGATTGGTACTCATGCTCCTGAGCCACTCCAGACAGCTTGACAAGGTGCAAGTGCAAAAGCTCACAGGTAAGCATAAAAAAAAGCAGCTTCAATAGAGAGCTAAATGTTGGGGGAAGGGGAGACATGGAAAATTACAATAAGGTCCTAGGAGCAATAAGAGTGAAATCAGTGGGGAATCTACTTGATATATTAGATGTCTGGACACAATTGCAAGGAGCTCGGAGAATATAAAAGAACTGGACGTATTAGTACATAAACTTAATTATGGATTAATTGGCATTACAGAGATGTGGTGGGAAAAATCTCATGACTGGAATATAGCTTCTACAGGAAGAATAGGCAGGGGAAAAAGAGAGGAGGTGTGAAGCATTATACATCTAGAATATATAAACTTGTTCTGAGATGCAGAAGGGGGTGAGAGGCCGACCAATTGAAAGTCTCTGGGTAGAGATAAAAGGAACAATTAGGGACAATGTCCGGGTAGAGGGCCTACTATAAATCACTGAATCAAGAAGAGGAGATGGATAACAAAAATACCCAAAACACAAGAGCTGGTAATAATGGGAGACTTTAACAACCCAGACATCTGTTAGAAAAGTAATATGGTAAAACACAAAATTCCCAATAAGTTCTTGGAATGTTTTGGAGACTTTTTGTTTCAGAAAATGGAGGATGTTAGCAAGAGAGACCGCCATTTTAGACTTGATTCTGACCAATGGGAAGGAATTAGTTGCAAATCTGAAGATGGAAGGCATTTTGGATGAAAGTGATCGTGAAATGATAGATTTTATGGTTCTAAGGAAAGGAGAGAATGAGAATAAGGACAATGGACTTCAAAAAAGCAGACTTTGACAAATTGCAAGAAGTGGTAGGTAAGGTCCTTTGGGAAGGAAACCTAAGGGATAAAGTAATTCAGGACAGATGGCAATTTCTCAAGGAGACAATATTAAATGTACAACTGAAAACTATTTCAGTGTGAAGAAAAGATAGGAAGAACAGTAAGCCAATATTGCTGCTTCATGAGATCTTTAATGACCAGAAAATCAAAAAGGAATCCTACAAAATGTGGAAACATAGACAAATTGCTAAGCAGGCATTCCAAAGAATAGTACCGTCACGTAGGGACAAAATCAGAAAGGTTAAGGCACAGAATGAGTTATATCTAACAAGGAACATAGAAGACATTAAGAGGAGGATCTATAAATACATTCAGAGCGAGAGAGACAAAGTAAAGGGTAGGCCCTTGGAACAGTTATCTCTGAGAACTCGTGGAGGATGTGGGGAGATTGTAGAGGACTGGAGAAGGGCAAACATAGTGCCTACCTTTAAAAAGAGGAACAAAGAGGACCTGGGAAATTATCGATCAATCAGTCTAATCACAAAACCTGGAAAGATATTGGGATCAAATGATTAAACAACCAGTTTGGAAGCACTTAAAGGATAATAGGTTTGTAAGGAATAGCTAACATGGATTTCCCAAGAACAAATTATGTCAAACTAACCTGATTTTCCTTCTTTGACATGGTTATAGCCTAGCGGGTAAGGAAGCAGTAGATGCAATATATCTTGATTTTAGTAAGGCTTTTGACACAGTCCCACATGGCTTTCTCATAGGAAAATGTGGGATGAAATTACTGTAAATTGGGCACACAACCAGTTGAAAGGCCATACTCAGAGCAGTAATCAATGGTTTGCTAATAAAATGGGAATGGACTAGGTCTTTGGGGATGTTATGTTGAGAAACCAAACTTTGATTCTGTCCCTTCTTTCTGTAACAAGCTGAACCTAAACCTAGACCCAAATTTACAGAATTTTGGGTTTGTTACTCATGCTCATCCCTGCTAACTGGGATACATCAACTGTTCACATGACTACTACAGATACTGTGTCATGTCTCGGAAAATATAAGGGATAGTCATGGTATTGAGGGCAATATTCCCCCCTCACAATGGGAGGCACTATGGGCTAATGGCTAGGGCACTGGACTGGAAGTCTAAAATTTTGACTCTGCCACTGATCTATGTGATCTTGGGCCAGAGGTGAGCAAACTATGCCTCCCTGGCCACATCCGCCCTGCCAGCCATTTTAAGCTGGCCCTCGAGCACTTGCTGGGGAGCAGGGTCTGGGGCTTGCCCCCCTCTGGTGCTCCAGCCAGGACACAGGGTGGGGGACATTGCACATAGCTCCCAGAAGCCGCAGCATGGCCCCCTCCAGCACCTGTGTGCTCCAATGGCCCCCTTGAGTGATCCAATGTGAACTGCAGGGGCGGTGCCTGCAGATGGGGCAGTGTTTAGAGCCACCTGGCCTTGCCTCCACGCAAGAGCTGAAGAAGGGACATGCCGCTCCTTCTGGGAGCTGCTTGAGGTAAGTGCCGCTTGGAGCCTGCACCCCTGAACCTCTCCCCATGCCCCAACTCCCTGCCCTAGCTCTGATCCCCCTGACGCCCTCCAAACCCCTGGATCTCAGCCCGGAGCACCCTCCAGCACCCCAAACCTCATCCCTAGCCCCGCCTCAGAGCATGCACCCCCAGCAAAAGCACCTACACCCCACTCCTCCCCAGTTTGGCGCTCCGTCCCGCACCCTGAACTCCTCATTTCTGGCCTCACCCCAGAGCCCGCACCCCCAACCCCCATTTTGTGAGCAATCAGGGTCCTCCTTACAATTTCTATTCCCAGATGTGGCCCTTGGGCCAAAAAGTTTGGCCACCCCTGCCTTGGGCAAATCACTTCTCTTTCCCTTCTCCCTTGTCTGTCTTGTCTTTTTTAGATTGCAAGCTCTTTGAGGCATGGATGTTCTTTCACTGTTTGTTTGCATAGTACCTTATACAATGGGGCTCTAATTTCAATTGGGGCATCTAGTTGGGGCTACCCTATTACAAATAACAAATATGTTAAATTAAATTAACATCCAAGGGTGCATGTGAACCACTGGACATCTCAAAGCTTCTTTATTCACTTAAATAGCCTCAGTGAATTTGTTACTTTGTAGAATGCTGGGATACAAAAGTATAAATAGCACTATAAAAAACCAAACTCTGTTCCACAATATCCAGGGGCCATGGCTGTGAAGGGCCAACACATCTATCGAGGAAGTCTAAAATTAAAATAGACATGTTGCCAAAGCATAACAAATGCCAACATTGTGTTCACTTCCCTGTTTGTTTCAATGATAACCCCATCTGTGAAACATATTTCTGTGGGACCCTTAGATTGCCAATATGAAATGGGCCATTTCCATAAATGCTACAACCCAGGTGTCATTCTGGTTTACAAACCTCACGGATGGCTCCATCGTCAGAGAAAAAACCACAAATAATATGGTCTGGAAATATCCCTCAAAAGCATTCAGTAATTGAAATTTACATACTTACATAACTCATTTATTGCAGGGAGAAGTGACTCCATGGTTTACAGCTCTAGCCATAGGGGTTGTGCTACAATCCAACAGGCCTGTAACTTAACTGTTTGAATGGGATAGCTGAGGCCCTGGGCTGGCACTGGTATTTAGAGGATGGAGTGCATGGTTGGCTAAGTGCTGGATGAGAGGTAAGAGCACATTCTGCTATCCTGGAAGGAAGGAAAAGGCCACAGTGGGAGTTGTTTGCATGAGCAAAGGGGTTGAGTAAACTATCGGGGGCCTTAGGCCAATCGGATAGGCTCTAGATATTTCCCAAGTAAATTTCCTCCGAATTCCCCAGGTCTTGGTAATTAATTAGGTGGATCTGATATCTTTTATTCCGAATCAGAATTGAGAGGTTTTCAGGGCTATGTCTGGTTCCACACATCCCTGAGACGAGTGTTTACAAAATGAGTTCTGCATATCTGGAAGCACTCTCTGGTGGGAAAAGCACCAGGTCTGGCAGATTTCTGGTTTTTCATTTCCTCCTCTGCTACAGACTTGAGCGAGTCACTTAACTTCTCTATACCTCTCTATCCTGAGTAGCTAAGAGTGACCTACCGCATGGCAGGTAAGTGAAGTTTAATTCATTGGGTTTGGTAAAGTGCTGGTAGGGCTTCAGATGGCAGGTGCTATGGAAGTGTAAAGTATTATTAGAATAAGTAGATCACTTTGCTTCCTTAATTTTGTTTAAATGGCAGCAGCTTCCCTTCTTGGCATCCAACCAGGCATGACTCCAAGCCTTTGGTTTTGAGAGTTACCTTCCCCGCTCCCCCAAACCAGTCCGATTTGACTGGCTCTTAAGTTATCAAAGTCTGCTGAAAAATTTCCCAAATGCCAAAATAGGCTGTTTCCTGAATTTTCAGGCATGAGTTAGCCACTTCAATGATGAAAAAGTCATAGTGCTTTCCTGTTTTGCAAAGCAAAAATGAACACACTGCATTTATTGGGGAGGCAGGAGGAGAGGGAAGTCTGCTTTTCACTTATGGTCTAAAAGGAACTGAGAAATTGTGGAGGCCTTTTGTTTTTCTGTTTGACAAAAATTTTAGCAAATTGGCAACTGTTGATTTTGGTGACAAACTTTTCATGAGTCAAAGTTAATAGTACTAATAGTGCTTTATATTTATAGTCTTTATGACTGCCCCTTACATCCACAAATATTAATGAATGACACTGCACAATACAAGGGAAGGAAATATTATCCTTATTTTACAGATGAGGAAACAGAGGCAAAGAAAGGTTAAGTGACTTGCCCAAGTTCAAACAGGAAGTCTGTCTCTCTGACTCAGGATTTTGTAAAATACCTATCACTATACTATCCAAGATCTACCCAGGTCAATTAGATCTACAGCATAAAGCCTGTAATGGGCTCCATAGCATCATTTTCTACTCTTCTCCCTTACCTGATTTCAAAAGGCTCTGCTTGGGTGGAATATATATTTGACTTCTAGTTCCCTTAACCACAAGACTGACTTTTTTCCTAAAACTGCCCACTTTGCGACAGTTTCCCCAGGGTTTAGAAGTGTGTTTATAACTAATTGTTTATAATTAATCAAAAGATACTAAGATTAAAATCATTAGGAACCAAATCTAAAGATGAAGTTGAAAGCCTTTCCATAAGAATGACATTCACAACACTGACATATCCTCTTCTTCCCTTAAACCCTACCAACAAAAAAGAGAAATTAATAAAATCTTTATACACCTACAGAGAGAGAGAGAGCGCGAAACATCCCCAAAGCAGAGTTTACCCGATAAGGGAGACATGCCAGAGAGACTCAGATGTTCCCTTGTGACCTTGCTATTGCTATTGATTGTATGTAGAAGGCACTCAAATGGTGGCGGGTGGTAACATAAAATGCTAAGAAATAGATAAACGAAACCTTTCCCGGGCCTTTATAACTCAAACCCAACTTTTTGTAAATAAATAAAAATAAAACTTGTTCCTGTGTTTTATTCATTCAAATATCTTTTTTTAATGTCTAAAAACCCATCCCAGTGTGTGTGGAGTCTTAATGAGACCTAGCAACACTGGGAGAGCTGAGAGCACTCCCCCTTCAGCCTCATGCCTCCAAACGCTCTCGAGGCATGCATATATCTCATTATGACCGCACACCCTGTCATGTGTTATTCCTTACTTATTGACAATTTGTCATTGTCACCCTTGACATGTCACTCCAGTGTAGAAGAATTGGACTTCAGTGTGAAATGTGACAGTCAGATGAGAGAATTTTGTAATCTGAACTGAAACACTGGACTGAGAGAGACTAATTTCATTCGAACACAAATCTAATGTAACATAAAGGGGCGAGATGTTTGCATTTAAAGAGGTTTTTTTAGTGTTTTTTTTTAAAGATTCTTCCCCCAATCTAGTATTTATTCTTCAGCACAACACTTTTATTTTTTGAAGGATAGAGTCTTGCATTTTAATACCATGCATTTTCAATTAAGTGCACTAAGATCCATGGATATAACTATTACTTAAACTATAAGTAATGGTTACATGTAAAAATTAGGAAACATATTGTGCTTTAGATAAATTACATTCAAATTACTTCTTATTATAAATGGGGTAGAAAATGGATTTTTAGCTTTTGCTGGCCAAAGAGGCAACATTTGTATCTACTTCATTTGGTTAAATATATTTCAAGCCAGATTGAAATCCATATTGCCTGACATTAATTGAGTACTTGAAGCATCAGTGTACTCAAGTTTCATAAACCACTGATGAGCAAGTTTTTACAGGCTCGATTTAAAAATATACCATCCCTTTTATATGAAAATCATATTCTGTTTATGGAGTAATTCTTAAAGCCCATTAAATGGTATAAAGCTTAATAATGAAATTAATGTAAATATAACATTTGTACTGTTGAGGTGACATCTCGTTTGCTTAGAAAATTTATATTTTCTCCACTTGATTTTTTTTAAAAAAAGATCCTTCTACACCATATTCTAAGCAAACATTTTTTTACTTCTCAATAGAGAGCACTAGTATCAGGAAATAGTCAGCTATAATATTTTTTTCCCATACAGTCTGTCTGCGTACTTCAGTGTGGATGTGATATTCCAGTCCTGAGCCCATCTTTAGCAGAGACTATTAATCATATGAAATTAGCTAGTAGTTTACCAGGTTTGTGGCACTGACAAATAATTATCCAGTTATTTCACTAGTGATCTACAGAAAGCCAGGTCTGAACCTAAGTTCAGAGGTGAAAGGCCAGGGCATTAACCCGTATTTTCATAACCCGATAATTCTTCTGAGAAAAACAGAATTGAAAATCATTAATTGGATTAGAAAGCACTACATTAAAGTTAACATTCTGGCCTTAGTAACATTTGGAAGCAAGGAATTTTCAAGGCCATGATTTTTGCCCCAAGTCTAATTAAATTTTCTAGCATAAAATAAATATATAAATTAAAAAACAAACAAATCTCTCGGTCAAACGGCTTTTTACTGGCTGAATTGAGCTGAATGTCCCATGGCTTTCTGCAAGTCATGTTCTATTTGAGGAGACAGACTACAGTTAGGCTAAAGCATTATGAAGTATCATCTGCACTGTGTTGTTGGTTTATTGGACCAGTAAAAGATATTATCTCACCCACCTTGTCTCTCTAATAACCTGGGACCAACACGGCTACAACAACACTGCATATATGGCTTTTAACGGTACTTACATTACTGTCAGGATGTCATACAATGGACATCAGATAATTTGTACACTTGATTTTTTTCTAGGTTCTCCATGCTGTAATTCATGAGGAGGGGAATGGTGGCTTTATACTGTACAAACCTTTTGCTGTTTTCTTATTGTATTTACTGAATTTTATTTAAAATCTGTAATGATAAAATTATGTTTAATAATAAAAGCCCTTCTCTGAGGGAAAGCAGCATATGTCGAATACCCAAGCCCTCTGAGAGGAAATCTGCATGATTGGATTTTTTGATGCCGAATTGCACCATTATTCTTTGATGCCTCATTAGCAGCTCCATTGGGGTTTCAAGAGTCAGGAGGAGCAACTTTTTCTGTTTATTGCTTGACTACAGGCATTCCTATTTATTGTTTGTATTACAGTAGCCCCCAGACGAAAGACAGGTCCAGTGCTTTGAGTGCTAGCCTAGGGCTTGGAAGAGCTACGTCCCCGCTTTGTCACAGACTTCCCATGTGACCTTGGATAAGTCACTTAGCCTGCCTGTCCATCCTCATAGGAGTGTTGTCAGGATAAATACATGAAAGACTGAGGTGCTCAGATACTATAGTGAAGGGGGGACATGTAAATACCTTAGATGGAGGCCCCCAACCAAGATCCACATTCAGCACGATTTAGTAAGAGAAGCACAATATAAACAAGACAGACAAAGATAGTATTATTAACATAACAGAGGCAGTAAGTGCATAGGGTATCTCTTATTGCTAAAAACAGAAATGCTCCTCTCCCCCATTGGGATAGCAGTGCTCCCACACAGCTTTCCCTCTTCAGTTAGTGTTTCAACCTATGCTAACAACTGAGTATTACTCCCATTTCACAGATAGGGATCCTAGGCTCAGAGCAGGTCTAGATTAAAGCACCCATGGACCCTAGGAAACCCCTCCAATGGTCCTTCCCGCCATGAGTTGGAATTTTCCAGCCACCTGCATGAGCCATTTTCTGGGTTGGTGAAGGAGCCACTACTACTTCTCATTGGTGAAGCTGTGCCTTCCCCTCCCAGCCCCAGAACTACTTGTTTTCAGACAGGCTGCACTTTGCACGAGGCCCCTGCTGTCACCCCCCAGCAAAGCCGTAACAGAAGTGGTGACGTTGAGCCCCTGAGTGCTTTGCTGGCATGCTGGCACCTCAAAGCAGTGGGTTTCAGAGTTAACCCATTCAGATGATGGGGGCAATCACAGCTGAGAACTATTGTTTCAGGCTGTCTGCAGACTCAGGCAGGCACCCTGCATCAATTATGCTTGGAACGTGTTTTCAAGCGTTTTCTTCACCATGCTGGGATGTAAAAATGTATATACACCCCCACACAGATTCTGAAGTCACCATATATCTCCAGGAGCAAAATCTCCCTGTTCACATTAGTACCACCTCATGCCAACTCCTTAAACTGGCCCTGGCAAAGAGAAATTGAGTGACTTGCCCAAAATCGCACAGGAAGCCTGTGGAATTGAATCCAGATCTCCTGAGTCTTAGGCTAATGCCTCAGCCAGAAGACAGGCAGAGCTCTGCTTAATATAGGACAGGTAGAGCTAGTCAAACATTTTTTGCCTAGAAATCTCTCTCTAATCGAATCAAAAGTTTTCACAAAATTATTTTGATTTGGTTTAATTTTTTGACTAAAGTATTCTACATGAAACACAAATGTTCATTTTCTCTAAAATGTTTAATGGGAATTAATTTGGATTTTTCAAGTGGTTCTAACAATGGGTGAAATGCTGTGGGACCTGCTACGGTGATCTTGGGCACAGCTGCAGAGACTGTGTGCGTGTGCGTGCGTGTGTATCTTCCTTGGCTCCAATATCACTGTGATATGTGCTCAGTGATAGCACTGAATTTGCTGGTACCCCATGTACTTAGTTTTTATACAACTTTTCAAACATTTCCTGAGGAAGTGAATTCTCATTATCATTTTAAAGATGGGGAAGTTGAGGCACAGAGCAGTGATGGGGGTACCCCAAGATCACACAGCACTGCAGTGGCAGAGCTGGGATTAGAAGGCATCAAGGAAACAGATTTATCCTAGCCCATGAGATCTTGAATCTGATCCCAACCGACATTTTTCAGCTCTCCATCCTGCTGGGAAAATCCATGTGAAGTGCTCTCCAAAGCCAGTAAATCACTGCATGACATCTCCTTTACAGGCAATTCTAGTTGCAAGGGAGGGCGTTCTACCTCTGTGCTCTCCTGCATGTGTGGTCCATGCTCCATCCCTAGACTAGTCCCACATGTGGAGTTAGGTCTGTGTATGTGTGCCGCTGTGACAAGGAGCCATATTTCAATTGGCAAATGCCGACCTTGCTTCTTTGTTCTTCACTCTCTTGAGTACAGTTGGAACATGAGTCTATCTGGCAAAAACTGACTCTGTGACACACACGTGTGTGTTGGGGGGGAGGGGGTTAAATAATTGGTCTATAGGGATAGTCCAATACATGGTGCCGAGCTGGCTCATCTCATTAGAAAACAAACTCACCCTAATCATAGTCCCCCAATATTGAGTGGGAGACCCCCTTGCACACGGGTAATACTGCAAGGTGAGAATGGACAGTGAACTAGACATGAAGCTGCAGTGCAAGTGAACAGCAAATTTTGATCTTTGTGTACAGAGGGATCATATTACATAGTTGGGAACTAGTAATACTTATCTGTATGGGCCTGATGTGGACACATCTCTTTGGTTCTGGGCACAGCATTACACCAAAGACATTGGGAAATTGGTGAAAATTCAGAAAAGAGGAAAAGTAACTGGGGGGCTGGAGGCAAGGCTGCCCGGGGGTGGGACATGTGGGGCAATTTGCCCCGGGCTCTGCAGGGGCCCCGCAAGCCCTGACTCGGCAGTGGTCTGGGTCTTTGGTGCCATTTCGGCGGCTGGGGGCCCTTCAGTGCTGCTGAAGATGCAGAGCGACTGAAGGGCCCCAGCTGCCAAAATGCCGCCAAAGACCCAGACCGCTGCTGGGTGAGTGCAAGCGCCGCAACTCCCCCGCTTTGCCCCAGGCCCCCTGAATCCTTTGGGCGGCCCTGGCTGGAGGAATTTGATTTCTGAGGAGAGATAAAAAGAGCCAAATATACTTTGAGCAAATGACTTAAGGGCTGACCAAATGTGGTTTTAAAATAGTTTTGAGGGGAGAATCTATATGAATGTAGCAGGCCAAAAATGCTCCTTTTTGGGCCTTACCACCATGATTTTTGGAAATCCCCTGGGGTGGCACAAATGTGTTGTGCAAGCTTCAGAAGTCCCTTTCTTGAACATGAAAACATGTCAGTGCCATCTCTCCACGCTGCAGCTGAGATAAGAGAATTTATCATCCACTTATCTCGCAGCCACCCTGCAGACTCATGGGAAGAGCTGCACTCTGCTATTATTGCAATTGCTCAAACTTCATAAGAACTCATTGTGTCTTCTCTTTAAAATTGCAGATAATATGAACTCCGTGATAGAATCAAGGTCAATTTCTGTATCCTAATGCCTTGAAACTGATACTTGTGGGTATAGAAATCTGTTAGCCTGGTCACAGCAGTGCATAAAGTCAACTATTAGTATTACATGGAAGCTGGTCTTTGCATATGGACACATTTGCATTAGGGGACAATTAAATCATATCAGTTTAGACCAGGGACCTTCCTAAGGAGGTAGCCTTTAAAGCTATCATGTCACTGTTTTTTAAACATCAGGTTAATTGAGGACTGCTGTATATTTAATAGGGGGACCTCGGGGACAAGACTACAAGGACTCTTTGTTGTTCAGCAGTCCATTAGGCAGTAACTGCAGTGCTGAAATGGTCATATAAATCCCAGGAGATGCAATCATTAATGGGACACTAAGCTCCAATTAAGGACATGGCCCAAAAGACCAAGGTGAAAAACATAGTCCTTAGCACCTATCCCAGAGGATCTTTCTAATCCAGTTGCTTGATTTCAGCTGCAGAAACACAGCTGAAAACAACAAAATATTTACTCTGGAAAATCCTATTCCTTGTTGCCCAGAATGTAAATAGGAAAACAGATCACACTCAAGCTATCAAGGAATAAAACAATTGTTCTCCTTTAAATTAATTTTATCCTCTTCCAAAAACAGAATGAAAAATAAAAAAAACTCACCAACAAAAAACCTCTTGAGTGCCTTAGCTGCATTTCCCAGTTCCTTTCCACATATTTAAGAGTGAGGGGTTCATACGCACATGTTGTCCACTCCCTCCAAACCTGAGATTAAGGTTGTATAATGCTAAATTATGCAGTGGAGAACTGCTATCATTCAGCCTTTATGTTCTCAGGATGCAAAGACCTTTTTACTACGAACCCCTTAATGTTATGATCCTATTCTTTCTATTCAGAGTTTCTTGACACATAGCTTTACCCAATGCTGTTTAATACATTAAACTATTGTGATATTTGTTTTCTAAATAATCTCTCAGGTAAATAAATTATTTTTGTTTGTATAATGGCAAAAGTTCTGCTGTTCTCCATCAAGCTAAAATTACATAGACTTCAGTGGAAGTTCTAAGAGCATAACATCTCAGAAAACTGGGTCTTAAATGCCTCAAGCTGGGCACCCAACATCTGTGGAGACTTTTGGAAATTCTAGCTTTTAACTTTGAAGAGACTGGGATTCTAGGAGATAAATTGGAAAATGATTTGCTACAGCATTTAAATATACTCTATTCTCTTTGCTTGTGATACAATACTTTCTATCATGGTCTCAGATATAACCTCGCTGTCTCCCAACTACATAACCCTCATGCCGGACAGTTAATTCCAGTGTATCATATTAATATTATCTTTAGTGAGGAGACACCAGAAAAAGAAAATTAATTTCACTCATTGACAAGTTTGTCAATTTACTGTTGTTGACTTTTTGATGCCTATACTTCACATGGCAAAGTACATATGCAATAAAATACATCATTATTATTAGTTCAATATATTGGCTCTAAAAGAGGGCTGTTTATTTTTTGAATAAAATGACATTCCTTAAGTGTATAAAAATGCAAAATTATGTAAGTGGCTTTCATTGTGACTTTTAAAACAATATCATTTTACTTATCTTTAGTGGTCATTTTCAACCAGTGAGTTATTCCTAAGGAGTAGAAACTAGCAGGATGTTGGATCAATCTGAAAATGCAATTTCTTGTCTTGACAAGTTTAAATGGAAGAAAAGTAGGCTAAGCCACTCTTAACAAAAGTTGGCCTTGATCTTGTAATTGAATACATGTAGATGGACCCTTGTGTGAAGCCAGGTCTCTGCACAGGCACTGGGTCTACTTGCATGGATCTGAGTGCAGGATTGGGGCCCTAGCATAAAATTTGTTGAGATAGCTAGTGTTAAACTCTCTCCAATCTTCATCTGTAATGCTGTGGTGTCAAATTAAACAAAATAGCAGGCCGCTGTTTAAAAAACACAGACTCATTCACACAGTGCCAACTCAAAATAGCAGTAGAGATGGGTCTAGAAATCTGTGTTGTGTTTTGTTTTCAGGTTCTACTGTGCCCTGCTTTATCAAAAATGCTGAAGTTTGGGGTTTGGCTAAAAGATTCGGATTTTGGTCTCTCTCTACATAGCACACAGTGCAAAAAAAGCCCACATTTGGATTCATTCCTTGAGTTTCTTGCTTTTTAAATGCAATACTCTCATATTCCCACCTGAGGTCATTAGCCACAAGGTAGGTTAAAAAAAAACTGAAACATTTGTGTCTGTCCTTCAATTGTGCAAAAAATTGCATCAACTTCTCATTACTGTTTAGGCTAATTATTTTGATATCTAGCATATTATCTTGTTAAATAATTCTCAGTTCTACAGAATGTAATGTTTACTTGTTTACAGCTTGCAGGTAAAGCCCATATACTGAGGGAAGCCTGTCATGTATGGTAAGGAAAGCGTAGCTTTCTGATGAAGTTTAATCACTGTGAACTTTAATGTACAACACAAGTATGAGCAGTTGAATTATTTTCTTTGGAATATTATTGTTTTAAAGTCAGTAATATGCACATCCACATCTTGGACAGAAGTAATATATTGCATCAGGCCCCAAGTCAAGTCTCATTAACTATTTACCTCGGTTTCCCCATCTGAAAAATGGGGCTAACAACATCTACCTCTCAGAGTTATTGTGAGAATTAATTAGTTAAATATTTGTACAGCGCGTTGAATGTGTAAAACACTATATAAGCACTAAGTAGGAGTATTCACTAGCTATGCATTCTTCAGTGATGTAAGCTCAGAATATGTAACACATTGGTTCAGAGTCTATTCATATGGATATCTACTAATCTGCTCCTTAAATATTGTATGACAACCTTTTAAAGTGACAAAAGACTATATTTTGTGCTCTTTTTCTGCATTAACAACAAAATAAAATGAAAAAACTGAAATGTGACAAAATTCTATGTTACCCCAGCTATAAATAAGAGTAGACTTTGGCAATAATGTCTAGATGATGCTTTAAAAATGTAAATTATTTTATGATCAAGATCTGGGCTCCATTGTGCTGAGTACTGCACAAACACGAGGACATGGTTGTCACCCTGGACAGCTTTCCAGTCTAAGACTTCAGTATAATGCAAGTGGCTCCTCAGAGATGGATCCATGTTCACCCCAAATGAAGTTTGCATCGAGTAACTTGCAGGGTCGTGGCCTAAGATGAGTGACATAGAAAGGGGAGGGGATGGAGAGGGATGCAATCAGATATAGGCCATATGTATATAAATATGCAATTGTTTCACAGTAATTATAAATATTGAAAGGTAGTGCTAGCTACCCCATTTGCCTTCCAGCTATTATTATATGTTGCCATAAAATACAGAAAAAATTGGTCATCTAGACTACTCTGACGCAATTGCATTGTGCAGTTAACAGGGAATGAAGGACTTCCTGAAAGCACATGTTCAATACACTGTGCTTTGTCAGAGGGTTTTTGTACTATTGCAAAGATTTTTTTTAAAAAAGAGCATTAAATTAATTTTGTGCCAGTGCATATTATATATGGACAAGGGACTAGATGAAATGATTAGAATAATAGCCTTAGAAAAGATCACATCTCCCTACTGTGCTAATGTATTTGACTACATATGGCAACCCTTTCAGGCCACTGTTCACAGTGAATTGTAACAACTTCCTGCAAAGATCTAAGTTCTGCATCTTTTGAATGGCAAATTATTAGAACTAGGTCAGGTCTAAGAAGAAATAACCATTTGAAAGCCACTTTCGGTAGTTCACATTAATAAAGCTCTGCAAGTAATATATATATATATATTCCCTGGTTCTAATTACAAACCCACAACAAAGGCATAACACATCCTATTCCATTGCCAAATATTACAGGTAAACTAGCTCCTGGCCTTAGGAAATCTCCCAGGGATTTTCTCAAAGGCTCTTCCTTAATTCTACACTTTGAAATGAACTGAGCAAAGGAAAGTACAAAATCCTGAACTAAACCGGAACATTTCACAACATTTACATAGCAATTTTCACATGTAAACCTCAAAGAATTTTGGAAAGGAGGGTGGTAAGTATCATTGTGACAAGATAGGGCAACTGACACAGAGATTAAGTGCCTGATACAACTCTCATTACAGTCCCACAGAAGTCTGTCCGTTGACTGGAATGGGAGTTGGATCAGGCAGTACAGGACTTAGGGTGACCAGATACCAAGTGTGAAAAATCGGGACAGGGTGGGGGGCAATAGGAGCCTATATAAGAAAAAGCCCCAAATATCATGACTGTCCCTATAAAATCAGGACATCTGGTCACCCTAAAAGGACTTGCCTCAGGTTATAAAGCTGGCTAATGGCAAAGTCAGGATTAGCATGCAGGCCTCCTTGCTCAAAGGCCTGTTCCTTGACCACAGGACCAGACTGGCTTCCTGGTATTTTTCATTTTTTAATTACCTTCTATAGTACTGTTAATCCCCGAGGACCTGAAAGTAATGTGTAAACTATGGGACTAGTCCTGAGAGGCACCTTATATTGACCTTGTTGGTTTTTAAAGCTCCTAAACATTTTAGGCTCTGGCTACATTTTGACATTGCCACCTTTTCCTTGTCCTACTGAATATTGGTCCTCAGATGCCTCTAGCATTTAGAGATTGCGTTGCAACCTTTATGCTACTCTGTATTACATTTTAGTTCAGAAGTGGTTTTGCTGTCATGAGCACTGGGGAGCGAGCCTCCCGCTTAACAGCCATCTCAGCCCACCAAAGAATTTTTATTTTGGTTTATTCTAGTAATCCCATTTATTACTTCTCTCCTGCACCAAATCCTTTCCCTTCTGTTTCTCCTGGATTGCCTTTATATGGATAAGTGTGGAGTAGGGTTGTGTCCCATTCTGCTTGAGCTGTACAATCTGAGTGCTGTGGTTGGGGGTGCTTGATTAGGAAAAACTAGGATTTTCAAAGGAGCCTGAGAAAATGAAAGGCTCAACTGTCATTGCAATTCAATGGGATTTGGGTGCCTAACTCCCTTAGACACCTTTGAAAATCCAAGCCAACATTATTATTAGTGCCTACAGAAGGTCAGTCTGTGTTCTATGCAATTCATACTATTTGAAAGGCTACCTACCATGTATTGGCTCCCAGCTACAGAAGTGTCTGCTGTAACTCATTGTCCTTTGTAAAATGCCAGTGCTGTTGGAAACTTGCAGTAGCTTCCTTGTTAGAGCTATGATGAAACACAGTGTAAATGCATTGAATTCTTTGGGGGTTATGTGGAATTCTATAACTAACCGATCCAACTAACCTTTTATAAGATTGTCTATCTCTGGGGTATCTGATCAGCAGCAAAAGACTGAGCTGTGTATCTAAATAGTCAAATGTTTTTGTTTTAGACAAGGAGGGAATCATCTTCTACTATACATGAATGGAGAGAGGAGCTGTAGCAGCAAAATGGATAGGAAATACTTGTATATTCGCTTAGACTCTTCAGCCAAATGGAAGAGTCAAACTGTACTGCGGTACAGTAAATATACACACCAAAAAAAATTTTTCTTTCAAAATAATCTTCATTACATGAGGATTATCATAATTGTCATTTCAATGATGACTTATTCTAGTCTTTTAAAGGGGGTATAATAGCATTCACTGTCTGAGACTGAATTACTGTCATTATGTTAAAGGTGCACTTTATCACTTAGCTTTCCTCCTTCATAAATGCTTCTAGATACACGCTATTTTTTTCGCCACTACAAAATCTTAAAACATAACGTGACAAAGTTTTGTATCTGGACTGCTTGTCACTAAAACTGTTCAGAGCAAAGGAGTACAGAAGACAATCTCCCATTGCTAATCCAGCTCTTTAGCAAAAGCAAGAGAAGATGTTATGCAATTGCAAATTCCTGTATTCCAATGGAGGAGTGCACACTGTGGCCACCAAAAAGGTAATTCTGGATGGACTTTGTAAAGACGTGAGCTATTATAGCAAAGAATCCTGTGGCACCTTATAGACTAACAGATGTTTTGGAGCATGAGCTTTCGTGGGTGAATACCCACTTCCTCAGATGCATGTAGTGGAAATTTCCAGGGGCAGGTATATATATATGCAGGCTTTCCACTACATGCATCTGACGAAGTGGGTATTCACCCACGAAAGCTCATGCTCCAAAACGTCTGTTAGTCTATAGGGTGCCACAGGATTCTTTGCTGCTTTTACAGATCCAGACTAACACGGCTACCCCTCTGATACGTGAGCTATTATGTGATTGTTAGTAATTACAACAAGGGTTAAGAGGCAGAGATTGTAGTTACCAAACAATGCAAAATCATTTCAGGTAGAAATAGTTCTCCCACACAACAGCACAAATGGGGGAAGTAGTCATTCCAAACTAAAGTTTTGGGTAAAAATCTGGAACTCTTCTTGATAAAAATCAGTCAGTGTTTGGATAACATTTGGATAACATTTTGTTCTATTATTTTAAAGCACGTTATAAGCATTAGTTAATTTGACACCCAATATCTCTGGGAGGTTGACAGATGTTGGGTCCATTTTACTAACTGGAAAGTATAGACACAGAGGGATAAAGTCTGATACCTTCACACTGCATAGCACCTTACTCCAGAAGTCCCACGGATGTCAGTGTGACTACACCCGGAGTAAGGTGCTATAAAAACATGAATGAGGATATCAGAATCAGGCCTAGAGACATTGAGACCAATATTTTCAAAAGGGGCTAAAGTTTTAGTGTTCCCAATTAGAGAATTTAAAGAGGTCTGGTTTTCAGAGGATGGGTCCTCAGTACTTTCTAAAAGGCAAACCCCATTAAGGTATCTAGTGCTGGGCACCTAAAACCACTTTTGAAAATCTTGGCTGAAGTGACTTGTCCAAAGGCAAAGCAGGGAATGGAACCTCTGAGTGCTGATTCTTCGTCTATTGCTCTAACCTTGACAGGATTATACAGCCACGTTTTTCAAAAGCTATTCCCTAGTGATTTTGAATATCTCAGTTTTTGAGTGTCCAACTTTGAGATAAGTTAAAGATGCCAGATTTTGAGACCATATTGAGCACAAAACCCTCTGAAAATGAGGCTACCGTAAGGTGTTTTGGCAACCAAAATATTTTACTCACTTCTGAAAATCCAAGCCTAGATTATCCCACCCCATTCAGAGGTATTTTTATTCTTGTTTATTTCCTCCTCCTCCTTTTCCTCCTTAATCTCAATTATCAGCATCAAGTTTTTAAGCCTGAAAGATTAATAAGAAGCCTCCTCATGCCAGCACCACTGCACTTCGGCCAGGCAACCAGCAGCAACTTTGATCTTGTGTGTTGACTTCTTCCCTTGTTTCCACATACAGCGTTCCTTAAGAAACCTAAGGATGCACATTGGTCTAGTTTAATCACTGATTCATGGAATGATGAGTAGATTCCGGGCTATATAGATTTATTGTACAAAGATTTTGGAGATTCCCCTATTTCATTTATTTTTTAGTCAAAAGACCTAAATTAGAATATTACAAGAATTAATGGGCACTTTGAAATATTCATTTCATAAAAAGAGTTTGTGGCATTATATGAAATGTTTCTCTAGTGATCTCTTTTTTTTTTAATGCTTCATAATGGGACTGTAAAAATGCCAACAGCCAAAATCAATAGTTTCTCCTTACAGAAGGCTCTTAGAAAAAGACTACAGTGGGTGTTGGGCTCAGAGATAGTCAGTTCTGTCTGAATGCAAATGAATGAACTAGAGAAATGATGTCATCAATTCAGCCTTGTTTCCATCATTCCATGGTGTACCCCAGCACAACACATTTAACTCATCTAAACTTAAGCCAACTTTGCAAGGTGTGGAGTTAGAGTTCAGTTCAGAGGAATATCTAAGGGTTGGGATGCTGAACTAATCTATCTGTGCTCTCTGAACCTGAAAAAGTGGACTCATTTCACAAGAACAGACTTTCTCCTGTGTAATTTTTGACATTTCCAGTTCTGGGTAGAAACTCTATAAACACAATCTGTTTTATGGTATTTTGGCATTTCTGGTGCTAGTCCTAGAAGTAATGGCGGATGAGCGAGAACCCACAAACAACCTTCTAATTTCTCTGACAATTTTGTGGCTCTAGGAGAAGATTTGATTCAAGTTCCGTTATTAAGGTCCAAAGCTTCACGGGGATTCTCATTTAATCTAAATCAGTTCCTCTATCCCAAGTCCGGGACTCTACAAGCTTTTTTCAAGAATCTTGTTTTGGTGATATAAGAATGGCCAAATTCTCTTTGTGACAGGTTTCAGAGTGGTAGACGTGTTAGTCTGTATCAGGAGAAACAAGGAGGAGTCCTTGTGGCACCTGAGAGATGAACAAATTTATTTGGGCATAAGCTTTCATGGGCATGCATCTGATGAAGTGGGTTCTAGCCCACAAAAGCTTATGCCCAAATAAATTTGCTAGTCTCTAAGGTGCCACAAGAAATCCTCCTTGTGTTTGCTTCTAACAAATAGAATTCCTCTATAAGGGTGAAATCCTGACCTTTTTTCTCAGTTCTTCTGTCCTTACCTAGGGAAAATACACATTGCCTTAAAATAAGTAAATATCTGAGTTCTTTACCCTAAATGTGGGCCTATGTATAGTATGAAAACTATGCTCTCACATTCCCACATCTGGTAATTGAAAAGATGAAAAAAGTAATAATAAAATGCTCATTCTGAGGCAACAATGATGAAGATAATGGATGATAGCTAAGCAATCCATATGCACTTGGCTAACAGAATTAATCATGGACTGTACAATGCAAAACAAGAAAGAGAAGTACAATAAAACATTTAAAGACAAGAATGGATTTTAATTTTAGGAGGAGTATAAAACAATATGATAATGATGATAGCCAAGTTAGCCCTGTGCATGTATAATCCAAACAGGACACAAATTAAAGCTATAAATAATATTTAATTTGCAATACCAGTATAGTCTAAAAAGTAATATTGACTAAAAAAAAATTATCAGAATGAATCAAATGAAGAACCCTACATGTCTAGAATATTCAGAAGGGTTGAGGCAAAGCTGAAAAAAATCTCTCTGATAGGAGGCAGAGGTGGGAAATTGGAATAGCATGTTGTGATTTCCCAACCTGTGTTTAACAAAGGAAACCTTTGAAAACACTTACAGAACCACTTAGTTGGACTGGAACTAATTAGGTAAGACTTAGTATTAAAGTCTTGTGATGAATGGCACAAAATTCTCGTAAAGTAAGTTTGTAAATACTCCATCTTGAAGACATTTTGCGGTATCATCTGCCATTAAGCCTCTACCTATGGTACCTAAGGCCTGGTCTACACTACGCATTTATACTGATTTTAGCAGCATTAAACCGATTTAATGCTGCACCCGTCCACACAACAAGGCCCTTTATATCTATAAAAAGGGCTCTTTAAACTGGTTTCTGTACTCCTCCCCGACTAGAGGAGTAGCGCTGAAATCGGTATTACCATATCGGATTAGGGTTAGTGTAGCCTCAAATCAACAGTATTGGCCTCCGGGTGGTATCCCACAGTGCACCACTGTGATCGCTCTGGAAAGCAATCTGAACTCAGATGCACTGGCCAGGTAGAGAGAAAAAGCCCCGCGAACTTTTGAATTGCATTTCCTGTTTGTCCAGCGTGGAGAACTCACCAGCACAGGTGACCACGCAGAGCTCACCAGCACAGGTAACAATGCAGTCTCCTGAGAGTCGAAAAAGAGCTCCAGCATGGACTGCATGGGAGGTACTGGATCTGATCGCTATATGGGGAGAGGATTCTGTGCTAACAGAACTCCGTTCCAAAAGACTAAATGAAAAAACATTTGAAAAAATTTCCAAGGCCATGATGGAGAAAGGCCACACCAGGGACTCAGTGCAGTGCAGAGTGAAAGTTAAGGATCTCAGACAAGCCTACCAGAAAACCAAAGCAGCAAATGGAAGGTCCGGGGCAGGGCTTCTACACTGAGCTGCATGCAATTCTAGGGGGGCGGTGTCCTAGAATCCCTGTCCGTGGATTCCGAGATGGGGATGGTAATCTCAGCCATGGCTGAGGATTCTGTGGACAGGGAAGATGAGGAGGAGGAGGAAGAGCTTGCAGAGAGCACACAGCGCTCAGTTCTCCCCAACAGCCAGGTGCTTTTTCTCAACCTGACGGAATTACCCTCCCAGCCCTCCCAAGCCAGTAGCCCAGACAATGAAGCCATGGAAGCGACCTCTGGTGAGTGTAACTTTGTAAATATAAAACATGGTTTAAAAGCAAGCGTTTTTTAATGATTGATTTGCCCTGAGGACTTGGGATGCATTCGCAGCCAGTACAGCTATTGGAAAAGTTTGTTAACATGTCTGGAGATGGAGCGGAAATCCTCCAGGGACATCTCCATGAAGTTCTCCTGGAGGTACTCCAAAAGCCTTTGCAGAAGGTTTCTGGGCAAGGCAGCCTTATTCTGTCCACCATGGTAGGACACTTGACCACGCCATGCATGTAGCAAGTAATTTGGTATCATCGCATGACAAAGCCTAGCTGCGTATGGTCCCAGTGATTGTTGGCATTCAAGCAACATCCATTCTTTATCTCGCTGTGTTATCCTCAGGAGAGTGATATCGTTCATGGTAACCTGATTGAAATTCAGGAATTTAATTAAGGGGACAGAGATGGCCATTCCTACTGGCCTGTTTGCCTGTTGCTTAAAAGAAATCCTTCCTTGCAGGTAGCCAAGTGGGGGGAGGGGAGGGGGCGTAATGGCGCTGAGCTTTTTCGCGTTTGGCTAGCAGGGATCTTTCCTGCTACCAGCCACGCGGTGGGGGGGGGAAAGGGGGGTGATTAGTAGTGATCCTCCATGATACCAGCCACGCGGTGGGGGGAGGGGTAAAGCGATCATCCCAGAGAATTGGATGGGGGATGGTTTCTGCTGCTGCATGTTAACAGGAAAGAAGCAGCACTTAACTGGATTTGCTTGGTATTGGGGAAAGGAGGGCACTGTATATATGAAGGCTGCAGAAGCCGAAAGACAATGGCTTACCATGGCCGCATGCAAGCTGAAGTCTGCTGCTCAGACCTGCATCTGTGAGATCTCTAACACCAGAGCCGCAGGCACTCAATATTAAGATGCAAAATGCGACCTTGTTGTGAAATCACATGTGCTATGTAAGGTGAACAGTGTTGTTCACTGTGAAAGAGTATAACCATTGTTCTGTAAAATGTATCTTTTTAAATACTTCTCTCCCTTTTTTACCTCCCTCATGCAGCTGCAATTTTTCAAGCCTCCCTACTCCATCCCGAAGGCTATCTCAGATAAGGCGGAGGAAAAAAAAGACGCGAGACGAAATATTCTCGGAAATCATGGAAGTAACCTGCAATGAAAGAGCTCATGAGAATGATTGGAAGGACGTGGTATCAAATTACAGGAAAGATGCCAATGAACGTGAGGACAGGAGGGACAAACATGATGAGAGGTGGCGGCAGGAAGATCAGAGGTATAGGCAGGAAAATCAGCGGTGGTGGGATGCAACACTGGGGCTGCTGCGTGATCAAACTGACATCCTCCAACGTCTGGTGGAGCTTCAGGAACAGCAGCAGGGTCACAGAGTGCCGCCGTAGCCTCTGTATAACCACCCTCACCACTCACCATGTTCCATATCTTCCTCAGACGTGTAAGAACAAGTGGGGGAAGGCTTCGTGCACCCGCCCACTCCACCCCCGTGGACAGCCCAACCAAAAGGCTGTCATTACTTTGAAATATTTTTAGTGGCCTTTTACTTCCCTCCCATCCTCCTCCCAAAGCACACCCGGGATACCTTGTCAGTTCTCTCCCTCTTTTTATAATGACTTTTTAATAAAGAATACATGATTTTTAAACTATAGTGACTTTTTATTTCCTTAAGCAAGCTGTAATCGAAGAGGGAGAGTGGGTTGCTTACAGGGAATGAGTCAATCGGGGGGGGTTCATCAAGGGGAAACAAACACAAAAGTTACACCGTACCCTGGCCCGTGATGAAACTCGTTTTCAAAGCTTTTCTGATGCGCACCGCTTTGTGGTGTGCTCTTCTAATCGCCCTGGTGTCTGGCTGCGCTTAATCAGCGGCCAGGTGATTTGCCTCAGCCTCCCACCCTGCCAAAAAGGTCTCCCCCTTACTCTCACAGAGATTGTGGAACACACAGCAAGCAGCAATAACAATGGGGACATTGGTTTGGCTGAGGTCTGAGCGAGTCAGTAATGTGCGCCAGCGTGCCTTTAAATGGCCAAATGCACATTCTACCACCATTCTGCACTTGCTCAGTCTGTAGTTGAACAGCTCCAGACTACTGTTGTCATGGTATAATTCCCCACTCTGAACCTTAGCATCCAAAAGATGGGGTACCAGCATGAATTCCTCTAAGCTCAATTACCAGCTTAGTACTTGTAGCGCTGCCACCAACCAGGAATTCCAGTGCCTGGTACACTCTGGTCCCCCTAAAACCTTGCCTGGGGATCCCAAGACCCAGTCCCTCTGGATCTTAACACAAGGAAAGTAAACCCTTTCCCTCACCGTTGCCTCTCCCAGGCTTCCCCTCCCTGGGTTACCCAGGAAGGTTACTGTGATTCAAACTCCTAGAATCTTAAAATAGAGAGGAAAATCCACCTTCACCCCTCCTTCTCTCTCCCCCCCCAGACTCTCCCTGAGAGAGAAAGTAATCCTAACACAGAGAGAAAATTAACCTTTCTCTCCCCCCTCCCTCCTTTCTCCCCACCAATTCCCTGGTGGATCCAGACCCAGTCCCCTGGGGTCTCATCAGAATAAAAAACAATCAGGTTTTAAACAAGAAAAGCTTTTAATTAAAGAAAGAAAAAACAGTAAAAATTATCTTTGTAAATTTAAGATGGAATATGTTACAGGGCCTTTCAGCTATAGACACTGGGAATACCCTCCCAGCCTAAGTATACAAGTACAAATTAAAATCCTTTCAGCAAAATACAAATTTGAACTCCTTCCAGCCAAATACATATTTGCAAATAAAGAAAACAAACATAAGCCTAACTCGCCTTATCACCTAGTATTTACTATTTTGAATCTATAAGAACCTGTATCAGGGAGATTAGAGAGAAACCTGGTTGCACGTCTGCTCACTCTCAGAACCCAGAGAGAACAACAACCAAACACTAACAGCACACACAAAAACTTCCCTCTCTCAAGATTTGAAAGTGTCCTGTCCCCTGATTGGTCCTCTGGTCAGGTGACAGCCAGGCTCACTGATCTTGTTAACCCTTTACAGGCAAAAGAGATATGAAGTACTTCTGTCCTATTAACTCTTACTTATCTGTTTATGACAACTATCCAGGCTGCCTGTGTATGGCTTCATGAGCCATGGCATCAAGGTGTAGGCTGGGTCCTCCAGGATAACTACAGGTATTTCAACATCCCCAACTGTTATTTTCTGGTCTGCGAAGTAATTCCCTTGCTGCAGCCATTTAAACAGAGTAGTGTTCCTGAAGATGCGAGCGTCATGAACCCTTCCTGGCCATCCCACGTGGATGTTGGTGAAACATCCCTTGTGATCCATCAGTGCTTGAAGCACCATTGAAAAGTACCCCTTGCGGTTTACGTACTGGGTGCCCTGGTGCTCCGGTGCCAAGATAGGGATATGGGTTCCATCTATCGCCCCCACACAGTTAGGGAAACCCATTGCAGCAAAGCCATCTACTATGACCTGCACGTTTCCCAGAGTCACAACCTTTCGTAGCTGCAGCTTAATGATTGCTTTGGCTACTTGCATCACAGCATCCCACACAGTAGATTTTCCCACTCCAAATTGATTCCCGACTGACCAGTAGCTTTCTGGTGTTGCAAGTTTCCAGAGGACTATTGCCACTCGCTTCTCAAGTGTGAGGGCTGTTCTCATCTTGGTATTATGGCGTTTCAGGGCAGGGGAAAGCAAGTCACAAAGTTCCATGAAAGTGCCCTTACGCATGTGTAAGTTTCACAGCCACTGCAAATCGTCCCACACCTGCAAAACTATGCGGCCCCACCAGTCTGTGCTTGTTTCCCGGGCCCAAGATCAGCGTTCAATGGCTAGAACCTGCCCCATTACCAGCAGGATCTCCAAAGCGCAGGGGCCCGCGGTTTGAGAGAATTCTGTGTCCATGTCCTCGTCACTCTCATTGCTGCGCTGCCGTAGCCGCCGCCTCCTCGCTTGGCTTTGCAGGTCCTGGTTCAGCATAGACTGCACGAGAATGCGCGAGGTGTTTACAACGTCCACGATTGCGGTCTTGATCTGAGCAGGGTCCATTCTTGCTGTGCTATGGTGTTTGCACAGTTCACCCAGGAAAAAAGGCGTGAAATGGTTGTCTGCTGCTTTCACGGAGGGAGGGGTGAGGCTGTACCCAGAACCACCCGCGACAATGTTTTTTGCCCCATCAGGCACTGGGATCTCAACCCAGAATTCCAAGGGGCGGGGGAGACTGCTGGAACTATGGGATAGCTGTGGGATAGCTACCCACAGTGCAACGCTCTGGAAATTGACGCTAGCCTCGGTACATGGACGCACACCACCGAATTAATGTGCTATGTGTGGCCGCGTGCACTCGACTTTATATAATCTGTTTTACAAAACCGGTTTATGTAAAATTGGAATAATCTTGTAGTGTAGACGTACCCTTAGGGATTATCTTTGCTGTCGCTCACTGTCATATTTTTTTGCTTTGTTTTTATAACCTTTTATTTTAAATATACACGTGGTGTACATTGTGCCCCACACTAAAGCATGCACTTATTGTCTGCTCTGGAATTTCATGCAGCTCTGCAATGCTGTGAGCAGGCCAGTCTAGAAAATGGATGTATTTGTCCAACGGCATTAGGGCCTGGTTGGTTCACTGAGTTTATACTGACTATTTCTGTGGCTTTGAGGAAGTGGGGGCTGGAGGTTTGGTTACTTTGACTCCTGAAGTTTGTTACATGTACTTCAGGACTGGTGAGATAATTGGTAGTGCTGCTTTCAAGCCCAATGCTGTGAAATGCTACATTCTCACAAGTTGTATTAAAATCACTAGGAGTTCTGGGCATTTAGCACATCACAAGGCTGGGCCCTTTAACACAACTGCTTGAAACAAAATTTGAGAGGCCGTGTGTGTATATTGAAGGATACGCTGATGCTAGCTTGATAGAGCAACCATTCCTGTGGGTTCTGTGCTGAATCAAAGTGGTGTGAATCTTGCCTTAGGCCAAGTTATCCAGTGAGTTTCAGAGTGACCTCTGATCCCACTGTATCAATGGTACTCTTTGACCTTTATTGAGACTAACAAGAGTTCTACAGAGTAACTAGAGAATTCTCTGTTGGGAAACCTAAATGCTGAAAGCCTTTTTGTATTGGGTTGGCAAGGTTTGTTACATAGGCAATAAAAGGTGCAAAAGAAGTAATAATCACAAGTGAGTGACTATTAATTTGAACAATATTAGGTATGATTATGGCTATATTCTGAGCAGTCATATGCATTTATAAAGGAGACTGAATAAATGTAAGAACAAAGAAATCACAAAAAAGTGAAAATGGAGAGTAATTACTGATTTGAATAAAAATAATAACAAAAAGTAATAACCCTAAATAATAGAGGGGGAGGATGACAGTCAAGTTAGATCAATGTGCTTGCATGACAGGGTAACACCATTTCAGATGTAAGAACAAGGAGGGAACACAAGTGCTTCTAAAAATATTGTTTTCTGTCTCTACAAACGGAATAATACTGTACTTAATACAATGGTGGAATATGACAGTACAAAAGGTACTTAAGTTCTGAGTGCTTTCTTTGCCTCAAAGCTTTGTCTAATCACACTGTGCACAAACATCGCCAAAAGCTACAGCTTAACAACCTGCATTTTGCAAGCATGAAGGGTCATGATAAAAATGTTGTGTATTCTTATCTTTATTGGCGGGAGGGGAAGGGGAGAACATTTAGCAAGATTTACATTAAATAGTGGTAGTGTTTTTATTTTTAATGGACAAGTTTGTGGAGATTTATCTTTTAATTTGATACGGCCAACTTACTTACTTTTGTATTCCTAACTATTTCCTTTGATTGCAGTAGCATCTCCTAATCATGGTAAGGGCAAAACAGATCAGCTGGAGATAGCTCATAGTTGAACTTGGGCAATAAGCCAGCCATGTTGCCAGCAGATGTTTCATGGTATGTGGGTCACTGGGAATGTTATTAGCCATTTTTCCCCTCTTCAGCACAGTTGAAACTCTCAAGCTGACAATTTGATACTCGGAGCACAACCCTTCCACCCCAAAACTATTTGTTATAAAAATATACTTAATTCTTTGGTTCCCTTGGGATTGATGTAGCAGACTGAGTGAGCAACTGTTTTGTTGGACAGGTGCACATGGTATATTTTCCTCTAGTGTTCCTTGCTAGCGCACTGACCTGGATTGAAACCATCTTTATGCTTCTGTGAGAGAGGCTGACTTATATCAAACAAAGTGGTAACACATTTACATGGAACTGAAACCTTCACTTAAGATCTCATGATCACAGCCCATAATACTGGGGAAAGGATACCGTTTGGAACAAATCATTTGTTCTACAAGAGTTATTGCAATTGTTTTGCAAATGGGAGACAAGTGATGTGATGCAAAAATTTTAACAATCTCCCCTCCCCCCAATTATCCACATTAGTCAGAGATATGTGACATTCTTTGGGTAAGATGATTACTTATACAACTGCTAGTTGTCGTGGTTGGAAGAAGCAAGAGAGGAGCTCCCTGTGGAGCTGCTTCCTCAGGTCGTGATTCAGGAAGTGCTTAAGTCCATTCCTATATCAAGCCGCTTCTGCTCCCCTCCCTTGTCCGATGAGCTAAAAGCACAAGCTGCTTCAGCAAGCTGTAATAACTCATATCCTCTGTGTCTCAGCAGGGAGGGGAACCACACAGTCACCAGTGGGTTACACAAGCAGTTTGCCCAGGAAGCACTGTGGCCAAGGGCGTTAGGTACTGTCTTGGGGGCAATCTGTATTCTTCTCCTCAACATGATGCCCTACCTTTCCTCTATGCAAAGGGGGCTGTGCTGCAGTTTCCTTACGCTGACTGGGTAGCTCAGCCATCTAGATAAACCAAAAACTCTATCCTTTTTGGAGTAAACAAAAGTTCAAGCCCTTTATCCAGTCTCTTCCCTGGTCACAGCCCTTCCTCAAGGATCTATTGGTTTCTGTCCCCTGCAGGTCTCTTCCAAGAGCTGCAGCCTTGGAGTCTTAGAGTGTGTCTACACAGCATTTCAAAACCTAGGGCAGCAATTCTCAGAGCCCGTGTGTACAGAATTGGGCTCACACTATGGAGCTAAAAACAGCCACGTAGACAATGTGGCTCAGGCTCTGAAATCCCCACCCTCCCTGTGCTTTAAAGCCCGAGCCTGAACATCTACACTGCTGTGGGCCCTTAGATTCCCTGCTGCAGGTTTAAAATGCAGTGTAGACATACTCGAAAGTCAGCATTGTTCTGATCAACAACTTTACCTGTTTCTCTTCCGCTAAGACTCCTTCCTGTGCTCTGTCAAAGTCCACTGATTCCCCTCCTTGGAACCTGGCTCTCTCAAGCCAAAGCAACATCCCCTCTTTGGACTCCTTTATCCAGCCATCTGACTGTCTCTTTTTAGGCCTCTTTCTGGGCCCTTTCTCTGGCTTCTTTAAAAGCTTCCCCAGGTTTTCTGAGGTCCTTGTCCTGAAGAGACCCAGAGCTCTTATCCTTTTTCTTAGCCCCTGTCATAGTATAATTCCCAAATCTGGACCTTAGCGTCCAGGATATGGGTACTAGCATAAAGTCCTCTAAGCCTAATTACCAGCTTAGAATCTGTAGCGCTGCCACCAATCAGGAATTCCAGGGCCTGATACCCGCTGGTCCCCACAAAACCTTCCCTGGGGACCCCCAAGACCCAGATTCCTTGAGTCTCACAACAGAGGGGAAAAAACCATTTCCCTTCTCCCTCCTTTCCTCCTCTCAGATTCTCCCCGCCCTGGGTACTCTAGGAGAGATAGACAGATTCCAGCTTCGTGAATCTAAACAAAGGGATTCCACCCTTCTCCCCTCCCTTCCCTCTCTCCCAGAGAGAGACACAGAGATAAACGCAGAGAGCAGGTTTTTCTTCCCTCCTCCCTTTCCTTTCTCCCACCAATTCCCTGGTGAGTGCAGACTCCATTCCCTGGAGTCTTACAAAAGATAACCAAAAAATCAATTAGATTCTAAAAAAAGAGGAAAACTTTATTAAAGAAGGAAAAAACATAAAAACTGTCTTTGTAATCCAGATGGTAAATATACAGGGTTTTTTAGCTTATAGACAATAGAAAGAAGCTTTCTCCAGCAGAAACACAATTTAAGCTACTTCCAGCAAGTACACATCTGCAAATAAAGAAAAACAAGTTAAAAGACTATGACTGCCTTTGTACTTACTTACTATTCTGAATAGATAAGAGACTGTAGTAGGGAGATTGGCAGAAACCTGGCTGCACCTCTAGTCTCATCCAGGACCCAGAGAGAACAAAGCCAAACCCAAAAACACACACAAAGGCCTCCCTCCACACTAGATTTGAAAGTATCTTCTCTCCTGATTGGTCCTCTGGTCAGGCGTTGCAGGTCACTGTTTGTTAACCCTTTACAGGTGAAAGAGACATTAACCCTTAGCTATCTGTTTATGACAGCCCCTCTGTCTCTGTTCTGATGGAATAGCTGCTTATGTACCCTGGCAGCCTTTCTCAGCATCTCTTGCTGAAAGGCCTTCCAGTCACATCAGTCCAGGGAACTACACCTCCCAGAATTCCCCTGTTCTGGATTGAAACCTGGAACAGAGCCATGCTAGGTTAATACCTCTCTTAAAGGGTCAGAATAGCCTGTTGAGCATGTCACTTAACACCCCCACTCTGTTTCTTCATCTGTAAAATTCAGCAGCTGCAAGTGTCCTACTTAAAAAACTAATTAATGAACATAAGTGCCAAGCAGCATTAGGGCCAGACAGAACTTAGGATCTCCTGGCTCCTAACATTGTTCACCTTCCTCATCTAGTGTAGTATTTTGGCGGGCCCACCTGTCTTCCCTCAACTCTCTCTCAAGCTGGATATTTTTGTCAATAGAAGGGCCTTTCAAGTTGCTGTAAGCAACCTGCTACTTTGAAATTTTGTACAAATTGCTTTCCTTTTGCAGCTGTCCCCCCATCTCTAGGACGGGTACATTGAAAATTGTGTAGGATGATGCTAGTCTCATATTGGATTTGCTGAACTCTACTTATAGCTCCCCATTTTCCATTTCACTAAGATAAGAAAAATAAATGAAAAAGATGAGGTTTAAAGTGGTAATGGTTACATGCAGGACAGGAGCCTGTGACTGGGGGAGGGGAAATCATTTCTATTTGATGGAGAGAGGACTGTGCAACATGCACTGAAATGCTCTTGTAAGGTAGGGAAACCTACCTTGAAGACAACCTGACTTCTTGCGGGGGTTTTCACAGACTCCTCCCTTGCACAGCATTGTTCCAACTGCAGTTTTATCACCATAAATTGTTTAAACTGATGCTGTGGGCATTTAGCTGAGAAACAAGCTTTAGTGTCAACAGTAGCATGATCCTGTATATCCTGTGCCTTGAAATAGATGGGAGATGGCAGCAGGTTCAACAGTATCATGCTATCAAAGCGCAGGGACCAGGCGAGCTTCCCTATCACTTACATGACTCAGCCTGAGGTGGCAACTGTTATTAAGAGGACTGCAAAACACTCGTGTGCAGGTTTCTGTGGTAACCATGGTGCTCTGCGTACAAAACTTGCCTTGGCAGTAGAAAGAGTTGAAAATTAAACTCCCCTATTGCCATGAAAAAAAGGAGAGAGAGAGAATTTATCCCTTAAGAACTTTGGATAACATTCCATTATTTCTCCCTCTCACATTACCTCTTCTAGGTGTATCCTCCTCCTAATGCCCTATATTTCCAAACAGGTGTAAAGCTGAATTATCAGGAGGCTCTGCCAAATTTAACAAGTTCAGATCTAGCTAGAACTTCCCTGACTGGGTCAAATTCTATTCTTTGGGTATGTCTGCACTACGGGATTATTCCGATTTTACATAAACCAGTTTTGTAAAACAGATTGTATAAAGTTGAGTGCACGTGGCCACACTAAGCACATTAATTCGGCTGTGTGCGTCTATGTACCGAGGCTAGCGTCGATTTCCAGAGCATTGCACTGGGGGTAGCTATCCCGTAGCTATCCCATAGTTCCCGCAGTCTCCCCTGCCCATTAGAATTCTGGGTTGAGATCCCAATGCAAAAACAGTGTCGCGGGTGATTCTGGGTAAATGTCGTCACTCAATCCTTCCTCCGTGAAAGCAACGGCAGACAATCATTTCATGTCCTTTTTCCCTGGATTGCCCTGGCAGACACCATAGCATGGCAACCATGGAGCCTGTTTTGCCTTTTGTCACTGTCACCGTATGTGCACTGGATGCCGCTGACAGAGGCGGTACTGCAGCGCTACACAGCAGCATTCATTTACCTTTGCAAGATAGCAGAGATGGTTATCAGTCATTCTGTACCATCTGCCAAGCCATAGTAAATTGGCGATGAGATGACGGTTATCAGTCGTTCTGTATCATCTGCTGCTGTCATGGGTGCGCCTGGCTGGCCTCACTGAGGTCGGCCGGGGGAGCATGGACAAATGGGAATGACTCCCCGGGTCATTCCCTTCTTTATGTTTTGTCTAAAAATAGAGTCAGTCCTGCCTAGAATATGGGGCAAGTGTACTAGAAAACCAGAGAGCATAGCCGCTCCGTGTAGAGCTCCAGAGATCCCGCAGAAATTATGAGCTGCATGCCATTCTGGGGGGTGCCCCTGCAACAACCCCACCCGTTGCATCCCTCCTCCCCCAACCCTCCTGGGCTACCGTAGCAGTGTCCCCTCATTTGTGTGATGAAGTAATAAAGAAACACTGACTTTTTAGTGAGATAAAATGAGGGGGAGGAAGCCTCCAGCTGCTATGATAGTCCAGGCAGGACATTAAAGGATGGGGGTGGAGAGGAGCGCAGCCTCCCGCTGCTATAATAGTCCAGGCAGTGCAGAATCTTTTCTTTAGACATGAAAGGTGGGGCGGTGATGGAGCTCAGCCTGCAGTTGCTATGATGAAGAAGGTTACCAGCCATTCTGTAACATCTGCCGGGAATGACCAAGAGTCATTCTCATTTTTACCCAAGTGTCCCTGGCCGACCTCACCGAGGCCAGCCAGGAGCACTCACGGGCTGATGATGATGATGGATAACAGTCATATTGTAACGTCTGCCATCTGGAAGGGGATGCTGGTGTTCAGCGCTGCAGCACCCCATCTACCAGCAGCATGCAGTAGATATAGGGTGACATTGAAAAAAGGTGAGAAATGTTTTTTTTTCCTTTTCTTTTGGTGGGTGGGGGAAGGGTGTAAATTGATGATATATACCCTGAAACACCCGGGAAAATGTTTTTGACCCTTCAGGCATTGCGAGCTCAGCCAACAATGCAAATGCTTTTCGGAGACTGCGGGTACTGTGGGATAGCTGGAGTCCTCAGTATCCCCTCCCTCCCTCCATGAGCGTCCATTTGATTCTTTGGCTTTCCATTATGCTTGTCACAGAGCACTGTGCTGTGGCCTCTGTCTATCATATCCTGGAGATTTTTTCAAATGCTTTGTCATTTCGTCTTCTGTAACGGAGCTCTGATAGAACAGATTTGTCTCCCCTACAGTGATCAGATCCAGTATCTCCCATACAGTCCATGCTGGAGCTCTTTTTGGATTTAGGACTGCATCGCCACACGTGCTGATCAGAGCTCCACGCTGGGCAAACAGGAAATGAAACTCAAAAGTTCGCGGGGCTTTTCCTGTCTACCTGGCCAGTGCATCCGAGTTCAGATTGCTTTCCAGAGCAGTCACAATGGTGCACTGTGGGATACTGCCCAGAGGCCAATACCGTCGATTTGCGGCCACACTAACCCTAATCTGACATGGCAATACCGATTTCAGCGCTACTCCTCTCATTGAGGAGTACAGAAATCGTCTTAAAGAGCCTTTTATATTGGTATAAAGGGCCTCGTTGTACGGATGGGTGCAGGGTTAAATTGGTTTAATGCTGCTAAATTCAGTTTAAAAGCGTAGTGTAGACCAAGCCTTTCTTTAACTCCAGAGACATTCCATTTGACTTCAGAGTTTGATCCACTGTATTTCTTACCAAAAAATGCCACTTTTTATTCTGTTGTGTGCAAATCTAACCATTTTAGATTTGGGGACTGGAATGTGAATTTATTTGGATCATGGAAGAGAGATGGGATGGGGAGCAGGAGGAATACTCAGATATACCTGTTGCAGCACAATCTTGTTTCTTGGCCATGATAACATGAGAGAAATGGAGTTAAATGCTGGCTGCTCTTGGTGCATTTCTTCTTGGTTGTTTTTCTTATTAAGTGCTGGGTTACAGAGGCCTGGCCTACATCTAAAATTTAGGTCAACTTAACTAAGTTGCTTAGGTTTATGGAAAATTTCCCACCCTGACCACTGTAGTTAGGTCAGCCTAACCCCTGATGTAGATGTGGCTAGGTAGATTGTTCCTTTGACCTAGGTTCTGCCTCCCAGAGAGGTGGGTTACTTGCTTCAATGGAAATACCCTTTTTGTCAACGTAGGAAGTGTCTATACTACAGTGCTACAGCAGCCCAGTTGGTCGTTGGTGTGCTGCTGTAGTGGTTATAGTTTAGATGTACCCTCAGAGGACCCTGGATGAAAGGAAGGGAGAAGAAGGGGCCAGATCAGGAGTGGTGGCCTGTTTGCTTGAGGTGGCAGAGGGTACGCCTTGTAGGGATCAGCACTGAATATGAAGATGGAGGTGCTGGGTTGCATTTTATTTCGTATGTTCGCTCATTTCTTCTCACCTCGACCTACTGTCACAGTGAAAATTAATCTCAGAGAAGGTGAGACAGGAGCAGGCAAGCTGCTCCGCATTCTGCATAAAAAATAAAACCCAGAGATGAATGATCGGGAGAGGCAGCATTTTTATCAGAGTTAGAGGTGTTTCTCCCCCCACCCATTCCCCTTGTAGTGTGTGCGCAGGCTGTAAGAGTAAAAATTTCAAATGTTATGGTGCTGTGTAGCCTCTGTGTATATAGATAAATTGGAGAATTAAGGGAGAGAATGAATGAGTGGTGAAGCCTTGTATAGAAATGACAGATGCTCTGGTTTAAAAGGAGATACTTTGCCTATGCAGTGAAATGGTTCTGTCAAGGCATCAGGACATTTGGGGACTTGAATTCAGAAAGGATGCATTTGAAAATGCTGGCTGCCTTAAGCTCCTGAAGTAGCCTCCTAGCTCTAGAACTGATATTTTGTAATTTTGCCTTATCTGCTTGGGTTTCTCATGGTGGTAATAGGGATAATGACAGAGAGTCAGTCATTTCCACTTAGATGCCAGTTTTTAAGTAATAATAAGCTCACAGCGGGTTCGATTTGGTCTGCGCTGAGAGTACCTGGGGTTATTTTCCCTTTGCTTTCTTATGGTAAATTATCTCAGCCCACCAGGGCCAAGCTGATTTTCTAGCTGTAAAAACAGAGGAGACGAGCATGCAGCACCTCACTGCACACTTAGCTGCTTCCCCCTTTGTTGTTTTCTATATGATATTTAGGAAGAGAAAATTCCCTAAACTGCCCATTGCAGTTGGAGCCAGGTCATAACAAAAAAGGTAAACTCATAGTGGACTATCTCCTCTGCATCCTTACCCCACACAGCCCTCCTCTGTATTGCAGTCCCTAATGGAGACATTTAAAACCAGTGCTTATGATAATGCCCTTGTTCCCATGGACACCACAGCACTGCAGAACCAAGATTAATGGAGGACCATTGAGACCGGTCCTAAAAGATTGTCCCTCTTGCGTATTATGGTCTGTCATGCTGTATCCATTAGCACAGAGCAGAGGGGTCCTCATCGAGTTGGTATCTCTGGGACCAAATCGAGCTACTGCAAGATGGCATTTCCGTAGCACATCAACAGATCATTTCACCACTGCTTAAGGCATCGTAAATTGGACTTATAGCTCAGCTGTTGGCATAAATAAGTCCCTTTGATAGTTAGTGGAAGACGTTATGACACTCCAGGGTACAGGAGGGGACATTGGCACTGTCATTTTTTTTCTCCAGCCCTGGCACCCCGGTGCCTCTGATCTTTCTGAAGATTCAGGGCACGCGCTCTTCATTACGGTTTGGGCACCAGGGACTTGTTTTTTTTGCAAGATTAATGAGTGCCACGGAAATTCTCCAGCGCATCTCGATAATTAAGTCTTTGTTTATCAAAAAACAAGTTATATTAGGAGCAGAAAATTCGCAGTAATTATTCATAATTCTAACAATTCAAGTATAGCTACCTCATTTGCCTGGGTAATTCTGCTTTTTAATTTCTTGCATACATTTGCATATTAATTTTGCCCGTCGGCTGCAGCAGGCTTTGACAGTTTGTTACTATGTGATGGTTTTCGCAGGGGTGCGACTCAGTTGGGTGGCATTTCGACTGGGTGCAATGATAAATTATGAATTTTCTAATTTGCTGCATAATGAAGTAACTCTTTCCAACCCAATTAAAAAGAAAAAAGAAAAGACAGTATCTTTTAAAAAATATTTCCCAGGTATTTCATCTTTCCTTTTGTTGTTGTTGTTGTTCTGAAGGCTGCTGCTGCCTTTTTTTTTTTTCCTTAAAAAGCAGATGACTGCATTTGCAGCCTTTCAGAATGACTGTGCCTTTCCATACATCAAACATGATTCATGATTCATGTATCCCTAGACTGTATGCATGTTTTAAATTGGCCACTCCTCAACCCGCAGGGCAATCAGAGATGATAGGAAAGAAATCCGAGCTTCTTTTCTAAAGTCCAGTTTGGGCTGCAGTGATCTCTGTCTGTGTGTCAGGGAACAGGGATTTCAAATGAGGGAAATAAATGCTGCGTATTTCTATTACATAGTTACTCAAGAGGCTATACTCTTATAAATTAACTGCTGAACTACAGTGTGGGCTCCTTCCTAACTTCTTAAAATGGTTGTTGAAATAAAAGAAATATATATATTTATTACGTCAGCATTGTAAAAAATCTGTAGAGACTTTATTTGTGGGTGAGAGGTAAGAGATTTTAGTTCACTGTTGGTAAGTGCATCAGTACATTTGGTAATTTTATGCCCCTAATGCGGTACTTAGAAAAACACAAGTATTGCTGGGTAGAATTTGTGATGTTTCATTATACAACTGCAGACATGCAAAACAGTTTAGAAATACCATAGGCCTGATGCCATCCCAACTTTAAAGAATATGAAATAACCCAGCCAATCTGTTTAGCATGATGCAAATACTGTAATTATATAATTATGCTGCATTTTTAATATAAAGATTCCTCTATATTTTGCTGCTCTTTTAAAATTCTACATTATGAAGAGATGAAGCTGTCATTGTATTAGAAGGTACACCACAACCGTACGGCAACAGATCACACAAGATTTTGATACTGATACACTCCAGCCAAAAGCAGAGAGCACACAACACTAATGCAAAATAACCACAAAAGTTCAGATCACATTGTATTAATTCAGTACATTCACGTAGCACATAACCATAATGCAATACAAGCATAGAGTCATCTGTGCTCTCACAGCACAGCCTGGCAACACGTGACACAAGAAACTGACACCACATTGCACTAATATAATAAACAGCACAGCTACTCAAGCACAATGTAGACAACATTACTATAATACACAGCACACAATATAAATCCAGCACAACCTCTCAACACAGAGTGCACAATGATATAACATTAGCATACCAGCTGAAACCAGATGACACTAATGTAACACATCCCTAAACTACAGCATAAATGACAAATGAACAACTCTACAGCACAGTCACAAAAATATTGCAAACCAGTATTGTACAGTGGTGCACCATATGTTTATACAAGACAGTATCCTGCCCAGTGCTCTCACAATACATTCCATAGCTGTACAGAGCAAAGGCTACAATGCTAATACAACTTACCATAATCACACAAAGCTAATACAGCACAAACACCCACAATAAAGTTAACAGAGCAAAATCAGACTATCGCACAGAGTGCACACCCTTACTACGCAATGCAGGGCAACAGTACACAATGGTAATAATGAATGAGTAAGTGCACAGCACATAAAATCAGCATCATACAACCATAATGTGTTGAGTGGTACTACAGCCAAATCACACAACACGTTGCCACAACAGTTCAGAAAAAGGAATAAATTGCAACACAAATATGAGCACATGGTACTGATATAAACAAATTACTAGAACTGGTCAAAAATGTTCCAGTGGATCCTTTTTCCATTGGAAAATGCTGTTTTATCAAAATTTAAACCTTCCATATATCAATTTCAATGAAACTTCATGTTAAAAAAAATCAAAATGAATAAAACTAAACGGAACGTTTTGATGTTAGGTTGCAAAATTATTTTTGTTTAGACATTTTATATTATACAGAAATTAAAAAGTCAAAATTGCAAGAAAACTTAACAGTTTAATTGACCTGAAATTATTTTTTTGCAGAAATTTTCAAAAGTTTGGCTAAAAATGTAATAATAGTGAGTATAGCCTACGAACACAGAAATGGTGCACAAAGGAGTATATCCAGCACAGATAGCACAACCGCACTTCAGTGAGGAAACACAAATATTGAGGAGTTCTGCAGCATGATGCACACCACATTAATATATAATGGTTCCATGTTGCACACAGTATACAATACCAGCACACGGAAAAGAGTTGATGCCAAAATGCATGAGGTGCACAGCAATAATGCTGCAGCACTGAATGCCATATTCAGAAGCCTTCTCAGAGACATGACAATCACACTATACAAACTAGACACTTGGTGAAACAAGATAACCATATAAAGTGAGATGTATGAGCACCAAATGCATTCTAATAACGTGAGCTTGAGACCAAAAACATCACTATAACCTGGCAAAGAGCACACTTAGTGCAGGGCATTAATATTAACCTAAGCTGATGCATGTTAGGGTTTTCTATAATGCCCATCATGGTAGAATTCTAAAATGCTGCTCAGGTACAATGGGTGTGCATAGCAAGGTATCCTAGTGGAGCTGAGTGAGTCTTCCCTATTTCCCTGGCTTTACAAAGTTCTGCTATTTATTATTCAAATGAATATAACACTAAACAAAGGAGATCTCATCCCAATTCATGGACAAACTCTTCAAATACATCTCATAAAATAAACAGACTCTAGCAACTACCCACAGAAAAACTATCTCAGCAGCCCTGAGACTAAACCCAAACTGAATAGACTCCACCAATAAAATCACCACCACAGTCCCTACATCACCCATTGTCCAGCGGCCTAGAGAGAAGATGTACCTTGCTGCAAGCTTTAAAGATTAACAAATCTAGAATGTTATAAACCAAAGTAGGAAGTGGATTTCAAAGGTACAAGGCCCAAATTGAGGAACCCCTGCCACAGCCCTTTCTTTTTTATATAAATGGGGATTTAGCTGAGGGGATTGCAGGCTACAACAGAGGCAGCATCACATGGGGGAAGAGGGGATTGTGGGTCTTTTCAGGTCTGTCTTCACTGCAAGGTTAACTTGAGTTAGAACTCAGTTGTTGTCCCTAACTTGAATTCTGACCACCCTTAATTTGGGTGTGGTGGTACATTTAACTCAAGTTGGCTGGTGCCTCAGGAGTATAGGCTAATGCTCAAGTGAACACAATTTGTTAGCTGCTAATGTGACTGCTCTGTGGTGTGGATGCAGGCTAGTCCTTCAATGCCTTCCCATAATTTCTCTAATGTATGCTAAAAAGACAGACCAGTTCTCAGATGATTCACTGGGACAGAATTCATAGAGAGGCTCAGCTTAATCCAGCTCAAAGAACCGTGAGCTGTACACCACGAATTCTTAGTGCCAAACATGAGTGAATATAGTCCCAGTGTGGAGGCAGCAGTTCGAGTGTTATTTTGTAGCATAGTCAAACTCTCACTTGAGCTAGGCTAACTCAAGAGAAATAACTCGCGTGTAGATAACCTGAGTTAACTCTGCAGTGAAGACATGCCCTGAGAAGCACTGGTCTCATGCCATCTAGGATCAAACATCAGCTTACAGATAGGTTGGCGCTTTTCCCCACCCCCATCTATGGATGACCAAGAGGTTGCAATCCTTTCTTTCAGGTGAGGCCCTTACACCTATTCCTTTGTCACCTTGAGGTTGCATTGCTGCAACAGTCTCTACATAGAGTTATTTCAGCACTAGACTCTGTGCTTCCTTGTTTGGAAATCCTTTCACCCACCTAATTCCCTGCCTCTCTGTCTGTACTACAGCTGGGAAAAATTTTCTGTCCAAAACATTTTTGGCAAAATATGAAGATTCAATGACATCAAATGGCTTTGTGACTTCTTGTCAGTTTTCAGTTAATTGTTTCAGCTGGAAAAAAACAAAACCAAAAAAAATCTTAAAACACTGAATCATTTCATTTTGATATGTTTAAACAAAATGTTCAGAATTTTTTGAGCCAGAATGACTTTGTTTATAAATTTCCTTCAATTTTATTTTTTTTTAAATAGAAAAACCACTACCTCCCCCCCACATCCGAAGAATTGAACTCAGACTAAAACATTTTGCGGGATGTCAAAATAAACATGACCCCAAACAATTTTTTTCAACTTTTTGATTTACCAAAAGCTTGAAAAAATTAATTTTCTGGTTGACCCAAAATAATTTTTTCCCAATTTTTTGGAACTGCCAGAGAACAAAAAACAAACACAACAAAACAAGAACAAAAAAAAATCCACGGTTATTTGAAGAGCTCTAATCTTGACTGCTATAGCAGCTTCTCAGCTCTGAGGATCACTGTGCATGTTCCGAAGAAGCTGAGTACACCATACTCTGTTCATTTGAGAGGCAACTGTAACTGCTTTTGTTGTTTTTTTTCTGTCTTTTACCGCAATGTGCCTGTGTTTTACCTTATATAAGAACTACATTTTAAAGTTTCAAACTGGATTCAAAACAAATAAGGTCTAAAGATGCAGCTGAAAAAAGAGGTGGCAAGAGCTTCTGTGCCCGTAAACTGAGGCATAGAATTGAAATGACTTGCCCAAGGTTGCCCAGAAAGACTGACACAGAGCCAGGATTCGAACACAGATCTCCTAACTCTTTCTTTCCTCCTCTGACCACAATGTGCTTGGCTTACAAGACCCTACTTCTCCTCTGGAGGGTGGACAGTCAGTAATTATTTTCTGGCCATCCAGTAATTCACTGAAGGGACTAGGAGGATTGACTTGCTCACCTATCGGAGTAAGCAATGGTGAGGTTTCTGATATTTTTAAATAAAGCTGCGTTTTCCCTGTAAAATGGCCTAGGTAATCTTAAAAATTAAAATGAATCTTTCTTTAAAGGAAAGAATCCATTTCTTGTCCAGGGAGAGGGAGATCTAACCGTAACAGTCCAGGAATCTGCATGTAAGACTTCAAACCAGATATAGTCACAAGTTCTTCTCCTGACTCTCTATGGACTTGGGTAAGTCCCTTAGGCTCAGTCCTTGAGATGCTGAGTGCTTCCTGCCAGGTGCTGAGCACCTTTGAAGTTCATTCATCTCAATTAGAGGTGAAGTTTCCACGCAAGAGGAGCCCACCACCTTGCAGACTTGGGCATTTCACCTTCTGCCTCAGTTTAGACATCAGTAAGAGGGAAAATACCCACCTTTCAGGGCTGTAGTAAGAGTTAGTTAAGCAAACCTGACGAGCTAATTTGTGACACAAATGCAATTTTTTTGGTCAGAATTTTTGGGGTGTTCCTGAAAAACCAAGAATTCTTTTTTATGAAAATAGATATTTTTCACAAAATCCATTCAGTTAAAAAAGCCATTTTTCCATAAAAAAACATTTTGATAGAAAATTTTCCACGAGCTTTATTAACTAGATTATTTGTTTCTAAAGCAATTTCAATATGACAAGCAATGCATACATATTAATTATTATTAATAAAAGTATAAATCCTATGAGATAATTTCAAAATTATCAGGTGAAAAATATGTGAGATGATAAGAAGTTCGGAAGTTATAGCTATAAATATGCAAAGAAATATTGATTATTTAACATGGACAGTTATTTTGAACTATTTAAATCTAATATTAAAGCTGCAGATTTTACATCTCAAATCTAGAATTTCTTTAGAGCTTTGGCAGTGTGTTGATAAAAACGGTCACTTCTACATGTTATGAAAGAGATTGTGCTGGGTTTTATAGGAAATAAGTTAGTGCATGTTCTCTGTGATGCTTTTTCCTCTGATTAGCTCTGTTTCCATAAGGAAAAAAGATGCTCTGTTTTCCTTATATTTGATAAAGACAAACTGCATTTAATTTTCTGTAATGATCTGCAAAGACTGGCAACATGCAGTAAAGTTTGTCAAAAGGATAATATGTGTTGACTTAACCCCCCTCTTAACAGGCTCAATCCAGTTAATATGTTTGTGACATGGAGGAAAATAATCATTTTATGCTGTTTAAGGGGTCCATGAATAAAATATAGGCTATATAGTTAAAGGAATCAAGAAGAGGGATTGGGAAAGAAATCAAACCTGGTGTTTTAAATAATTTCAGACTGAAAGCAAAGGGATTTGACTGCAGCTTCCCACTTCCCCAGCAGTATTTGTATATTCTGGTTCAAAGTTTAAGATTCAGATAACAGTATTCAAATTTGACTTAAGCCATATGTGCAGGTGAGAAATTACAACATTTTGAACTAGTTAAATTTCATTTTATTTGAAACTGTGCTTCAAAAGCAGAACGGGCCTGCTAACATTCTCATCTTCACTTGGCTCTTTAATAATATTACTTGAGATGTTTTGAGTGGAGCTGATTTTAAAGTACAGGTAGCTAACCAGAGTTTAGACACCTTCCAAAACTAAACGAAACTTGCTTCACCCTCATGCCAAAGTCAATCATGGTTAGGTTCTTTCTGAGGCATCTAGAGATCTTGTATGTAGGAACAATGTTAATTTTTATTATACTGATAATTAGAGTGCAATACAAATCATTGAACATCAAGAGGGAAATGTGATGTTCTAAATGTATCTGTAACAGTGCCCTGCTATGGTGATCAGATTTTGTTGATGTATTAGTGTATAAGAAGAATTGAGCACAAGGCTAGAAATAGACAATCCTATTATGCCATTTTTATACAAGATATAAACCTGAGCCTATGTACTAGCATCCTGGGGCTCATTTATTTCACTGCCTTATATTCTCAATGGCCAATTCTGGAGGTAGTTATAAACCAGGGGAGTTATGTACTGAGGTTAAAGCTCAATAGGAATCTGAGCCGTTGGAAACTAGACATCCCCACACTATGTAACTTCAGTATATTATCTTTCTTTCCCACCCAGCTTGCTAAAAGTTTTGGAAGCCTATTGTTTCCTAGCCACTGATGATGTATTTTGGAGTAACCTTGTAATTTAGTACCCTGTCTTTATCAGCCCACAGTGCTCTTTGTTCTCCACAAAAGCAAACTAGTATTACTTGTTCACTAACCTAAAAGCAGTGGCAATATTGAGAGGAGAAACCAAGACAAACAAAACTGATTAGGGAGAGACTTGCTTTCAGGAAAACTTTTCCTGTCACAGGGGGATGGATAAATAAAATAATGTTTCAATAATTTATGCAGTGTGCACATGAAAAAACATTGGAATTGTGAAATGAAAAAACGTATAAAGAGCAACTGAAGTTGATAACTGCTTTAATCAGATCAGATGATAATTCTAAAATAAATTGGGAAATCAGTCTTGCTCTCAGCTCATGAATGGCGATGGGACTTGAATATATGTTCTTACATTGTTCCCCAGAAGTTCACTTCAGCTCCTGTCCTGGCGAGGTTAAACCCACTGACATTGGTGCTGGCTTTCTTTGGGGGGGAAATTAGCTGCAGAACTGGCTATATAAAGAAACTTATCACCAGGAAGCTATGTGGTTAAAATGGAGATTGAGGAATCTGAGACTCTTGAGTCCCGTTCCCAGGTCAACTATGGACAAGTCATTTAACCTCTCTGTGCCTCAGTTTACACATCTATAAAATGGGGATATTTAGCCACTTCACAAGAATGTCATGCGACATAAAGTGAATGTGTGTAAAGCACTTTAGTCTTTAGATGAAAACTGCTACATACATTAAATGAAGAGTGTTATCATTTACTTTTCACACTTAGAGCATCCGAACCTTCTGTATCATGCTATTCTCTCTCATATTCCCATATCATCTGAATATGAAAAAAATAAATTCTGTAACAAGTTAATAAAATATTGATTCTGTCCTAGGCGGCACTGGGGGAGGGGGTGAGAGGAACAGAGCAGGGTTGCTTAAGGGCTGGCTAATTTTCAGAGTCTCTTGTGAGGGAGGGTTGCTGTGCTGGGGACAGGAGGCTGCTGGCACTTTTGAAACTGCAGTGTCTCTAATCCTCTCTTCAAGGGTTAAATTACAGACTGTTTCTGTCTCTGGAGTTCTCTTTTCAATGCAAAGTCAGGGCTCCAAGATCTTGCAGGACTAATCTGGGTCAAGAAGTGCAATTCTATTTTTTTTAGAAATTCTTTGTTATGGCTTCTCTGTTCTGTGGTCCTGCTACGGGCAGGAGCACACCTTCTGTGTTTCATTCCCAGTGCTTTGAAGAGATCCCAGAGCAGCAGCAGGCTCCGGGCATGTTGTGAGCTTGGGAAAGACTGGGCCCCAAAGCACAGGACCCATGGAGGTGTACGTTCTCCACTATGTGAGAGACTGCTCAGGAAGTTGAAGCTTTTCTTTTTCTCTGCTCTCTCCCTGTCCTCCTCTCTTTGCTCCCTCCCACTCCACCAGCCCCTTTGTCGACACTTGATCATTTACATCAAGTTGACATTCGCAGAGTTTACTCAGGGGTCTGTAATTGTATTCTTTCACCGGTTCTGCATTACCAACCATGAAAATGGAATCTTATCATCCCTGACCAATTTTTAATGTACAAAATGATTTGGCCGAGGTTCAAAGGGAGTCACAATTGAAATCAGGTGAATGATACATGTAGTGTTTTTTTCAGGCTCTCAGTGCCTTGATTTGATTTTTCTCGTATGGCATATAGGGAGAAGTAGCTTATTTTTTTTTGTCTGTGCAAGCTATATAAATGTATATATACTGTGTGCATTATCTATCTATCTATCTATCTATCTATCTATCTATCTATCTATCTATCTATCTATCATCTATCTATCTATCTATCTATCTATCTTTCTATCTATCTATCTATCTATCTATCTATCTATCTATCTATTTAAATTTGCTTATTCACTATGCGATGGATGACAGTGAAGTTTCCTATGATCTCTAAAAACCAATCAAACAATTGGAACAAGTTTAAAGCCTGCTGATACTGCTCTGGGATTAATAGGACATTATTAAATGAACTGCCTTTGCCATATGAAAAGGGACCTCTAAGACAAAAATAAAAAATCAGGGCAGAGTAAATCACCAAGCTGGCACCATGAAGAATGGGAGGGGGGCAGGGAACAATAGGGAATCCTCCTTACTGAAATACATACCATCACCAAAGGAACAGAGCCCTCCTGCTACGAAGAGATGAAGGGGGAGTTGCTGATATCACATGTTGTTTGAATATTTTTTTATCCTTTGGAAGTTTAGTGGTGTGAATAATATGGACACCAATAACTCAGTCATGCCTTTTCTTTTAAGAATAGTTACTTAAGCTCAGGGAATCTGTGTCCTTGTGTAGCTCCTATGGCTGTGTTACTGAAGTGCTGCACAAACGAATGAATTTATGCTGTCTGAGGTAGGGGAGTATTGTTGTCCCCATTTTATGGATTGCAATAGAGTGACAGAGAGATGAAATGTTCAGACGTGCCCACTGATTGTGAGTGTTTGAGGTAAGAAACCTTTTCTGCAGGTGCTGCTCACCGATTGCTCCTGTTGGGTACAAGTGGATTTGCGAGTACTCAGAACTTCTGAAATCAAGCCCAAGAGCCATCAAGTTCCACTTACAGAACCAGTGTTGACTTTTGGACCAAGTGACTTGTCCAAGTTCACGCAAGGAGTCTATGGTCATGCTGAAAATTGAAACTTCCAAGTCAAATACCTTGCTAGAAGGCCATCTTTCCTACCAAGTCAGAGAATGCCAAATGGTGTGATAAAATGACTATACATTACGTACTTGTATATATGTTTGATGGGAACACCTATACGACAGGGTGACACGAAGGGGAATTTTTTCCTTAATATTCAGGGCAGATTGATGGAGGGCTGATGTCTTATCCTCACTGTGTGCATGGGGGGAAGAGGAGATTTCTAATGGGGGTCACACTAATCTTGAAGTGTTTTTTGGGGGGGCTCACTAAGGGATGTTCTCTAATTATGATCGTGCAAAGGGGCTCAAGGAATCCCCTTTGAATAAGCCTTTCCAGGGGTGAGAGTGGTATAAACAGCAAGATACCATATCTGGTGCTGTCCATTTAATAAAAGGAAAAAAGAGATGCAGGATTAGAAGGTTCTGCAGCTGTTGGGAAAACAGTCATTCTGAGACACCCTTAAGGAATCTTGGAAATCCAAACCTAAGATAGAATAAAGAGAAATGCTTTCCAGGACCTGGTTTCCCTGGAAGATCCTGTGAGCAGACAAAAGACTCAGAGCTAGATTTGGTGCTGTCTCTTAAGGTGCAGCCCAGGAGGAGAGGAGGCAGTTTTATACCTTATTTGTGCTGCCCAGACTCTGGTTGGCTGCAGGGCCTGAAACAAGGCTGCTCTATCTTGTGGTGACCTTACTTGGGCCCTGTGTGACCTGTTCTGCAGCTCAGAATTCCCAGAGTGCTGAGAACAACACATTTCTATATTAGGGCCTGTGAAGGTGCAGTATTGGGCTGCTTACATTGGCCCAGTCGCTGGCTTCCTCTCCGTTGCCTGTTGCTGCCTCCTTACAGCTCCTTACAGCCACTGCAGTTGCATATAGGGTCAGGAGCAGGGGCCAGAATGTGGTCCACTGAGCGTAGAGAAGTGCAAATATGTCACACGAGCATCCTTGGGATCTGTCAGAGTTAGGATTTATCCTGGGACAAGATGTGAAAAGTTGCAGGCAGAAACAGCTCAGAGTAAACCAACTTGGCGCTATCTGAGCATCTTTAAGTCAGCTTCCAGTGCCAGCCAATCAGCAATCAAATAAATAAAAATGCAGGACTGCCCCAGTCCCCAAAAATGTGCTCTTTTTTTTAAAAAAAATGAAAGCTGAGATTCAACCCTAATCACTTGCCTCCAGGGGCTGGAGCTTTATAAAAATATCAAATATTGCAAGGCTTGCAATAAAATTGTGAACACTGAAATGTATACAACAAATACCAAAAAATAATTGCTGGGAATGCAACATTAAAAACCAAAACAAAAAACATCACCTCCGCTACATTCCTCAAAACTCTGTGGGGCAACAGGAGAGTAAGACTCCTGTGTAGCGATATCTTCAAAGAAGCAGAATTCTGGGTAAATAACTTCCTTCCTTTGAGCTACCAGAGAGCATCATCGCAGGATTCCCACTTTTGGAGAGTAAGTAGCTTGAAGGATATTCTAAAATAAGAAATAATGAGAGCTCAGAGTAAAGACAGTGGCAAACATCAGTTAAAGTGCAGTTGATGGAGGCAAGAAAGGTAATCTCTACCCAAGCTATTCAATATGTGAACAGAATTTAATTGTTTGACTTTTGTATGTGTGGCTGTAGAACAGGGGTAGGCAACCTATGGCACGCGTACCAAAGGTGGCACACGAACTGATTTTCAGTGGCACTCACACTGCCCGGGTCCTGGCCACCAGTCCGGGGGGCTCTGCATTTTAATTTAATTTGAAATGATGCTTCTTAAACATTTAAAAAACCTTATTTGCTTTACATACAACAATAGTTTAGTTATATATTAGAGACCTTCTGAAAACATTAAAACGTATTACTGGCACACAAAACCTTGAATTAGAGTGAATAAATGAAGACTCAGCACACCACTTCTGAAAGGTTGCGACCCCTGCTGTAGAACATGTTATAGCTGAGTATAGCCAGCATATGAGGGAATGGTATCTATTTATTAGAGCTGATAAGAAACAGAATTTCCATCCTGCAACATCCAAATTGGGATAAAAGAAATATCATTTGTGTGTGTGTGTGTAACAAAAAGTTCCGAAAAATTGTATTTTGAAATGTTGAAATGTTTCTCAGTTCAGCATTAATTTGTCTGCCTGAAGTGCTCCATTACAGAGAGACAAGGCAGGTGAGATGCTATCTTTTACTGGACCAGCTTCTGTTGGCAAAAGAGTCAGGCTTTCCAGATTACACAGAGCTCTTCTTCAAGTCTCACGGGAATTGTAGTTTGGGTGCTTCCTGACCCATTTAGCCTTGTGGGCACTATACTTCTCCCACCCACTGTTGGAGGGGGCCTGGCCAGAACCTGTCTGGCTCTCAGCTCCCAAACAATCAGCCAGCAGGGAGGTAACTGGCATGAGGTGGAACTGGAGCCTGTGGTTAGGGGAAGTGGAGTGGCGCAGCATAAGGCAGCAGCATCTTTACTAAAAGACTGCGCCCCCGCCAGCGACTGGGCTTAGTCTTTTTTTTTTTTTTTTCTGGGCCTCTGACTTCTAACAATCCCCCTCAGTTTAAGTACTGTGCTTGGGGCTCAGATTTGGGTGGGCCTAGATGCCTATCCACCCAGCCCCATCCGTGGCTCCACCTTGAGGGAAAGAGAGACTTGGGGAGGAGCTGATCCCCCACTAACCCTATCACATATCTGTATAACCAGATGATGTCAGTAAGTTTCACACAAGTGTCATTGACTGGAATTTAGTAGACAACTCCACTGATAATGTAAAAGAAGGAATAGAATCTCACTCTCTTAGATGTGTTGACTGTACAGTGCTAAGAGGAATAAAAAACAACAAAAATTATTTTTTGTCAGGAAAGTAGGCAGATGTGACACTAATTACACACCGGGAGATGATCTGCTTAAGAGGCTGCTGGTCATACACAGTCACTTTTCAGTGAGTTCTGTTTCTACCTTTCCGAGTGAATGACCTTAGTAACACTTTGCAGTTTACAGATAATGTTTAGTTAGCTCTGAAATAATTGCAGTAACTTCATGTGAAATTAGGGGCATGCATATAGGGCCATGGTTTTGAACAGACCTATGCCATCCATTTAAAAACAATGATCTCAGTAAATCTCCATATGCAGGCCCATTTATTACAGCAAATGGGTTTTAAAGGGATATTCAGTGGCCTCTAGAGGGATATATTTATAAAATCAGAGACAGTCTCTGTATGGATTCCCCATCAAGCACAAACAGACAAGTCACAACAAATTTTGTTTGCTTTTCCAAACTTATACCAACCTTTTGAGGTTTCCCCTCCCTCAAACCTTCCTACCACATCGTTCTCTGTCTCCATTTTCCTCTTTCCATTGCCAATCTCACTCTCCCATTTTCCTAATAGGACTACTGACTTCTCACTTCTATCTCCCTTGCTCCAACTCCTTCACCATGATCCCTAGCTCACTCTTTCCAACAGTTTTCCCATCATTGCTGGTGTTTCCATTGGTCTGGCCATCTAGGTCCTAATGGAACTAGAAGGAGGCTGCATTCAAATTTAGGTTTCTCTGAGATCTTCCCATATCAGAAGCATTTCATATGTACATGTCTGTTTCAGGGGAACCTTCTGAGAATGTGAGGTCGGCCATGAAGAAAGAACACTGATTGGAGATAGGAGGGAAGACTGTTTGAATCTGCTTAAAGTAATAGCTTAGCATGAGATCAGGGTAAGTCTTATTTTCTAAACAACTTTGCTCAGCAATGTTTTGTTATCTACCGCTCAAGCCAAGATGGGGAAAATCTAAGTTTGCAGAAACTCGAGAGTAAAATATTTTTGGCTCTAGGTTCTAATTTATGTTTGGGGGAGGTATGGGCAGGTAAATGGTTCTGGTGTTTTTCCCATCTTGACAGAATACCATCCTGTTTACCCAGAAAATGCAGACATCCAAGCAGCAAATTATAGGGTTTGAGTGCTCTTAAATAAATTCTTCCTGTTAGCAAATACTGGTGACATCAGACTGTTGTACCACGTTTAATTGAAAGTGGCAAGCAAACACTGCACTACTGCTTCTAAACTGCCTGAAAGCTGTTGAAAGCTTTAGTATGTTAAAAGGAAAATGGCCAGATTCCATCTCCCTTTCTTTTAAATAGTAATAATAATAACAACCTTACTATGACTCTATAATTCCAAGTTGTATTTATCAGCCTGTGCTTCAGAATACCTTGATTTTTGATCAACTATATTTCTACTGATAATCCCTATGTGAGGCGATTAGCAAAACATTCAACTACTTGCTAAATGAAAATATGACAATGAGTTTGTTCAGGTGTAATTTATTTTTAATTGGTTATAAGAATTCAAGCGTGTCTGTGTTATAAAATAATATGCTATGTGAAAAATACAGGCAATAACCTAGGGCATTACAACAAATTTAGGAAAGGGCACTTCTTGTTCTATATACTAAGAGCTAAATGGCAGTCTGGCCAACAGTAGGGGATGACATTTATAGATTCTAATAGTTGCAAATGCTTCAGATAAGTCACTCTTACATTTCCCTGGTCAGAGTCCTTCTGGCAAGGAAGATCACTTTTAAGGGAATGAGATTCCATAGAGTAGGTTCAAAACTGACTGATTCGTTTCATATTGAGCAACCACGAGCTCCATAGTTTCTAAATACTATTTAGCTATATTCGAATAACATATTTTCAACTGGTTGGTACATTTTTTCTCTTATCTGCATGAAATTGCACTTTTGCCAGTTCAAATTCATTGATATCATTTCTACCGTATGTCAAGTCTGCTAATACAAGCTGAGGGTTTACCCAACAGTTGATTAAATCTATTAAGAGAACTGTACTTGCTTAGCTGACTAACTATTGTGGTTTTAGAATTCTGTGATGAGCCTGTAATTAATCCTGTGGTGCAGCTATGGCAATTTCCAGTACATCATTCCACATGGGAAAAGGTGGCAAGGTTACTGTGTGGCACCAAAGACTACTGATTTAAACACTTTTAGCACTTCTGTATGGTAGGGCTTATAGCTCCATTTCATACATAAATGACAGAGCTAAATATTCCGTTAGCCTATTAACATCAAATTAAAGCTTTTTTCCCTAGGAGATAATTAGTTGATACCCCCATTGAAGTTCTAATTTATTTCCTAAGAAAAGCCTATAATTGGACATTGGTCCCACCCAATACAGAAGAAATCATACACGGAAGTGGTGGTTTTCATCCAGGCAGAGCTAAGCTCTTCCTAATGTGAGTCTACTTTTACTATAGGGCAGTCTGATTTCTGTTTATTCTGTTGAACTCATGGCCTGTATGTGCAGAGGCATCAAGTCATGGACCAGCGGTGAGAGCACTACTACAATACTACAAACTGTTCTAGGAGCTTCAGTGCCGCAATAGAGATCAATAAGCTGAAGGGAGTGCAGAGAAGAACAACAGAGATGGAGAGGGAGAAAAGGATTGGGCTGGAGGAATCACTGAAAAGGAAAGAACAAAATATCTACAATAATGTGTAGATACTAAACGGCGGGGGAGTTGGTTAGATTGCTCCAAGAGGGTATTATTGGGAGTGATCCAAAAGAAAATGTTAATTAGCTATCGGGAGAGACTTCCTGAAGTTGAAATCTATTGTGGACTGACCCCACAACCCTATGCTCAGGTGAGTAGTCCCATTGGAGACAATTAGACTATTTGTTTGAACAAGGACTGATCATATGGTAAGAATTTGCAGGATCAGGCCTCTTACGCTGTGAAACAGTCTTGCAAAAAAGTGGTGGGGTCTGTAACTTAAGTTATTTAAAACTAGAATGGACGAAGCCCTGGAGAATAAACTGTAGAAGAGAAAATTTTGATGACAGAAGAATGGATTAGATTACTTTTTCCCCAGTTGTAACTGTCTATGAGTAGAACATGTGGGAATCTCAGACCAAACATGGCTAAAATCTATAAATGGCTGTGACTGTATTGGTTATTTCATTTCATAGTAAGTAGGCTAGCTAGAACATGGAATTCTAAACTTGTGAAATATTAATGACCAGTAAGTGCCTTCATTTCATTTTTATCAGGAGAAAATTCTGTTATTACTCAGTTTTGAAAAATTTTAATTGTTTTTTTTTGGGGGGCAGGGTGGGCAGGACGTAAGGAGAACTGAATTTTTTGCTTCCTAAATGTATTTTTAAGTAAGTTCTTTAAGAGTTAGGTTTAGTGGGAGGTAAATGACAGCAGGCAAGTGCACTAACCATTCATCTTTGTAGACCAAATTTCAACTCCGATGTGAAATGCTTTGGCTCTCTCATTCTGGTTACCTGTGCATGTTTGTCTGCACCACAAAACTGCCATAGAGTTTGCTTGTCTGTGCTGTGGAAAAGCCAAGGACTTGAAAAGCTGAGGTGCTATGGGTCAGGATTGAAATGCATTATCAGAGCTGTGTTCAGAAAACATCCCGCTCTCTTCCTTTAGCCAGTGCAATCAGTCCCTCAAAGACCTGTGTATGGGATTAATATTTCATGCATGAAATGTTTCATGTACAGTAGTGACATAATAAGAAGAGGCAGTTTATTAGTTTGTGCATGCAAGAAGAATGGATTACAGAACAGGAAGTGTGTAAGCACATGCCTTAAGATGCCATTTTTATTAATACCTAAGTTCATCATTCTATAGCAGACAGGGTTCTGCTGTTCAGTTTTTTATTTTATTTTGCCAAACACCGTCTAAATGGGTTGCACCTCATTTTATTGTGTTTTTCATGCATATCTTGCACAGAAAGCAGCCCATGTGGAAAGACAGTGAACAGATAGCTACAGCTGTTGCCACTTATGCTCCAGAGCACAATTTTAGGAATTAATGCTTCTAATCCTGAAAATAATATAGATACAGAATAGTGTTAGATCCCAAGCTGCCAAGCTGAAATCCCTTGCTCTTATTTTATAAATATGTTTAGAAGAGTCTGCCTTAATCTCTCAGCTGCAGGAAAAGCTTTAGAGATCACTCTCAATGTTTGAAACTAAAATTGTTGACCTTTGGCAACTCATCAGTAGCCAGGAAAATACACTGAGGTATCTCTTTGCTGAAATATTTAAGACAATTGCAAAGCACCAGAGCTGTAAATAAATAAAGATTCCTTCTGGTCCTGCCATGTACTTCAGTGACTGAAAAAAAATACAAGTGATTTCGGCACTTTTGGGGTATTGTTGAAGTGAGGGAATACACTGTGCTTGTTTTACAATTTCAGGCTATTAAAAACCACTAAACTGATAGGTTTCAGAGAGGTAGCTGTGTTAGTCTGTATCAGTAAAAACAACGAGGAGTCCCTGTGCCACCTTAGAGACTAATACATTTATTTGGGCATAAGCTTTCATGGGCTAGAACCCACTTCATCAGATGCATGGAGTTGACAAGAAGTGGTGAATATCAACAAAGGGAAAATTACTTTTTGTAGTGCTATATTCACCCCTTCCTGTCAACTATTGGTAGTGGGCCATATTCACCCTAATTGAATTGGCCTCGTTAGCACTGACCCCCCACGTGGTAAGGCAACTCTCATCTTTTCATGTGCTGTATGTTTATACCTGCTTACTGTATTTCCCACTCCATGCATCTGATGAAGTGGGTTCTAGCCCATGAAAGCTTATGCCCAAATAAATGTGTTAGTCTCTAAGGTGGCACAAGGACTTCTTGTTGTTTTCATTAAATTGATAGTCCTGGGGTAATTTATGTAAATCTATATCTTGCCAGAATCAGCAAAATATATTTTCAGTCTGAGGTTGTTCTACTAAACTATAGAGTACTAAAAATAATCACATACAAAGTGTTGCCAACCTCAACTTTTAAAAAATCATAAAACCCCCCCAAAATCATGAGATTTCAAATAATAAATATTGGGTCTTTTTATTTATCTTCTGGTTTCTGAGTCTTTAGAGGTTCATATCTTCAGGTTTTTCACTGCTACTATGATGGTTTGAAATTTACTTATTTTTAAATGAAAACCAAAGTACTCACGTAATAACATGCTAAGAAGTTGGGATTATAAGAAAAATACCCAATAACCTGAGATTCAGAATAAAATCATGAAAATTGGAAAGATTGTTACATCTCTATATGACTTTTATTTCAATGGATCCCTAAAGTATTTCACAAATACACACACTGACAACACTTTCCAAACTTGGGTACCTAAACAACAGTGACCTGATTTTCAAACATGTTGAGCACCCACAATTTCAGGTGACACCTCTGACAATCAAGGAATTGTTAATTTTAGGTAACCTCTCCGAAGCGAGGTGATAGCGACAGGTTATCGACAAATAAATTGCATTCTTATCTGTCCTTTTCTTCATGCAGCATTAGCAGTACTCTCATCAATAAATGCATTATTAAAAATAACAGTGAATTCTGGGATGATAAAGTAACAGCCCCCATGGGAACTTGACTTTGCCAGGGTCTGTTTTGAAAGCCTTCATGCCAGTCCAGCTGTTTATGATTTACTTACATCTTCTTTGTCTCTTTTGTGTGAATTTCTACAGTGGCCCTTATTTTCAAGGCTTTTGTCAGTTCCGCTTGCTGACAGTTTAGATGAACTCAAATGACAGAACTTTTCCTGCCTTACCTTTCTCTCCTGTCTAATTAATCATTGTTATTGAATGCCTTCTGGAAGTAAGTAGTAGCCAGATTGGATGTTGGTCGCTTTTTTGTCCCCTATTGTGAAAGCATACAGTCATGTTACGCATCCACATCTATTAATAAAGTCTTCTGTAAAGGAGGGGTGGTCTAATGGTTAGGCCGTTCGTTAGAGGACTTACGTTCAATTCTCAGCTCAGCCAGAAACTTGTTGTGTGACCTTGTTGGGCAGGTCACTTAGGGCCAGGTATTTTGGTGTGTAAATAGGCACATAGAAGGATTTTCAAAAGTACTTTGAAGCCTAACTTCCAATGATTTCAATGTGGGTATCCCACTAGGCATCTACTAAATACCTTAAATAAATTGGGCCCTTGTCTCTTTGTCTATAAAATGGAGCTTTCTTTGTCTATGGAGTTAGGTGCCTAAGTCCCATTGACTTTCATAGGCTCCTTTGAAAATCTCAGCCTTATATTGTAAACTCTTCACAATACGGTCTGTCTCACAGTGTGTACGTGGAGTACCTAGCAAAATGGGGCATGGATCTTGGTTGGGGCCTTTAGGTGCTTCTATAATACAAATAATAATGAACACTTTAAAGAGAAGGATGGTTTGAGCACAAAATTGAGAGCTAGGAACTCTGGAGTGGGACTCTATATTTGGCAGGTTACTTCCTTTTTCTGTTTCCCTAGCTGGAAAATGGGTATGACACTGTCTTTCAGAAGTGTTCTGAGGGCTAATAGTTAGATATACCTTTGAAAATAGACTGTATGATGCAAATGCTAAGTATTTAGCTGAAGAAGAAAATGTATCTCCATGGAGTCATGGAGATATTGATGTCAAACATAGACAGTAGTACAGGGCCCGAAGCAGCAACAAGTTATATTGGAAGAGATGGTATAAGAGGTTTAGAAGAAGACAGGTTGATGGAATATACTACTAATGTAAATTATGCATAGATATAACTTACATGAAAAGAATCCAGTAGGTTGCACAGATAATAACATGAGGAACAATGTGGTTGATGCTGTTCTGACTGATTAGGCCAAATTTAGCAAGATATTACTATGTTCAGCCCGTTAAAGGAAGACAGTACCTGATGGTGAAATATAGGAGCCATGTAAACATTAAGCTGGAGAGAGCAAAGTTAATTAGCAAAGATGATGAAGATAATCTTATGAAAATAGAACTTGTGAAAAGCATAAATCATTTCCAATGCACCGCAGACTTCAAGTTCTATCAGGAAAAGCACAAAGAAAGTCATCAAGTATAAAAATTAGAGAAAAAGTGCATGTAATAGTAGAAATCACTGAAAGAATGAGGGGATTAATAATACAGTAAGATAAACAAAAAAAGCAAAAAGAAGCTCAGGGAAAATAATATTGACAGTAATGGGATAAGAACAGCAAGGCGAGTGAACATAAGTGTTATATGGAAAAAAAAGGAGGTTGAGGACAAACCATAGGACCCAAAGTTCAGACCATATATGGGTAAAAATAACAATGGACAATGATTGTGAAGATAATCGCACCCACCAGGGTGTGGGCATGAAATGATCTTTCAGCATTTGCTTGTCATAATGACAGAAGATTTCCATCGATTGTCATACAGTGTCTCTCATACTGAAGCACCAGTGTTCAACACTGAGGTCTTGTCTACACCGCACAATTAAATTGACCTATGTTAGGTCAATTTACAGCCACTGCAGTAATTACTGTGGTTTTCCATGTCCACACTACCCTCCTGCTGCTGGTGGTGCCCATCCTCACCAGAAGCTCTTCCACCAATTTCAGAGGGGAGGGGGAGATGACAGCCCAAGCTGTCAGCCCTGCTCGGGGTTCCCAGCTGATGGCCTGGGGTCTCAGCACCCAGCACCAGGGCTCTCAGATGGAGTGCCGGGCTATCAGTGCCAGGCAGCGCGGTGCTGACAGGCAATGTAAGTAATGCAGTGTCTACACAGACACTGCACCACCCTAACTACAGCACTATGCCTCTCTTGGAGATGGGAGTTATTAGGTCAGTGGAGTGGGGAACTTACATTGGCGAGAACGACGCCATAGTGTACAGACAGAATTAGGTCGATATAAGCTGCCTTATGTCAACCTAACTCTGTAGTGTAGGTCTGGCCTGAGTGTGGCTTAGAAAATTTGTTCTAGTGATAGGCCTATCCTTGTTACCTCTCAGTCTAGTTTACATTTGGTTGGGATTCATCATTTCATGTTTCAGGGCAGATTTGTGTGAAGATGTTTACTTGTCAAGAGTTAGGCAAGTTCTCAGTAGATGTGTTTCAGTACTTAAGTAGACTGAGGTTAAGTAGGGATTTTTGCCATTGTCCTTGGCTTTGTCCATGTATTTTGCAGTTTGGACTGTTTTCTGAGCAAGACAGTTGTTTTATGGCTTAATAACATGGACATGCTATGACATGGGGCTGTCAAGCCTTTTTAACAATAATTAAAACCATCCCCCAAGGAATATTTTAAATCAGATTGCATTATAATTAATGTGGACTTTGTATCTGTATAGTAACTTCATATGCTTTTGCATTAGCTCATCGGATATTAGTTTTCCCTAACATTAGTGTTCCATTCTAGGAATCACTTATCTGCATAAACTTTTCTTGATGCAACCCCATTCCATACTAATGAATAGGTTTGTAATAATTTCGTATAACTTTATTCAATTTCATGTCATATTTCCCCAGAGCAGCATCTTTTGCTGAGCAATGAGCTATTGAGACTTCCAGTGCCAAGGAAGGTCATTGTAATAATTCATAGATGTAAAGATTTTTAAGGCCAGAAAGAGCCATTATGATCAACTAATTTGACCTGCATAACATAGGCTGGAGAATTTCATTCCTGTCATTGTTGTATCATGCTTACAACTTCTGGTTGAGCTAGGAGATAATTTTTAGAAAGACTGATTGGATAATTTTGATTTGAAGACTTCAGGTGATAGAGTACACGCCATGTCCCTGGGTAAGTTGTTCCAGTGGTTAATTATCCTTATTATTATTATTTTTTTACTTTATTTCTAGACTAGCTTCAGCTTCCAGCCACTGGATTGTGTAATGCCTTTGTCTGCTAAGTTCAAGAACTCTCTGCTATCAAAAATCCTATTTCCATGTATGTAATTATAAACTGGCTTAAGTCACTTATTAACCTTCTCTTGGATAAATTAAAGATTGAGCTTCTTTATTCTCTCAGTGTAAGGCAGGTTCTCCTGGGTGTAAATCTAGACACTGAACTGGACATTGTGCTTTGAGATCTATGGATGAAAAGTGCTATATAAGAGCTAGGTATTATTTTATTTTATTCTATAATAATAATGGCAGTAGATGGAGTTCTCTGTAAAGGACCTGAAAAAATATGATGAAATGATTACATATTTGCATATGTTAATTATACAGCTCTGTTCCTGTGGCATGTCCTTTCAAAAGTGCTGAGGGAACTAGTCCCCAGCTAATTCCAAGGGTCTTATCAGCACAAAGTTAACATTCCTTATTGGGCGTGGATCCCATGCTGGAGCTTAAACCTGGGCTAGGCACTTAGGGAATCTTTATGCCAGGGGTTCTCAAACTGGGGGTTGGGACTCCTCGGGAGTCACAAGGTTATTACATGGGGGGGCGCGAGCTGTCAACCTCCATCCCAAACCCCGCTTTGCCTCCAGCACTTATAATGGTGTTAAATATACAAAAATGTGCTTTTAATTTATAAGGCGAGTCATGCAGAGGCTTGCTATGTGAAAGGGGTCATCAGTATAAAAGTTTGAGAACCACTGCTTTATACGGTCAGATGAGAACAACTGAGACCCTTTGGTAGAACATGATGGCCTGGTATCGATACCGAGTGTACCCTATTGGTGGCAAAAGAAGCCCAGACTTCTGTACAGACAGCAAATACAATGAAAGAGGAATTAAGCAAGATCAGTTTTGCTCAAAGTTAATCATTCCCCTGCTAGAGCATACATTTTTTCTGAGTAGAACGCTTGCATTTTTCTAGCAGAATTCCTTTTACCTTATCTGAGCACTCAAAATCCATATCCGATTGCTGGGTGGAGTGACCCTGAATCAGGATGGAAGACCTATCGGTGTTTGAGACAGGAGATCTGGAGATAGTGGCAGGAGGAACAGAGTATCAGAGGGGTTAGCCGTGTTAGTCTGGATCTGTAAAAGCAGCAAAGAGTCCTATGGCACCTTATAGACTAACAGACGTTTTGGAGCATGAGCTTTCGTGGGTGAATACCCACTTCGTCAGATGCATGTCAGGTTCCAGTGCTCTGATGAGAAGTCCTGAGCATCTGAACTGTTGAGCTGGGACTGGGATTCTCAGGATAATGTGAGCTTTGAGCTATGTCTTCAGTGCAAAAAAGGTGATTTGTGGGAAAATGAATACACATTAGCTATTCTGCCATAAAATCCTAGTGCAGAGAAGACACTGTAACTTTACTATGAGGTAGGTAGGTGGGCAAGGTGTCCTAGTGTGGCTTGGAGTATAGTGTTGGCTTCAACAGTGGAGTTTGCTTCCTCACATTTGGTGTGAGTCTGTTGATCTTCAGGGCATACTACCAAATTCATCCATTTCTCCTGGTTTCCAAACATGAAGGATGATTCAGTGGCAGCTAACAGGCCCACCGAAAGGAGGAGTGCAAAGGGAGCAATTGCCCGGGCGGGCCCCAGGGCTCCTAGGCATGTGAGACTGCTCCGGGTCCCATGCACAGGTGCAATTGGCCAGCTCAGGCAGTCCTGGAAGTGACGGGAAGTGACTTCCACCCAGGGCCCTTCCCTCTAGGAACGGCCCTGGTCCTGGGGCCTGGAATTTCTGTTAGCAGGCCTGGCATCTGAACAGTTTTAGTTTTCTTGGGCTGACTGGGTGGGAAGGATGTTGTGATTCACATTGGCTATTGATCCAGTCTGTGTTGTTTAAATATTTCTAGAAAATTTTTTTATTGCTTTTCTGAGATGAAGGTTGAATCTTATCCTGAAAATTTTTAGTAGAGATGGCTTATTTCAACTACGACTGAAGTGTTTCACTTCTTCAGCTCCCACAGTTTACCTTCCAGATCATATTGCTGCTAGTGGGTTTGCTCTTTCTTACCGTAATTCATCTGCACCTTAGACAGTCATCCAGCACTGGCCTTGTACTTAAAAAACTCTGGCTAGCAGTTATTTTGTATAGCAATGCACAAGATAGAGAACTTTACAGACAGCAGCAGTATAAATATCCTACCATTATAAGGCAGGTAGGTGTTTTGGTTCCATATTAATTGTCTGAGGAGCAACTTGAATTTCAAGTAGGTGTTGCATTTCATTGTGAATATTTTGCACACTTCTAGCTACAGCCAGAATCCATAAAGGTTGTATGCTATTGTTGATATGTGTCATTTGTCACAAAACAGCCAGCTGCTAAGATCCCCCTACGGCCGACAGTACTTGGCAGCTTGGATGGCTTTGGGAGGGCCATGTAGGAAGCGAAGGAAGATCAGCACTAGGATGACCTTGACCCTGGCAGAATGTCAGAAGGCCTGCTCAGAAACATCACACTTCTAGCTGCTTTCCTACATACTAACCCCACAAACCTCAAGAAGTTAATTTTCAACCATCATGTTATAAGAAGGTCTTGTGCAACTCAATGGTAGCATAAAATACATCTGCTGCATCTCACGTTAAAGTACACACCAGTTGTCCATTGCACTGAAATCTCTGTTTTCCTGTAGAATAACCATTTATCTCATTTATTTCTCCCCTCCACCCCCTTCTGGTGGAAATGCTTTAAGTTTCAAGCAATAAAAAGAACATCTAAGAGGAAAAATAATCTTACAAACAAATGAAAATCATTCTAAGCCAGTCATAAAACCCAGAGAAGAGGAAAATAAATAAATAAAACCAAGCAAACTATGCGTCGTGCAGAACATTTTTCCTGAACATGCAGCCAAAAGTGCACTTGACACATTATACTACCTGTGTGTGTTACAATAAGATGACACTCTTTACCTTGGAGGCAACATAAATTCAGTGTGATAATACACAGGCTGCCAAGGCTAACGCTGCTTTTATTTAAATACTGGCCTAAATGCAACATACAGCCAGTGTACGTTAATGGCATGTAAATCATTGCTGTGCTGTAGCTGCCACAACCTATTGCTTCCTACCATTTCCCAGCATTGTAGAAGTTTTGTTTTGTTCCCTTGAATAGATGCTGTTTTCTGTGCTGAGCTCCAAGCAACCCCTTTATTGCTAGTTCCAGTCCTTTAGTACCCAAATTAATCACCTTTTGGATACATATTGTTAGCTCTGATGTGTCTGCTTAACTGTGGAGGGGAAAATACCCCTGGTTTATACTGGGGGAAAAATTGTACCAGATTCCTGAGAGGGAAGAAGGGGGCAAGAGATTCTTTGTGGGAAGAAGGGGAATACAGCTATTTTTTTTATTAGTATTATAAATAAATCCCCATTCTACTCAGTGTACATACTACAGTGCTAGAGAATGTAACATTTCCTATGCTATCAAGACATTATTTAATGAACTCAATTTCATGTTATCGGTGTTTTGTATGTAGATAAAGAAACAAAGACATAACAATAGGAGTTTTTCAGACATTTTTTGTGTGGGTGGATGAAAAAATGATATAGTGGCCTCGACCACAGATATCACGGTCACATTGTCAGAATGGACAGCTCAGCTTGTCATTCATTGCCCATGGCGGTGAATTGGAACAAGAGTTGTTGATATGACAGTAAACAGAGAATTACATTTTTCTACACTGTATGGAAAACATAGATGTATTCTTGTTCACTGTGCCTCTGGACAGGAGAACAATGCTGAGAGGAGCCCACTACTTTATATCTTTGTTGTTATCTATTCACTCCATTGACAGTAGAAAGCAGTTGTTGTGAGCTGGCAACAATTAAATAAATAAATGTATAAAATATTGCCACTGCTGAAAATAATAGCAAACCATTTGGCATACATCTAGCAGAAAGCAGGGTTGTTTTATTCAAACATTGGCTGAATCCTTAAGCAGCTGCCAGATTTGTCTTGGGGTTTTGGATTTTTTTTTGCATTTGATTTCAAATTTGTTATATCACCGAAACACATCATACCACAGTCTTATTTTTATGTTTACACTTCCAACAGGGTGAGGTGAGTTTCAGCATGCATCACCCATTGGCTCAGCTAGTTGGCCATGAAAACGGAGGGAATTACACATGCAAATGACAACTTCCTTGTAGGATCTTATCCTACACTTCTGACCTACATGAACACCTGACTACCCATTGAATGCACACTTTCACATGCTGAATGCACATAGGCAGGTATGCATGAAAATATGGATGCAATGCATTTGTTTGCATGTTCCCCATAAGGTTGAAAAACATGGCCCTTAAGCTTCAGAGAACAGTAAATTGCCTCCTTAAAAATGAGAGTCACATGTTAAGTAATATTTTTTTTGCATTTATTTACACATTTTTTGTGTATGTTAACAGGCTTGATTCACTCCTGTGGCTACAATGTGATGAAAGGGCTTCAGCAAACCTTGCAGGACTGAGCTCTTAATCAGGTTTCACTTCTTGGTATCTGTTGTCATAATTCTACAGTTCTGTAGTTCTCCATAGAGCCTTCCGGGTAGAAAAGACAAGAATTAAAAATAAGAAGGAAAATTCTCTTTTTAGTTTTGAAGGGATGAGGGTGCGAGTAATCAGATCGTCTTGCTATAGTGTAAAAAAGGATAAAGTGCACAAACCCTACTTTTTTAAAAGTCTCCTTTAAACTCTGGCTAGAGCTTTCTAGAGAGGCTTTCCAAGAGACATGCTGAATTTATGCATCTCACATCTCTCTCCAGGGCTGCCTGCCTCTGGCTCTCTACTGTATCCATATAGCCAAGGGGGTGGGTGGCTTGGAGCAGTATGCCTCCAGACCATGGAGACTTGCCATACTATTTTAAATGTAGGATTTATTTTTAAAGTAACTTCCTTGACACATGTAGTTTTGTAAGTTATGGACCTGATTCAAAGTCTATTTAAGTCTATTTGCTTCAATGAGCTCTAGATCAGGCCCCAAAAGGAGAATTAATTTTATTATTGAAGGGCTTTTTGGTCTGGGAACGGTGAGGGAGCAACAACAGCTGCACATATCACATGATGAAATGAAGATGACTCATTTCCCTTTGTGCCAATAGACATTTCTCAAGTGTATGACAGTGACAGTGCTAGAGATTGAGTTGCTGTGTTTATCTTCACAGTCACCTTGTCACCCTGACCTGGTGTATCCAGCCTTAAAGCTAGGAGCTAATTCAGTCTACAGATAGTTCAGTCTCCAAAGCTGCTCTGAAGACGCTGCCCATTATGCTGAATTGTGTTAATGTTCACTATGGATGAGATACAGTTGAGATCAGACTAACTTCTTTTTACTAGTGTTCTGCTAGAAACAGAGAGTGAGGCTGCAGGTGAGTCTGGTGGTTTATAGCAATTGTGTTAAAATTAGTGGGAGATGAAAGCACACCTGTAATTATGTAGGCTAACAAGCCAAGCAATATCACTTTAATAATCAAAGCAAGGGCCATTATTTATTGTGCAGTTCATCAAAATGCAGGGTTGGTCAACCTGAGACAGATGTAGTGGCAGCAGAATGTCTCACCCAACCGCAATGCTGGAAGGGGTTTGTTCCTGGAACAAATGGGACCTATCTAAACTAGCAAGGAAAGGCTAAGGTTTTAGGTAATATAATACACATATTGGCCTTTTATTATTCTCAGCCCTTTCCTCTTTGTTATGTTCCTATGGATAAATAAATCTTAGTTTGAAGAGATTGTTCTGTGTCACTGCATTGTTATACTGATCTTAGACCCCCATAGAAAAGTCTATAGCAGGGGCCAAAACCCAGCTGGATCTGCTGAGGAATCACAGTTGTGAGCAGAGTGATGTCCTCTAGAGACAGTGTGATGAAATTCAGGATTCCATCTTGAGAGAAGAGCAGCTATGGGCCTATCACGTGGAAGAGATACTCACAGAGATCAAAGGTACAGCTCAACCTGGTACTGTAACAAAGGCTCAATCTTTCTCTTGGGTTTTTATTTTAAATATTAAATGGATAAGTAAACAGTACCTGATATTGATTAATTCAAGGGAGGTCCAACCCAAAACTTTGGGGAAGTCCATCTCTGAACTTTGACTGAGATCTGAACTTTGGATCTGTAGTTAATATATTGTAAGCAGGGTCTAAATGAGCATTCCTCTGACATCTAGTGATGAACTGGGGGGAAAGACTTCAGGAGCAGAATGTATTTGCATAGACTCACCTATTCTGCCTGGGTGTTCAGCAAACAGAATTGTTTTGCCAAAGTGATCAGTTTGGTCTGGCTTTGGGTTACAATTCACTGCAGTATTGAAAGCAGGAGTAAAGAAATGTTTTAGCCTTAGTGTATGAATAAAGAGCAGCAGAACTGTATTTAGTATGTCCTGACTGAGGGGATTACCCTGAATTGAACTTCACTCACTAAGCAAGGGTTAGGGATGCCAAATTCAAGTGAAAGAGGAGGTGGGGAGGGAGCCAGGTGTTTCCACTTGATGGTGTGGACTCTGTTTAAAGAGTCCTAGACACCATTTGATCCTCTCCTCTCTGGTATGTAAAGTCAGAGCTGATTGAACTCAATTGGAAGTCATGGTTTCTGTTCAGTGATTACTAGAGATGAAATCACTGATGAACAGGTTTAAGGGCTAATCCACATGAACTCTGGGACATTTGTTTGTCAGGCTTTCACACTGCAATATGGAGACTGAAGCAAAGGGCATTGCCCAACATACTGTGGGCTGAGTGGTTATGATTACATGCTTTTGAATTGTGGTTGTATTTTCCAAAATTAATGCTGGGTTCCTTTCCCTTTTAATACAAGTTTTCTTCTGTTAAATACAGTCTCAGTGCTTGTGAGTGAGGAATTATTGCCAGTTCGAAGCACCCAGTGTGCTCTGTTTTATAATGGTAAGAAGAACCCCTAGAATCTGGCACAAGGGTTATAGAACTATTGTCCTTTGTAATGTGCATGTGCCCAACGACAATTGTAATAGGCTTGTATGAGTAACTGATTGTAAAGATGGCCTCTGCTTGGGCCTAAAGATAACTAGGAAGATTAAATTTTCAACCATATTAAATATAGTAAGACAGTTTAGATGAAGTAAAATAACAATGCAAAGCATGATTCACGCTTCTCAGAGTTCCTTATCCTCACAACTGTGTGGTGTGGTTCATGCTAATCTTTGTGCTTCTTTAAAAACCAGGCAATATTGGTGAGAAAATGCATTGGTCCAGCAATTTTGCCCTCTAATTTTCTATGGGGCATGCAAGGGAGCAGCTGTAACAGTTTAGAGAGTTATGTGCTGTTGTTATCAAGCACTGATTCACCATAGTGGCAGTGTGTAAGACTGCGCTGTATTTTCAGAGACAGTGTGGGCCATTACTGAATCAGATGTTTTCCCAACTATTTCTAGCCGCAGTCCAGGAAAGTGTAGTTTCCAAGCACTTCAGTGATACCAGATGAATTGATGGGGGCTTTAGGCCACATTCCTGGTAGGAGCATTCTCTGCAATAGCCCTCCAATTCTCATTTGGGTGTGCCTTCTATTGGTACAATAAGCAGAGTTTATTTCTGAGTTAGTCAGAGAATGGGAAAAAAAATTCTTAAAATTTTTGATCTTTTTTCATCCTTAGTCCAAACTTCATTTTCACCACGCTTTCGCAGCCAGCTCTAGTTAATTGCCCTAATGCCAGGGGTTCTCAATCTGGGACTCTCATTCCTCAGAGAGGCTGCAAACAGGGAGGATGATCATGACCCCCTGAAACTTTTTTTTATGTCTAGATGTGAGGGAAGCTCCTGGAACTTTGTTAGAATATGGGATTACAGTATGGAGAAGTTTGCCCTAATGGCATTAGAACTACTCTTAATACAAATGCAGCAGCAGCCCAATGCTGACCACCAGTAAGCACAGGCTAGAGAAAATGTGCATTTATTTCGATATACTAAGATGAAAGGCACCTCATAAATAGAATCATAGAGTTCAAAGCCAGAGGGGTCTGCCAGATCATCTGTTTATCACAGACCACTAACCACCACCTATTTACTCCTGCACTGAGTCCTATAACTGGGAGTAGATTGTAGTATTGCAGCCTTCAGAAGAGTAAACTGTTGTGTGCCACAGACAGAGACCAGGAGGGACCAATGTGCTGGTGCAGTGCCCAAGGCCCGTGCAATGGTAGTTGAATGATTTAGTGATTTATCCAAGTACCTGAAATAGGTTCATAACTTTATTTTGGGAGCTGGGCAAGGATGATTGCTGTAAGGGGTGTATGGACCGTTTCCTTAATCACAGAATACAGAGTTTTGCAAACATTTCTTTGATCAAAGTGGAGCATGAAACTCACCTATTGTTTGACAGAGAGGAAGGCTGAGGAGCCTGAGAAAAAGAGAATGACCAGTGTCCCTGGAGGCATTGTAAATCAATCCACTTTCCAGTGCCCAAACAACATGGGATTTGAGAGAGCTCACATCAGTTGTACAACTTCTTGTGAGCTGATACTAATGTTAGAGGCTGAGTCTGTTGGTGAATATTTTTTCTTCTAGAAGTTTGGATTAAATTCACATGTCCTCCTGGTGGTAGCAACAATTGGACAGGCAAATAAGAAAGCCACTGAATCTGAATTTGAAAAGATTAATGTTTTGCTTCACATTGTACAATAACATACTACTGGAATTGGTCAGAAACTGGGGGAAATGCTTTGTGAAAATATAGTAGAAAATGTTTTTAATTGAAAAAAAAAATTGATGGACCTTTCCAACCTGATCTACCTATTAGTCATGTCTTGTGTAAGATGCATATGTATATGCATGCATGCACATGCAGTTGCAATGTTGATTTGCTTTGCATTATTTGTAAGGGGGAAAATTAAGTAACTTTTAAAATCAAATCAAAGCTTTTATTTAAATGTCTTTTGAAAATAAGATAAGGGTAACAATGACCATATCCAAATACCAGTTTCATGAATTTGGGAATAATCTAAATTGACTGGAATCCTCAGATGCCTGCTTGACTTCTTTGTGATTGCACTATTGACACTCACTGGAATTTGCCAGTTTTAGTCAGTCCTTGAAACAGACGGTAATGAAGAGGATCTAGATAGATTTAATGCCAGAAGGTTATAAAACCTTGAAGCCTGAAGGCTGTTCAACATTTTTTTTTTTTTGTTATGCAGCCTAATTGGGCTGTGGTATTAAGACAGTATGTTTTTAAGTTTTCATATAAAAGTATGAGCTTTGGTATGACAGAATATCAAAGTGAAAATTAATGTCCGCCACTTGTATATTGCCTAGACGTTACTTTAGAGAGAAAACAACAGGAGCGAGACGAAGCCATACATATGTTAAATTCACATCAGTAATAAAGATTAAGTAGAAGTTAATAGCATCCCAGTCATGCTTGTGGAGGTAATCTCCTTTCTGAAAAATTCAAAATTAGATTTGGAGGATCGAAGCAAACAGGGGGTGAGACTTTGGCGTAATATTTTAATCAAATTGTCATGAATGAGTGGATACAATTAAGAATTCTGTCAGTCACAGTGCTGAGCCCCTTTTGTTAGTCAGCTGTTGTGAGAGATGCACTAGGGCATCGTGGGTAGAGATTAAACTTGACCTTTCCCAGGATCTTCATTTTTGACCCTCTGGCTAGGCTTTGCTTGTCAGATGGCCATTTCTTTTTAAAAAAGGGAGAAGCTGAGATTGAAGGGACAAACAAAGACATGCTCGCTTGCTCTCTCTCTCTTCCCCGCTTCGCCCCAAACAGTGGACAATGCTCAGAATCAACTCCCTGTCAGCTATAAAGTGTCCATCTAAACCACTTTCCTTTAGTACTTTTCTAGTGTGTATTGTATATGTTTTTGGACAAAATTTTGAGAGTATGAATCTGTGCCTAGGGTGACACAACTGAAGGAATAGGAAATAGTTTCTTGTTTAGTATGTTATGCTCTAACAACACTCTGGGAGGTTGCTTTTTGTTTTTAAGAGTGTCTGATAACGAGTGCTTATTTGTACAAATTCTAATTGTATTTTTAATTGCTTAAGAATGGTTTTGGAATTTTTCACATTATTAAGAAATTGTGTTTGACATACAGAGCTCTAGAGAATATGACAATGTAACACTGTGTGGCCTTCCCCTTCCCGACTTAACCCTGATAATTTATGTTTAATTTCTATTTATCTAAAAATGTCTTCATATATGTGCTTTGGGGCATTGATCTACATTGGAGGTGTATTTTTTTTAGAGCATGGTTGTGAATTCAGGATTTGCAGGCACCAGACTATAGAGGTGTGGAAGTAAAGCAAGTATCTGACTTGCTGCAACCAACCTGAGAGTGAGAACTGTTTTTCTCCACCATAGGTCTTTGTGCTTGTTTCTCCTGGCCTTTGGGGGGTTTATTATTTATTTGCATTAGGGTAGTACGTAGAACCTCCAACCAAGATCAGGATCCCACTGTGTTAGGCATTCTACATAAACACATTAAGAGACAGAATCTGTCTCTTGGTGCTTTGAGGAGCCATTTATGAGCTCAAATAACTTAAAATCTTTTTAAAAAATTTCAAAAGTGCCTAAATTTCATTTCCAAAAGCAACTTATGTGGTTAGGATCCTAAAGCCTGTTGACTTTCAGTGAGTTTCAGGGTCCTAAGTGCCTGTGTGGGATATATTTTCACACACAAATGGCAATTAGGGGCCTAACTTGGACAGATTTGCCATGGGAGCAAGGTGCCAACATGCTGTTTGTGCCTTTGAAAATCAACCCCCAAGTTGCTTATGACAATGGAACTTAGGTTCCTAAGGTCACATAGAGTATATCTATACAGCAAAGAAAAACACATGGCTGGTCCGTGCTGGTTGACTGGGCTCCCAGGGCTCAGGCTGTGGGGCTCTTTTACTGCCTTGTCAATTTTCAGGTTTGGGCTGGAACCCTCCCACCTCGCAGGGTCCTAGAGTGCCTGGCTCCAGTCCAAGTCCAGAAATCTACACAGCAGTGAAACAACCCCACGAGTCTGGGTCAGCTGGCAGGGCCAGCCAGGGGGTTTTCTCTGATGAGCGGACATAGCCTTAGGTGCTTGTGAAAATGTGACTCCTGGTCTTCTCAATGTGATATTTCCTCTGTCCAAGCACTGAAGTACTTTGTGTCCTCCCTATCCAGGAATTGAAAAATCGCATGTTATTTCAACCCCATAAATGGCTCTCTGAAACATTAAAATACATAAACACAGCTACAAGAATGCAAATACTAGAAAGCAGGCACACCACTCATTTATAAGTGAGGATAAATCAGTTGCATGAAATAAATCAAGAGTAACCTGATGTCTGAAGCTTGTTCAGCGTTAGAGGTTTCCACATCCATCCATGTAGGTGGCTCTTTTTTTAAATAACACTGAATTTATTATTTTAAGCTGATCCCAGATGATTCTTTTATCTTCCCCTTCTTTTTAGCATCTCTGCCTTTTTATACAGCTTGTTTGGTAAATAGAAAGAAGTGCTTTAGACTGGGGTGACAGTATGTAATCTACATCCCCACTGTTTGTTTTACCTTTTGTTACAGAAAGAATAAAGTCTGAGCAACTTGTGCTAGTACATCAGTTTCTTTGCACTCTTCTGTACTGTAGGACCTAATTATATTTTAACACTGCATTTACTCCATTTGCCTGGAGAATTATTTCAAATAAATTGACAGACCTATTGTGCTGTGACATCATAGCAAGTCTTTTTTTTTTTAAGCCGAGAAAACAAGCCCTTCTGTTAATTCAGCAATAGCACAAGAAATTACATTAACAACATTTAACCAAAGTGTTGAAAACATACTGAAATAAACACTATTGCACTTCAGGGGTTGAAAGGAATATGCATCAAAATGCTTGGCATTTAATTTTTTTTTTCTTCGGGAATTTAGCCAATGAAATATAGCTGCCAGTGTCTCAGGCCTGCGTGTGTTCTTCTGCAATATGCTCTCGATCAATCAGATTTGCATAACTAAACTGTCGGCAAGCCCGCTCTGCTGCCCAGGTGCAGGGACATTTGCATATAGAACAGTGAGGAGGTCCCAAGAGTCACTTCAGACTCCAGTGACTGCTGAGCCCGCAGTCCACATAGCACTGGAAATGAAATTGGAATGACAAAAAAATGGTAGTGCTAGTCTGGAAGGGTGAAATATGCACTTGTGTTTCAAAGGTTATGTAGAGATCACAAGACAGCATTCAGACATGAAAATACACATAAGCCCACAGAAAAGCAAATGCCATTGTGTATATTTTCCCCTCAAGATACTTTTTTTAACCTGTAGAGTTGTGTATCCTCAGCTTTTCATTGATTCTCCAAACCTCTAGTGGGGAGGATTAGCCAACGTGTATATTTTAACTATATTTTTCTCACAGCTATGTCCCTTAGGTATAACATTAAAATTAATAGGGGTTCTTTATACTTGAGTTTACTCCTCTATAGAAAATGTGTATTCGCTGCTCCTACATATATGAACATATATGTATCTGCTGCTCCCATGACTTTGTAGTGTACAACACATACAATTAGAAGGAATAGATGTTCAGGTAATTGCCCCCGTGTATTGGTACAATTGGCAAGAAACTCATGAAAAAAATGAGTAACAATACTAGGGACTTTGTGATCTTCCTCTGAGGATCTCCATGAGCTTATCCCCATTTTACAGGTGAGGAAACTGACACAGAGAGGTGAAGTGATTTGCCTACAGTGCAGCAGTGCTTCAGTGGCAATCTGGAATAAAAGCCAGGGAACCTGACACGTAGTCCTCTGCTCTAACCATTAGGAGAGGTTGTCTATTCCCTCACCCCATTTTTTCTAAAATTAAAAAATAATCATGCTAATCTCAGCACCATTTATTTAGAATCTATTGCCAACTGTAATTTTCCAGAGGGACTCCTAGAAGGACAAACCCTCCCCAGTGCATCCGTATTCCCCCATAATTTCCAGACAGGAAGGAATATAGCAGATTTGGCCCCTGGTCAGATTGGTGGGGGAGGGGGAAAGAAATGGTGTCTCTATTGGTTTGAATGTCACTTGTTGTCAAGTTGGCATCCTAAGCAGTTTCCATGACAACAGCTTTTTTGTGCTGCGGGACGAGGTCATGCACCTGTGCTCCTGATGAAAAGGACAACAAGAGAGCATACGTTATTTAAAGCTTTTATCTTTCAGGACATGTTTGAGTATAACCTTGAAATTGGGTGAATAAAGGACAAAGTACATTGCTATGCATAGGACTGAGGCAGGCTAAATCAGTTAAGAAGAGCTCAGAGTAGACTGGAGTATTTTACTCTATGACCACTTTTCTAACCTGTCATGGATGGGTTATGCTGTTTGACTCCTTTCCATCCTTAATACCAGCAAAAGTTCTTTTCAAGTGAATGGAGTCACTCATTCCAGCGGGAATCTGAAAGGAAGGGAGGAATAGTTAGTTTGCTCATCAATCAGCTTTCCAAGCTGTCTGCTGTTATCTTCTCTGATAGCGTCCCAGTCACTGTGCTGCCCCACTTGGGATGTGGGCATTATTATTATTAACTGTTTGTATTGTGAGAGTGCCAATGATAGCCCATGATGCCATTGTGCTAGGTGCTTCACAAAACAGCAACAAGACAGCTCCTGCCTCCAGGAGCTAATCATCTAAATGATTGGTCATCTATCTGGATAATGAGAACATCCACAGCAACTTTTAACAAGGAAATAATTTGTTTTGGTTTGGGGGTTATTTTTAGAAGAAATCAATATTTATGCTTCAGGGTACAAGCCAAACAGCTGTTGATAGGGTCTAGGAAGTAACTTCCATTATGGCTACGGTTGTCCACGATGGGATTTCTTTCACTTTCCTCTGGAATATGTGGTATTGGCCACTATCAGAGACAAGATAGTGGACTAGATGGACCACTGATCTGACTGGGTAGTGTAATCCCTATCTTTCTAAAATGACCTAAATATAATAGGTACATGGGTGATCTTAGAGAAGAATTTGTCATGGATTGGACTATAGGACTGGAGCTAATATCACATCTTCCCAATCCCAGTTTTACCTTTTTCATATAGAATATATCTACTGCTTGTGGTGTGAGACTTACAGATCCAACCTTTGTATCTTTTATCTCTCTCATATGAATTCCCTGTCTTGCCCACAGTAATTACATGGCTGCTCTGTTCTCCTCTATCTGTGAAAGTAGCATCCGTTTGTCTTCTCCTAAATGTATAAATGAGAAGAGATGAATATTGAGTGGCCAGGTAAAGAACCACTTGTGTATTGTAAGTGAAGTGAAGCAGGACTTTGATTATATGCGTGTCCTTATATGCTTTATATTCTATATCCCAATGCAAAAAGCCACACTATCAAGGAAAGAGACATTTTGAGAGCAACTGAATATACAGAGCCAAATTCATCTCTGGGCATAATTCCACAGGCATCATGGGAATTTGACCTAGAATTTTCACGGATCGTACCTCAAAGTGATACACAGTAGGTGTTTCTGTAACCTCAATGCACTGAGACTCACCATAAAGTTCATTGACTTTTAAAATTGCTGTTGGACCTGTGGATCAAGGGGACTGTAGAAAAGGAGAGAAAAGGAAAGCCCACTAAATGGGAAAATGGAAAAGAATGGGGAAATGGCTAGGCTGGCAAGAGGGAATTACCCAACCCCACAAAGCATTCAAAGTTTATAAAAGATATGAGCCAGAGGTGGCCATGAAACCAGCATGGGCTTATTACCGCTTCATTTTTGTGGAGTGTTGGAGAAAATCATCATTGTGCTATGGCCAGGTTTGCAAAGAGGTCGCACAGCCTCCTCACAAGTTAATTCCCCTGGTGCTGAACACCCCTTGCCCAGTGCAGAGCTGGGGGAGTGCAGGGGGAATTATGGGGTAGGCTTGGATAGAATGGATGTAAGGCAGGGATAGACTGGACAGGTTGGGGTGGGCGAAGGTGGGGCTACAGTGGGGTTTATGGCAGCAGGGAGAACATAGAGCAGCTCCAGGTGTGCCCTGACTTGCATTGGAGGCTGAAAGCTGCCTCTGTCTGTCCAAAACAGGGAAGGCATAAATTGTCTCCTGCTCAGTTAGTCCCTTTGCTGGCATCTGCACCAGCTCAATGATGAATCTAGACCTCAATGTTCATGCACCAAAGTCCCCACTGTCTTACTCTTTGGGGTATGTGAGTGGACATCCATCATCTTCTACTCCTAGTGAATTAGCACCTGCTTAGGGTGATATTGCACCTTTGCCTATGCTACCACTTAAGTTGATGTAAATTACATCACTCAGGAGAGTGAAAAAATCACCCCTCTGAGCGATGAAAGTTATATCAACTTAAAGCAGTGTCTACACCCATGTATGTAGCACTATGTTGGCGGGAGACCACTCTCCTGCTGACATAGCTTCTGCTTCTCCTTGAGGTGGAGTAATTTATGTCGACAGGAGAGCGCTTTCCATCTACATGATGCGTCTTCACCCGACGCACTAAATTGGTGCCGCTACATTGACGGCAGTGGTGCAGATTTAGCATGGTAGTGAAAACAAGCTCTGAGCTAGCAGAGCAGTAAAAGCCATGCAGGATCATTTCTGGAGAGAGATCACTGTTGTGGCATACCTGCTATTTTCAGTTTAATTAGTACTCAGAACTTCATTTGTCACCTTAATCATTGCCGGCAGACACCACAGAGATGGAAACCTGGGAAAAAAAGCTGTTTGTTGCTTCAGGAGTGTTTTATTTGTTCCTCAGCTCAGTTCATGTCAATGCATCACTTTTGGTGAAATTTAGGCTAAAAGTCAGAAGTATGTGGAGAGGGGGTGGGAATCTGTTGTTCAGTGGTTAGAAGAATATAGGACTGGCAGGCAAGGAATCTAGGGCCTCGTCCAGACTAGGGGAGGAAAATCGATCTTAGATACGCAACTTCAGCTACGTGAATAACGTAGCTGAAGTCGAATATCTAAGATCGAATTACTCACCCGTCCAGATGGCATGGGATCGATGTCCGCGGCTCTCCATGTCGATTCCGGAACTCCGTTCGGGTTGATGGAGTTCCGGAATCGATGTAAGCGCTCGGGGATCGATATATCGCGTCTAGACTAGACGCGATATATCGATCCCCGAGCAATCGATTTTAACCCGCCGATACGGCTGGGTAGTCTGGACGTGGGCTAGGGTCTGTTCCTTTCTTCTATTGATTTGTGACTTGGGCAAGCCCCTTAACGTCTCTACATCTCAGCTTTCCCCATCCGTAACACAGAGCTGATAATACTTACACTGTGTCTGAACTGAGCATACCGTTGTTTTTCCCATTCACCCACTGTGATTACTGCCAGACTGAATAACTGCTTGAACAAAATTAAAATGAAAAAAGTTGAAGAAATTTGGAGCCCACCAGCGAATACCTTTCTCATGGTATAACATAAACAGTTGGGATTTCACATGAAGTTTGCTTATTTTTTTGTTCAGGCATCGGGTAGGACTTTTTGGTGAATAAGATCCTAACTCAGCAAAGCACTTAAACTCATGCTTATGTTGAAGCACATGAGTAATCCCATACCTATTCACCAAAGCATTTAAGCTTTTGCTTCAGTCCCACTGACTTTAATAGTTTCATTGACTTCAACGCACACAGGAAATTCCTGGGGAGAGGGGGCAGTTTCCATCTCCTTTATTCCAAGAATCTGGTTCTATATTTTTCAGAGGTTCTAGTCTGAGTGTGGTTTCTGCAGCAGACAGGCCTCAGGAAAAGCAAAGGACTGTTGCCACAGTGACATTGGCCAGCTTGTTGTGGTGATAGTAGGTTTGCAGATACCCATAGGGGGCCAGATGCATGTTTTTTGTGCTTTGTAGAATTTTATTATTTTGTGGTGTGCATTTGTTTCCTAATCCTTCTGACTTCAGGTGCTGCACGAGCACTTGCAGACAGGCCCACAGTTTGTAACTTCTGTGCCAATAATGACACATTTTAATCAATGTTCAGTCTTCACTGCCACTGCAAGAAGTGTCTTTAGCCATATTGTGTGAATAAGAGGAAGAGCATGGACACCTTTTTCTGGCTTCCCTCTCAGGTGTTATGTCTCATCCTTATAATTGATTACTATTATTGAATGCTGATACGAGGGTAGCTGGCCTTTTCCCATCTCTTCCTTGTTTCACAATGAATGAGAAGCTAGACCTCCATTGCTCATCAGCCTTTGTTCTTTGTCCCCCCCAAGTGGATCTTTTTTCAGTTCTGTGTTTTCTAGTCACATTGTATGATAATCCTGTTAGGTTGTTTCTATGTGCAGCAATGGATAAAACACCTGGGCAGTGTCTCCTATCTGAGCTGGGGTCTTGGGCATGCTGTTTTCCACCTGCAATTCTCACAAAATGTGATGGGCTGTAAATAAATATCTGCACTACAGGCCAGCATGCTTTCCACATTTTCATGTTGCCATTAAAGCCATGGATAGTTGAATTATTGAACCATGGAGAACATGGTACACAATGAAACATGCAGCCCTTATTAGTATTTCCACCAATGTTAGAGACATTATGGGAGGAGATCAACAGAGTTAGGGGCTCAGGGCACTAAAGAGCTGATCCTTCATGTCTTATGCATCCCAAACTTTCGGGTGATCAGAGGGCGGAGAGTCAGCCCTCCTTATGTCATCTGTTCATGCAGCCATTCCAACACAATCGTGCAAAGCTCTGTGTGCACTTTTTCTTGCTGGCCAACATGGACAGGCAAAAAGTCTGGTCATCGCTCATTGAAGTGAGTTGGAAAGAAAAACATAGTGGTGAGTAGCTGTTCACCCGTGGCCAGCCCAGTCCAACTATTAGTGGTGGAGAGTCTCTCTGGCTTGCAGTGTTCTTTGAACCTGGAATACTGGTTAGGTTTTTTTATTATTATTATTATTTTAAAGTGTAGTATTATTTGTACTACAATAGAGGCCCCAACTGAGTCAGAGTCCCAGCCTGATAGAGCTTACAATGTGAATAGACAAGATAAGAGAGAGGCAAGAGAGATGAAGTGACTTGGCCAAGGTCACAAACAGAGCTGTACGAAGAACAATTTTTCTGGTGCATTGGCAATTCCAAAAAAATCAGGAAAAAATAGTTTCAGGCCAATTTGAACACACTTCCCCACTCTGGGGCAGGGAGTCCATATGGGCTCTCAGATCTTCCAGACTCCCTGCCGTGTAGCTAGAGGCCTGAGAGCCCCAGGTCAAGCTGGTGCTCCAGGGGCTTTTAGGGCTGCCAGGCTCTTGAGTTTGCTGAGTTTCTGGGCAGCTCAGGGAACTTCATCAATTTCATTTCAAAAAGTTCAAATGAAAAGTCATTTTAAGTTGGGGTTTTTTTAAATCAAAATATTGGAATTCCTGCAGAAAATCTCAACATGTTGAGTTTTTGTTTCTATGTGGAATGATTATATGTTTTTATTGCTGAATTGTCCACAGAATGGGAATTTTGGGTTCTGATCAGCCCTATTATTCTCCCCATTTAAATACTGGGAAACTGAAGCACAAAGAGATGAAGTGACTTGCTCAGAGCAAGTCCATGCCAGAGCCAGGAATGGAACACAGATAGCCTGCCACCCCAGCGTGTACTTTCACCAGTAGGCCACATTTATTCTTTCTTATCCTTACTTTCCTATCATTGTCTGTAACTATTTGGTGTGTCTGTTCTCTTGAAAACTGGTGTAAATTCAGCATTTGGATGGTCAACTGTCAACCTGATTAGCACCAATTATTAAGTATAATTTTCAAAAGGACTTGATCTTAGAAGAAATGCAACAGCACAAGGGAGGGGATTTGGCCCAGGCCATTGGCTACTAATCCCAGTAGTTAGCTTGATATTATGGCTCTGGGAAAAGGGGCCCATTTATTTGGTGCGTTCCAGTAATCTAATTGGAAGAGTGGAATTACCACTTAAAGGATGTGCAAGAACGATGGGGAGAGAATATCTTTAAGTCCATGAAGCTAAAATGAACTGTGAAGTTATATGCTGGAAAGTGCTGCCATAGCTGCTGCAGAGAGAAGTTTTATTTGAAATTACAAGATGAAAATTACCGATCAATGTGGCCAGAATAGAATGATTGATATTTCAATTGCACTACTAGAAAATGTAACATAGTCTAAAGATACACTATTTACCTTCTTTTCAATTCCAAGTTTTTGCACATTATAACAATGTATATGTGTACAAATGAGCAGTTTTAAAGAGTGGGTTGCAATGTATATCCAACTTCAGCAAGGCAGAGCACCTGCGGCATTTACTTGTAGCAAAATTGTGACAGAATGGTCTCCCATCACGTGTCCTTATATTTACAATGGCTTCAGAGCCTGAAGACCCAGTTGTGCAAGGGGCTGAACATCACCTGCTGACTTCTACATCCCTTCATAATCCCTTTTCCCTATGCAACCACAGCAGGAGGCAGAAAGGAGTGAAATGGCTGTTCAGGAGTACAGATCCCATTTACATAGAATCCTCTTTCTCCAAGTAGCTCTTGGGCAATAGGTTCTCAACCCTTCCAGATTGCTTCACCATTATTTCCCCGGGTTGGCCAGTACTCTCTGCAACTCCAATATGAGACTTTCTGGAATTTATGTGCTCTTGAAGTTACATGAGCCATGAATCTGTGTTCTATCCTCCCCTCTACTAGGTTGGCCCTCACTGACAAGGATGAAGTACAAAGAGAGGACCTAAAAACTACCTCAAATGGTTTCCATTGCATTTAAACAAAATCCATGGAAACAATTTTTTTTGGTCTTGCAAAAAGCTTATCTGTACAATATCTAAGTTTCTAGCCAAATTTGACCTAATGCTGTCTCTTCAAAGAAAAGAAGAGCCTCCTGGGAGGCTATACAAATATCTTATTCCGAAGCTGACTATCTAGGTGGCTTTTTTTTTAGGAGCTGCCTGAAGGGATGTGGCTTTTTTTCTTGACAATTTTTTATCAGTTAATGATAGTTGTGGACATGAGTGGAAGCCACCAAATTTGGATTCCAGAATTATGAACATTCCAGTGTTTGGGAATACTTGAATCCATGGTTTTTAGCTGGGCTGGTCTCTAATAAAAAGATAGGGTCAAGTTCTGCATTCAATTACTACTGCACAAATGTAGAAAAATTCAATTTTCCGCTATAAAGTAGCTCCAGATTTATACCGAGCACAGAATTTGGCCCAGAGTCTTTATCTCTTAAGAGTGCACCTTTGTGTATTATTCATTCCTCACTAGAATCCATAATTTTCAGTGACATCATAAATGGTTGCTGTGGACATGATAACAGAGTCACAAACATGATTATGACCTCAGGTGAAGAATATGCAGAGAAATTCTTAGGCAATAGCAATTCTATTTTCATACAAATGTCTCTAGGAACATGAATGAGAGGAAGAGAAATACAGAAAATAGAATAAATAACTAAAATTGCCTCTACATGAAATGTTTTACCAAGTTTTCCATGAAGCGTCAACGGCTCCTTAAACATGCTGGTGATGGCCCATCACAAAGCCAGATGTTACCATTTATCAAGTAATGTAAAGAGCCCCTCCTGCTTCCACAAATATGAACTGAATATGAAATCAAATGGGAAACTGCTGCACTAACACTGGAGAAGATATAATGTAACTTTTAAGCTATCGACATACTTGAGAGTAAAAGAAGCATCTGACAGAAATGAATGACTGTCGGCAGCATTACTTGATTCATTTCTCAAAGGCAAAATTGCAGCCATATGTATAGACTTAAATCACTTGATGGATGTCCTACAGGTTATGATTTTCTTCTCCTCTTTCTCTGTCACCTTCTCCTCCCTTTCCATATGTAGGTCAAATACTTCTTAGGCAAAGGGCCCCTTGTGAAAAGAGCCTCTGTGCAAGTCTCATAAAGAACAAAAAGACTAGCAAAAAAGGGACAAAAGACATGACAAAGCAACAGTGGCACCCGCTAGAGTGACAGGGAAAAACAAACAAACAAAACCAAACACAAAAACTCTTGAGGCTCTCTGTTAGACAGGATAGAAATTTGTTGTTTGGAAAACATTTTTTGATGAAAAATTGCCTCCTTACTCATTGAAAATGTATCCTGAAAATGTTTTTCTTTCATCACCCCTGCAACTTTCCAGTGCCTTGGTAAAATAATTGAGAGGGTAGTGATAGACAAGCTTCCACAACCTGTGACATCTGCCAGCACCCTGGATGCCTTATAATTAGGCTTCAGATCAGGGTACAGTATGGTAATAGCCCTAGTAGCACTAAAAGGTGACCACCTTGGGAGTCTAATAGAGGCCATGTCTCAGTACCCATAATATGGGACCAAGAGAATGGTGATAGGTACTTGTTACTCTTCCTTGAAAGTCCTCCTTTATTGGGTCCATTTTGCCTCCCCTTCTCTTCCACATCTTCCTGAGACCCCCTGGTGATGTAGTAAAATGTATTTTGGCACCAGAGAAATGACACTCTTTTGTGCATTTCACAGAGGAGGCTGGATCATCATAAGGCTGTCACAGTGCCTACAAGATTAGTACCTGGATGAAGGAATAGTTGGCTCAAAGTCAGCTGGGCAAGTGGTAAATGCTCTGAAGAGCTAACTATGTCACTGTCTTCCTATTCCAACAAACCTTTACCTTTATCAAAATGTTTCAAAGCTTCAAAATCCCAATTAAATCTAGTTGTAGCATCAGTGTCAATAATGTGTTCTTCTGTCTCCAATCTTCAGTTTGCTAAGAAATTTGTTTCTTTCTCTCAGATGAAAAGTTGGCTACAGTGATTATTTCCACACTGGATTACTGTACCTCACTGTATCTAGGGCTGAATATAGAAGCCATTCAAAAGCTCCAGCTTGTGCAATAGGCAGCCATCTTCCCCAGAACTTGATGGTTCAGCAAGATGGGCCCCTGTGCTCTGGTTCCTGCACTAGCTACTTATTTGCCTCTGTTGCCAGTCTAAACCCTGGGTCTTGATCTTTAAAGTAAGTCATGAATCAAGTCTCAGCTCCATCCAGGACCCACTGAGACTGCTGGGTTTCCTCTGGGAAAAGCAACTCACAAAACCTATGATGAATTACATGAGAGTCTGGAGGCAAAGTGCCTTCTGTTAATGGCATATGGCTAAGGAACTAGACCAGATGAGATTAATCTAAGTGTGTGACCACAGTTAGGACATGATATCAAAACTTCCTCTTTGATAAAGTTCTCCCACTGGAATTAAATTAATAAAATACCCCAGGCAGAATCTTCCATAAACAGAGAGAAAAGTAGAAGTTTCTGTGTCGTCCACTAGCAACTTTGGAATGCCAATCCAATTTACCTGCGTAATGCTTAAATACTATGGTGGTGAGGGGTGGCATAGGAAACCTTAAAACAGTTAAGTAGAACAATATGTTCTCAGAAAGAGTTTAGACAATGTTCCATGGTTTGTGCCTTCCTCATCCTCTACTATGTAGAAGATAAAGATAGCAATTAGGAAGTGACCAAGCACTACCAAAGTGATATGAAGAACAAGTACTGTGGTGCGTAAGTCTGGCTACCGCTGTGCATATATAAAAACTACCCAAGTACCAAAAAGGAATGTATTAAGCCCCTGAAGTTAAATTTGGATGGTTGGGTGGGTGCAAATCCCATTCTATTGAATTCTATCCCTCCACTCCCTCCACTCATTCAACTGATGAATGCATATTTATAAATGTTTCTAAAAGCACTTAATAATCAGCCAGAAAAATGCAAGAAAAACAAAATTGAAGTGATACTAATGCAACATGCAGCTTGGAATTCTAATATTAAAATGAATCCATTGTCTGTGTCCAAGTAACTACATGTTGTGGATCAAGTTGTCAATGGCCAGCGTGCTGGTGTCCAAATGGAGAAGGGCACAAGAGGCCTTCCACCAATGTACCCATACAACAGGCTTCTGTAGCAATCTACATGGAACTTGGAGGGAAGGGCACAGGCTGCAGGAGGTAGAGTTTAGAGGAGGCCCAGGAAGCCAGTCTGTGTGCACATGGCTGACGTGCTAGCTGCAGTTGCAGCATCTCTGTACATAGTTATCTTAATAAACAGCTTACTTTTAGAAAATGGGTATGTTTTCATATTATTATCCAGCATGCAGTACACGTGACCCCAAGTACAACCAGTCACTGTGCTCACCTTAGCGCAGGGATTGTTCCTTTCTAGTGCTTCCACACTTGCTCCCTACCCCAGAAGGGGTAGGCAGAGAAGAGGCGTGGCTCTAGTTCTGCTCCCGGCCCTTGCCACATTAACTAACAGAACTGGCTGGAAGAACAGAGGGGAGAATATTGCACCCCCTGAAGCAGCAGGCACACTCCCACTGAGCAGTGAGAAGTTCCAAGAGGTACTGTGCACAATTTCTCCCTCCCAGAGCTTCCCCTCAGTATGGTGTCTGTTGTGCATAACCGAGCCCAGTTTGTTTCAGGAGGTTTGTGGGGGGAGGGGAGTCTCTAAGTTATGGTTGCTGTGGGAACTATAACTTTGAATTTCTTGACATCAGTCCAATGACAACCTCAGCATTAACATTGCATTAACATAGTATTTTTGCATTTAATTAAAAAAGATGATGGTCTGGAATCTGTTAAGGAATTTAAAGCCAACATTTCAACTCTTTGCTGGGAGCAGAGATGTCAGAGCCTCTGCTCTTGAAAAACTCATGTGTTCTTACTAAACATTCTGCCAATGTAAAGTATCCAACAGAGACTAAACGAGAAAGCAAAATGTGCATGAGGCCATTGTCTGTCTCTCTATCTGCTTCTGACTACCCTCGCCCATTCCTCCTGTCTGAATGGAGCCACTATGGCTGGGCTTGAAGCAACTTCAAAACTGTATAATCATTGCCAACTCCTCCATAAATCACCCCTAGTGTTTGGCCACTGACTCATTTGTGAGCAACTGTTGAGATTTTAGTAACTTCCATCCCGAACCTACAATGTCCTCCTCCAGTCTCTAAAGAGCTGCTTGCAGGAGTTCATTGTATGCATCAAGATACAGACACAAAGTAGTTGTAAATGTCTACTTTACCCCCTCCATGGGTCCTGATTTGGGGCTCTATCAATGATGTACTTGGGTTTCCCAGGACTATTCCAGTACTATTGCTAATTTGACTTTTCATTTTCAACGTTGCCATAGAAAGACCACTGACAGGTGTTTCACCTCTGAAGGGTTTGAGACACTAGGCTTTCAGAGCTCCCTTTTGTAATTTAGTGTTATTTCAAAATAAGTTCAGCTATCAGACAAATAGACATATGGACTATGCTAAAGTTAGGTACTGTAGATAGGAGAAAGATGTTCATATGGCACCCATGTTATTTAGCCTTCTCTCATAACAGAATACCATACTGTTAAAATTTTCTATTTTTATGTAATTCTTCCACTTATATTGAGATATAAAATTATTAGTCTAAGGTTGGCTCGCATCATCAGAGCTTTGGAATGTTGGCAGCTTCCCTACAGTCTGTTGCAGGCAGTAACTGCCAGGGAAGTTGCCTGAACACAAGCAAAAAAATAGGTCTTCCTGCTGAGCCACCAACACAACAATGTAAGGAAAAAATTAATACCTTGGTCTTAAGAAAGTTTACATGTTCTTCTCACAGTTGTGCCTTTGGTAGGGTGATGGATAATAATAAAATTCCATAATTTCTGCAAGCCTAGAACAGTTTCGAAAGGCAACTTGGCAATTGGTGGCTTTCTGTAAAAGATTTTTGCATATAAATTACAAATGCATAAGACATTTTAGCTCCAACTTTACATGTGTTTTGGAGGCTGGATGCAATCTTGTCCCTGCCTGTCTGTCTGCTTTTGCCATTGCTGCATCAACGTTAATCCTGCTAGCTTTTCGTCTGGTTGAAGAAAGGCTGGCTTTTTCTGATTTTGAGATGAAACAGTGAGAGGGGAAATGATTGATGCCTTTTGTCCTACATATAAATAAATAAATAAATCATTCCTAGTTTGTTTTTTTTTAATGAGTGGTTGTATTCAATTCATGCATACTTTATTTTTGCCTTATATAGTAAACTGTCCAGTATTACTGCTGGACTCAAGAGTGGCTAGCGATTCTTTGTGATGAGACAGTATTTCTTTACTGGATTTCTCTCTCCCTCTGCCTCTTTAAAGGGAAAGTGCCATACTATAAAAGTATTGTCCTCCCTTTTTGACTATATTGTATCAGAGAATTTTAGGCTTTGCTTTAACAAAGTGTTTGAATATTATATTTAAGAAATGCCTTGAACCTGAGCTCAGAGCTGGGCGGATGGTTTATAATGAAGTAGTTTGACAAATGTAGCCCTTATTTCTATTTGTCATTTGCCTGTGAACAGACTGATTTTCCCCCCTTTTATTTGTTCTTCAAATGTTTTATGTCAGCATATTGAAGCCTGTGAGTTTATTGTAAACAGTGACCACTGTGAAAAATCAGTATTTGGAACTTGCTAACTGAGCTGTGATTGGACACCCAAGTCACATGGTATTTTTCCATTTGTTGATTGGATGACTGAAACTTTTGTGAATAGGAGGACTTGAACAAATAATGGGATTTTTGATTCTCATATTGAGAGAGGCAGCAGAAGCAAGGTTAGTAGGGGCAGGGGACTTTATGACACCACAAACTTTTTTCCTTTTTCCTTTCTGGGACGTCCAAAACTTGTTTAAATATATATTTCAATACTGTTATTGTCTGGGGTCAGATTAAAGTAACAGGGAGTGCAGCTCCTTCCCCTCTGCTGAAGTTCCTCTTCCCTCCCTGGTTTGAGATAGCATTGCTCTCCCACAGTTCCTCTTCTCTTTGTCTGGTGTAGTAAGAAATCCCTCCTCCTGTTTCAATCTACTTTAACCACATCAAGTAATCCCCACTGAAGTCATAATAGGAATTATCTATCCCCCCTGGTGGAAGAATCAAGTTGCTCTGAAGGTGCTGTATCTCGACAGCTATATATATATATATACATATATAGGCAAATTGTAACTTACATATAACCCACATCCGATATCAGAACAGTCTGGGAAATTATTTTATTTTCCTATAAAAATTGTTGACAAAAATTATTTGATTTTTCATTTTTAATTTTTTTTCTTTTAATTATTTTCTTATTGAAAATCCCAAAACTGATTTTTTTTTCAGTTTTAATCAACTGAAAATGTTGAAGTTTATAGACTTTAGTGTATGTGGTTTTTTTTTAATAACTTCCAAATTTTGTTGGTGAAAATTTCCATTTAATCAAAAAAGCCTATTTGAATTAGAAAGTGATTTCAGGTAGCTTTCTCTGATACACACATGATTTTAAATGGTATCTTGGGATTACAGTGAAGTCCACATCAACTGAAAATCACAGGAGTTCAAGTTACTCACAACTTTTAGCTTGACTATCAAGCACAGAAGAGTTGAACATAAGGGTTCCGATGACACATCAAAAGCTCTGACATCTCTGCTCAAATAATTTATAAACAGCAGAAGAATTTTGAGAACTGAATTACTACCTTAATCTTCAAAAGAGAGCATGGATTGCTATTAATATAAAGAACAATTGCGGGCTGTTAGCCATTAAGTTATTTGAATTTGAAATCCATCAAAAAGGTGGTGGAGGAGGAATATATCTACACTCTAATGTAGGTAGAGGATTTTGTGTGTGTGAGGTAAAATTACTTAAGAAGGAAGAGAAGTTTAAAATACTGTACGTGTCACTGCATGAAAGAAGTGTGGCAGGTTTGTGATGGGGCTACCTTTCTATAGGCTGGTTTGAGACTTCCAATTAATTTCAAAACAACTATCAGATGTAACAAATTTTAATATCTACAGATTAGGACTAGTGAACTAGGGTGGGTCTCCACATCCTTCTGCAAATTTTCTGAGCCTTCCAGTCCCACAAATAGTGGTATCTTTCATGATCCTCTCTGTGCGATGACATTGTGATTCTATTGAAAAGGAAGAGTGCAAGCTTTCCCTTTCCAGTCCTTGGGACAGCAGGTAGGCATGGAGTGGGGAAGGGGCACATCAATATTTTGTGGAAGGGGGGAGATGTCTACATGGAGGATCCTATATAGAAACGTTTCCCTCCAAATGTCCCCACCATGATGCTTTGCATAGATTTGCTCCCCTCATGCTGTGAAGCAGGGGAATGTAGTACCCTTTGCACTAAAAAGACAGGACTTGATTATAATGTTTTGGCAGAGATACCAAATGATGATTTTGCACATAGATTTACAAGTTCTTTTTCTTAGCATGTAAGAGCTGTTCAGTCTTTGAAGAAATGTTTGTAATGTTTGGTTTTTTTGTTTTTTTTTTGTGGGAGCTTCAGGAGAGTTGACTCTGTCCCTTAATTTCTTTAATTAGAATAAATTATTTGAGTAGAATTGCTCCCTAGGAACTGGGCATTCATGTTAGCTGCAATTACTAAAAGAGATTATTGGTTACAAACACTGTGCAGGCATCTCTGTTCAAGGACTGGTTTATACAGTATAAAATAAATAAATTACACTAAGAATGTAACCATAGACTCATAGGACTGGAAGGGATCTTCCCATTCCCTGCATTCACGGCAGGACTAAGTATTAGCTAGACTAGTGGTTTCCAAACTGGGTTTCATGAACCCCTGGGGGTTCATGAAATGTTTCAGGGGATTTTCAGGGAGGAAAAATCCCCAGTGGCAGACAGCGCTGTCCTTAGGGACCCTGGGCAGCACGGGACCAGCAGCCTGGAGCCCCTGGACTTCCAAGAGCTAAGCAGATCAAAGCATGCATATTTATCACACTGAGGAGATTTAAACTTCAAGACTCCTTATAAGATATGGAAAGGGAAGTGGATATTTTTTGCTGTTTTTAAAATTAAACAGGCAGCTAGTATAGTTTTACTATAGTGGCATGAATAGTAATACTATGAAACTACATTGATCCACTTCATCTTATATTCAGTTCTTCTTTTTCCTCACCGTTTTCCTACCCCTGAATTCTCAAACGGAAGGTTATCTTAGCTAATAGTTTTATTCTCTACAAGATAAATGTGGGGCAGGAAAAAGTCATCCTGAAATGATGGAGGTTCAGGTAAATGGATAGATTAATGGGACTTGTAAAAACCAAATCAGCTTTGGTTTCATGAATTTAGATGCAGTACAGATTGGTAGCTTTGGATCTGGGGTGGTGTGAGCAACTTTGTATAGTGAAATTACGCTCACTGGAGTGTAGAAGAGAACCATCAAAATGTATTTCATGTCTGACACAGAATGAGTATCAAGCCAAAATCTTTTATTGTACAGAGTTAAATCTGAATTTGCATGTGAGGGCGAAAAACGAAAGAGAGAGAGAAGCTGAAAAAAAGAGAAGGCGGGGGGAGGCTGGTACTAAAACTGCAGTCTTAGCCTTCTAAATCCTTTTGCTTCTCTGATTGATACTTTTCAATTATACCTTCCCATTTCACTGACATTTGAAATGCTATTTTTTTCTAGCGATAACTTCAAATGCTTAAGTTCCAACAGCACCAGTCACCCTGTTTAGCTGTAGTAGTAAATTGGTTCCTTGTACAACATAATGGCAGTGACAGCCTTTTGCTAGGGAAATGAGTTCTCCAATGGGACATGCCTATGATAAGACGTCCGGTTTTGAAATTGTATTTCTCTGTATCAGAATTAAATCTGGACTTTATATTTCTTTGCTGCCACTGCTCTCTAGCTGGTCCCTATACAGTACAACCAAAGACTGACAAGTAATGCTAACACAGGAACCCTTTCACTTAAATTGGATTTGTGCTTTTATGTTTCCTCCTATTATTAGCTATTAAAATCTCTCCAAACCTTTTTTAAACAGTGATAGGGTTTGCCAAACCCAAAACTGACAGATTGGTGGGGAAAAATAAAGAAGAATTCTAGTTTCCAGAGCAGTCTTTTCCATCCCAAGGCTGAAATATGTAAAATTAACTCCTATTTAGAAAATACAGTTTTGATTTCCTAGTTTATACAGTAAGAGACACAGAATATCTTTTCATAAGAAAAGGTCAGGACTTGAATGCACTATCGCAGCAGAGTGAAAGGCCCTGTAAAAACCAAGCAGAATGTAAATCAATGCTACTCTGGGTACCTTTTGAAAATCCAGCCCTGCTTTCTTCTGCCTGTCATATTGTGTTTCATAAGAGCCTTTAATGCTTAAAACAAAAGTAAAGTACCTCCCGTGTCTTTTGATTTGCATTGGTGCTTGACAGTGCCATAAGTGTGTGCATTTTGTTAATGCTGTTATTAACATGTAATGTAATGGAACTGCACAATGGAGGCCACTAGGAGATCATCAGCACATGTAATTTCATTTTAACCTTAGGTTTCCTTTATCACTTAGGTAACAAAATAACAATCAGGCTGGGGGAAGGGTTTTCTTTTTTTTTACGTTAAAAAATAACTCAGTATGAGTCCTTCTTGGTCTCCCTGTTCCTGTGCTGCAGAAACCAATGTCATGTTAAAGCAGCAAGGAATCCTGTGGCACCTTATAGACTAACAGGCGTTTTGGAGCATGAGCTTTCGTGAATGAATACCCACTTCGTCACATGCATCCGATGAAGTGAGTATTCACCCACAAAAGCTCATGCTCCAAAACGTCTGTTAGTCTATAAGGTGCCACAGGATTCTTTGCTGCTTTTACAGATCCAGACTAACACGGCTACCCCTCTGATACTTGACACAATGTCATGTTGTCTTCCTTCAAAGAAACACCGCTGGTAAATTTCTGAGAGGAATTCCTGAAAGACCTAAAGTCCTTCAGCAAACAATCGTTTCAGTTCCCAGGATGTTATCTTCCTGAGTGTGGGACACATTTATAGTATAAATCACTGTCCTGGGATCTTGAAGTACAGTGGACTATGGCCACGTCCAGACTAGATATTAAAATCGATTTTAGATATGCAACTTCAGCTACGGGAATAACGTAGCTGAAGTCGAATTTCTAAAATCGAGGTACTCACCCGTCTGGACGGCGCTGCATCGATGTCCGCGGGTCTCCGTGTCGATTCCGGAACTCCGTTCGGGTTGATGGAGTTCCGGAATCGATGTAAGCGCGCTCGGGGATCGATACATCGCGTCCAGACTAGACGCGATATATCGATCCCCGAGCAATCGATTTTAACCCGCCGATGCCGCGGGTTAGTCTGGACGAGGGCTATATAGACTAGCCAATTTAGACTGAATATGAGGATGATTTGGGAAGGCTACACTTTCTGGTTCCAGGGTGTATTTGAAACAGGGAGAATCAGTAACATCTCTAATATTTACCTAAATAATGGACCAAACACATCTTTCTTATGTACATGAGTGGTCCCATTACACTCAGCTGATAGATTTCAGTGAGGATTACTCATGTTTATAGAGTGATCAGGATTTGGCCCTTAGTTGCTACTCTTCGAAAAATTGACCAGAATATAACATTGATGGCCTTTATCAGTGTTTTTTTTTAAATGTCATTAATAATCAGAAATGTTGAATACAGAAGGGCAAGTTAAATCCTGTCATTGAAACAGTAAACAGCTTTAGTCAAATGTATTGGCACAGGATTAAAAATGCATCAAGCATGTATTTGTCTTCTCAATGGGAAGTCCTTATTAATAGTTAGAAGAGTGGAAAGCTTAGCCTTGTACAATAAGCACTGTAGTAGTGTTTTTTTTTAAATACGTTTTAATGTGTGAAATTGCAGGATGCCAAAGTTGCCATTAAAGCTTCTCTCCAGTTCCAGTAATTTTCCCACTTAGATTCATTCTTTCCCCTTACAAAAGAGCATTTCATAGTGGTCACAGCAGAAATGCAGTGATACCAGGAAGAGTGCAATCCTCTTGCAAGATTAATTACAGCGCCTCTGTCAAAATATTGGACATTGCAATGAGGACATGAGTCAGCTTAATACTGCAGAGAAACTTTCCCTCTCTTTCTCTCGTTTATTCTGCTTCACTAAGGTAATTGCCTTTATTTGTTGTGAACTTCAACTGAAATCTAGAGACCTGGGAAATGTATTTAGAGAAATCTGCCTTGTTTAAAAATCTGTTTTGTGACACAAGTATAACCCAGTTGTTAAGAGCAGTCAAAAAGGCCAGGTTTAATAGAACATGATTGTCCGGTTTATAGCAAGGAGTTCCCTTTGGAAGTAAACAAAACCATTGCTTTGAGCCCCCACCTAGAAATTTATTCACACTTCTGGTTGCCTTTAATGATATTATCCTTCCACACTAGCCAGCACATGCAGGAGTCAACCCAATTTTCAAGGTGTTATAAAGACTGCAATCCCTGTCAACCTACCACCTCATAAAAAACCCAATGGGCCTATTAGTGTGCTCTGAGGCCTAAGGTTCTTTACCTCTTTCAGGGCTTGTCTACAGTGTGCCGTTGTTGACAAAACTTTTGTCTTTCATGGGTACTTAACACCCCCCCCCCCCCGCAAAAGACAAAAGTTTTGCTGACGCAAGTGGCAATATGAACGCGGTTTTGTTGGCAGGAGCACTCTCCTGCCAACAGAGCTACAGCCGCTCGCAGAGCTGAAAGTATTTTACAAAATACCAACAGAGAGCGTTCACGCACACTAACTTTTAGTGACAAGGCTGTGTCAACACAAACTGCGTAGTGTAGACAAGGCCTCAGACCAGTTTGGAGGAAGTGAAAGCCAGTCAAGAACTCCTCACTGTGAATTCCTGGCTGGTAGTCTTTTGACTTTTAAATCTGGAGCCTGTTACCTTGTACACATTAGCTGATCTTAGCAGTTGTGAAAGAAGATGAGGAGGCTGAAGAAGATTAAGTGAAGGAGTGAGGGATAGCTCAGGCACATTGGCCTGCTAAACCCAGGGTTGTGAGTTCAATCCTTAAGGGGGCCACTTAGGGATCTGGGGCAAAAATTGGTCCTGCTAGTGAAGGTAGGAGGCTGGACTCAATGACCTTTCAAAGTCCCTTCCAGTTTTAGGAGATTGGTATATCTCTTATTATTGAGGCAGTTAGTATTTTGAGTATCCAGCAGTATTAAGGGCTTTATAGGATAAAATCAATGTTTGAAATAGCACCCAGAAACCATTTGGAGACCAGTGCAAACTTGGGGAGCACTGTTGTTATATTCTCTCTATGGAGAAAAATCCCCACACAAAGTGAGCAGTGGCATACTGCACTAGATGAATGAATGGAATGTAGTACTTAAATATACAAGCAATTTTTTATCTTCATCTTCATCATCTTTATGAACATTAACACACTCACAATGTCCCTGTGAGGTAAATATAGTTACCTGAGTTTTATAGATGGAAAAACCGAGGCAGACGTGTTAAGTGACTTGCACAAGGCTATATGCCAGACTCAGGGTTGCCGATGACATGTAAGAAACCAAGAAAGCCAATGATCTAAAAACTGGGATGTCAATTAACACTGATGACAATCCTGAGTCTGACCTTGGTAAGTCCCTTGTCTGCCTCAGCTCTCCAGCTATAAAATTGAGGTAACAATACTTGCCTCCCAGAGACATTGTGAGTGTGTTAATGACTGTAAAGTGCTCCAAAGGTGAAAAGTGCTTCTGTATTTAAGTGCTACATTCCACTCAGAAGCTTCATCTGGTGCAGTATGACACTGTACGGGTGTTTAGTGGTTTTTTTTTTCACAGATAGAATCTAACAACTGTGTTCCCTAATCTGCACTGGTTTCCAGTTGCTTTCTGAATGCAATGTAAAATATTGGTTTTATTCTCTAATGTCTTTAATGGCTACTGGAAACGCTAACCTCCTAATTTTTTTAATTTATTTATTTTTCTACATGACATTTTGCTACTTGGAGCTTGTTATCAACAGTTTTTTTTTCTTTTCCTTTAAAAAATATCAGTGTAATTTGCATTTTTCTACCCAGACTGAATCCTTGGTAAATTATTTTGGATAGTTATTGATTTTTTGAATCTATGAGGGTTTTTTAAACAACATTAAGGTAAGCAGAAGTCTCATTGTGTTCATTTTACTGGATAACACTTATCTAGACAAAGGGAGAAATAAACATAAAAGTTACCTATAGAAAAGATACAGTGAATAATCGCCAGTAAAATAAAACAAAAACCTTCCTTCATTGAAGAGAATGGGAAAATTGCTCTCTTGTCACTAATTTTGATTGAATTGAGTCAGCACTCTCTGAAGTGGGTCACTGATACCACCAGAGGTAACATTTAACTATTTCTTGCACGTTTGGGCACAGAAAAATACAGTATGTAAAAACTAGAGAGGGCCTCAAACTCAGAACCTTTCTCTGCTTTGAATTTAGTGGGGGTAGCGGGTTAGACTGGACTCTTAAGATATCAGCTTACCCTGCATGTTTGATTCTGAGTCAGTTTTAAAACTCAGAGGAGTCTATTTTCCTTTTCCAGTTTGGATGCAGACAAAATCTTTTGAAAACAATCATTTTTATAAGATTTCAGGCCAACACAGTGGAAAATGCAGGAGAGCAGTTCATCTTATGAGCTTTCTTCCATTTAAGATGGCAGACATCTCCATTGATCAGAAGATCTCATGAGTTTCCACCATTTGGGGCCCAAATATGGACTGTAAAATTTCAGTTCTACCTAATCAGAACTGAAACCCTTGCTCTGAGCTGACCTTCCCTTAAAGCCCAAACTGTGCCCAAAGCTAATTTTGATCAGGATCCTGATCTGAAAACTGTCTCTTCAGACCATGCAAATACATTATGTAGCCCAAGCTGTACCCAATATCCAAAAATTATCAATAATGGTTTCTGAGATTTCTGTAAACTTTGCTACAATATGGTTGTGTATTAGATATAAACAAGAGGAGACTGAGAGGAGCTAAGAATCCATGGTGATGGGTGTGGGAATAATCAGAACCTTCATAAAGTAGAATGGAGAGAAATACTGTGAGATTCAGCAGAAAAATTAATGGCTACTAGGGGTTTATTGGGACTCGGAATAATTCTAGGGGACAAGTGATCCCACAAATGGCTTGACTGAAGCAAACACTGACGTACAGTGAACAGTCACTCATGAAGTCCTGTATTTCTAAACAGCAGTGTTTGGCTAGCACAAAACATGCTGCGTTTAGGGTTAGGCCATGGACTTGAGCTGTTGTTGGAATACAAAAATTGGAGTTAATTATTGCAGTTACAAAATGGAAAAAAAATAAAAATAAAAACAAAATAGGACGTTTCAAAACGTATTTTTTTAAAACTTTAATTCTTTTCTGGTTCCCTGTGGAGTCTTCAGTTCCTAGGGTGGCCTGAGGAGAGATCAGTGAAGCTGTGCTTTGTAGTCTATTACAGCACAGCTGTTCATCAATTAGAATGGAGAAAATAATCCTGCTGTTTTAGAATAGTGTGGTGTGCATGGTACATTATCAGACAAAATGCAAACTAGATACTTGAAACCCACACAGTAAGACTGTTATTCTGAGGGGCACCTCTGGTTTAAAAGTTATTTCTCCCTCTTCATTCCCTCCTAATTTAAAACCATTATTACAGACTTGAGCACCCACTCCAGCTTTACAACATGAGAGACCATCCACTCCTGCCCTACAGGAACCAGTAACTAAGAAATCTGAACTGATGCTATGCTAACACAGAGTGTCAGTTTGTATGTTTGTTCGTTTTTTCCATCAGTCCCTCTTTCCTTGTAATGTAGTGAAGAGAGATGTGGTGAAAAGCAGTTGGCATTGCAGTTTGTTGCAGGGATTGGTTCCCAGGTTAGTGTTTCTGTTGTGTGGTGTGTAGTTGCTGGTGAGTACTTGCTTCAGGTTCGGGGGCTGTCTGTAAGTGAGGGCTGGCCTGTCTCCCAAGCTCTGTGAGAGTGAGGGACCATTCTTCAGCATAGGTTGTAGATCCTTGGTGATGCACTGGAGAAGTTTTAGTTGGGGGTTGTAGATGATGGTTAGTAGTGTTCTGTTACTCTTTTTGTTGGGCCTGTCCTGTAGTAGGTGACTTCTGGGTACCCTTCTGGCTCTGTCAATCAATAGAGGAATGGTGTGCCAAAGCTTCCGACTCGCTACTGACAACACTGTAACTTTTGATTTTCCCTGAGGATCCACCCCCTTGATGCTGCTGCAGAGAACTGATGTTTCAGAGTATCCCTGATGAATACCTCCAGTACATGGGGCCTCCTTAGTATTCAACACAGGGCCAGTGTGGAGGCATGTTCGGTTTGGGAAATGTATGTGGCTGGAATATCTGCACTCCAACTGTTCTGGGCTTACAAACAGCCCTGTAGGTGACTGTTCAAAGCTGGCATGAGTTAGAGAAACTCTTCGAACTTGCTTAGGGGGCTGGGAACATATCTAGTTTGTCACAGAATTCAGGAGGTGTGAAGATGGCTTATAGCCACCTTTTTTTCCCAACCCTAGGCTTTAGCTCAGAATCAAAGCCCTTATCTGCAGCCCCCTATTTTTCAAATTTAGGCCTGGTCTATGCTAGAAAATTACACTCACTGGTGTAAGAAATTCACATCCCCTGAGTGGTGCAGTTAAGCTGACCTAACCCCCAGTGTAGACAGCACTAGATCAATGGAAGAATTTTTCTGTTGACCTAGCACACTGCCTTCCAGGGAGATGGATTACCTACACCCAAGGGAGAACCCCTCCCATCAGCATAGGTAGTGTCTACACTGAAGCATCTCATCTGTGCCGCTGTAGCATTTCAAATGTTGACAAGTCCTTAGAAGCTGTAAGCAAAAGCAGCCTGATCTGTGTGGATGGTGCAAAAAGAAGAGCAGTGGTCTCAGCCCTGAGCTCACAGCTACACAAATTATTGAATTTGTGAGCAAATAGGAAGTCAGTGTAGTCTTAAGAATGGTATAATGTGTAACACTCAGACCATTAAATAGGTGGGCTGTGCACCTTAGCTATGTCTGAGTAGACTTCCAAGATAGTCCCATGCAGTGCTTCCTGCAGTAATCTGTTGGGAAAGTCACCAAATTACAGGCTGAATCAGGGAGGAAGCTCCTATCCAAATGTAGAGGGGAAAAAAGCACTCTGTGCCAATGTCTCTCCCTTCCGGTTACAGAGCAGCATCACAAATCTTGTTACTCTCTCACCCATTAGCCCATGTCACCCATCACTCCCCGTTTTGAATCTTTTCACTGGCTTTACCTTTTCCTGCATGTCAAGTTCAGCTTCTCATTTGCCATTTTAAGGCTCTGCTGACCTCACTCCTATGTCCACCTCTGCTTTAATCTTTTCCTGCTCCTTTTGTTCCACTCAAGACTCCTGCCTCGCTGTTCTCTTTGCATCCTTCTCCCACCCTTGTCTTAATTTTTTCCTCCAGTAAGTAAACAAACTTAATTTAAAAAGCAAGGGTGCTGGAACACAGGTTGTAGATGAATAAAGCACATTGACAATTATAATGTAATGCTTAATTATTCATAATGCTTCATGTACTAGTGACTCCACTGCAGGGTATGTTGTAAAAGTACGGAAGTAGTAATATGAGACACTAAGTGACATGAGACACTACAGCACTGCCTCAGCTATTAAACCTTGGCTCAGAAGTGGGGACAGCTCAGCCATTTTTGGTCACAAATGACAAAGCATGTGGATTACTAAGGGTCATCAGTAATAATAATAATTAGAGCTGAGTGAATAATCCACATCCAGTAAATGTTTTGATTAATTTTGCCTGTGTTTTGTTTCGGAATAGTCTGTGAACAGATTTAAAAATCCTCAAATGTATTTGTTACCAGGCTTATCTGTGAATATTGTCAAGAACTAATCATTAGTTTGCAGATCGTTCACAAACAGCTCATTGCAGTTAAAGGTTTGTATCTTATGCTGCGCTGGATTTTGTCTAGACTATAGACATTTTCACTAGTGTATCTAAATCAGTGGAATTTCACTAATGTAAAGTTCTAATGTAGACACACTGTGCTAGCCCAAAATGAGGTTTAACCTCGCAATTTACCAGTGTAAAGCACATAATTTCAGACTCCTCCCACACCACCACCACCACACACACACTTAACATTGTGGCAGAATACGTGCACTGTAGAGGTTGGCCCAAAACCCTGAAAAACCTCTCAGCATAGAGAAGGTCTTGGTTATATGGTTTTGTTTATGTTCCCTGTTTGGGATAGCTCATGTATGAGGAACTGTGGTAAGCATGAGTGAGTGTGAAGGTCATGGAAATATTCATGATTATGTGTGGAAAGAGAGAAGAGTTGTGTGGATCATCACTAAAGATGGTTGCAAATTTTTCTGCAAAACTTTTTTTTGGGGGGTCAGAAAAGCTAATTTGTTGAAACTGAAACTTTTCATGTTTTGACAAACTGATTTGAATATTTTTTGGAAAAAAGTTTCAAAATTATCAATGTTTCATACTGACATTTTCTAGAAGAAAATACTTCTAACCAAAATTTAAGCAAATTGTAGTGGAAATTTAAGCAAATATATGGTGGAAATCACAATGAAATATATGCAAAATTATCAAAATAATGTAAAACATTTCATTTTACCAGAACCAATGTTTGTTTGTTTAGATTTTTGGTTCATGAACATTTTTTAGATTTTGACATTTCATCCCAAGGGGATGGGGGGAAAAAATCAAATCTTGAAATTTTCACAAAATGGGAAAACCATTTTTCATCCAGCTCTAATCATGACAGATGTGGCACAAACCAATCTTCAGTCCACTAAAAAAAAAAGGTGGAGGTATTTTTTAAACTTTCCGTTTTCCATCAGCATTATGGAATGAGTTGACTCATCAGGGTGTAGGTAACTAAAAATCCCAGGCAGGAGTAAGAAAACATTTTGTGTGATGTGATGGCAACGACGCTCCTGCATTCACCTCTTGTAACTAACCTACCCAGCAGAAGATGCAAATTTTACAAGTGATTTATACAATTCACTTTCAGGCTGAAATCCACTCCTTCATAGCTAGACAGACTAGTTAAGCCCTTAAAACAGGACATAACTTGGACTGACTGATACAAGCCTTGCTCTCATGTTCTTCATAGGAATGTGTTTCACCCTTTGTGAATATACTTTTAATGGACTATTGACTGAAAACTTAGGCCAAATGTTTCAAACTTGGGTGTCTAAGAAATTATTAGGTACAGTTTTAGGGTCTTAACTTCAGACATCCAAAGTTTACAATTTTTGTTGACTTTTGCTTAATCAAATGCTTCTCAGTATCTCTGTATAGAGTACGGGTCATGAGATGGCAGCATGGGATGACTTGCAAGATGGATGATCACCCTAAATAAGGTCCTTATGTTATGCCATATGTTGTGAACCAAGAGGCTGGATGGGTCTCCCATATCAGAAGAGAAGCAATACAATGAGGAAGCAAATGCACAAAGCAGTGTATAACCTGAGACTAATCACTCTTTTGTACTTTTTATGTGCAGAATGACTAAGACTCCTGAGGGCCTTGGTAGTTATTAGCTGAACTGCTCTACCTGACTATTTTCATACAGGTCATCAGTTTATTTTTATTCTGCTTGAACCAATGGTTCCTGTCATATTAGAAAAGCCTCCGTTCAGGAAATATTCATTGCAATGGCCTACATACAGTTAATTTCTCCACATACATTGCAAATGAAGGACAGCATTAGTACTACTGTATGGAAGGAACAATGCCAGCTAGGTGCTTACAAACTGCCACTGTAACAGTGCATATGTATCATATAGGCACACAAACAGTGTTCCTGTGCTGTTCTGATTGTAAAAACTCCCACCTGTGTAAGTTTATGTGCAGGCTAGTGAAAATGCCATCCATTCTCAGTAGTATTTCCAAAAAGGTGATTTTTCTCATGTTTCCACTTGTTTTCTCTTTAATTCTCCAGTTATGACCACAATCTCCTTGCTGAATCAGGATAGTGAAAGCATGGCTTGTTGCTGAGCAATGAATACAATTGCTATCTATTTTTATGCAGGTCTACCTGCCTTGTTTGTTTTCATTGTGCAAAGAGCCCTTAGTCTGTTTATTATTATTTTTAAGCCATTGCCTTAATGAACAAAAGAAATTACTACTTTTCCCTGTCTTAGTCTACTTATTAGAGTTATATTTGTCAAGAAGTGAAAGGCTTAATTCACAAGTGAAATGAGTTTGACATTCTCAGACTAATTCTTACTGAATGTCTGTCACCTTCACAATGTAGAAACACAGTTCAGTATGACTGGCAGTCTCTGCTCAGGAAAAGATCTGCATTGGAATAGAACAAGCTTTGCTCTTTCACAATGCTCTGTTTATGTATTTCAGTGCCAGAGAATTTGTACAGCACCATGCCTTGCGCTTCCCAATGTATCAATAGCCACCATAAGCACTTACATTTACTAGTTAAACACCCAAATCAGGGGAAAACAAACAAACAAAAAAAACCAGATAATCATAAGCAAAACTCAGAAGAAACCAGAACTTAGGTGAATATTTTAAATATTAGACTGGAAAAATTAAAGCAGCTGTTAACAAAATGTCAGTTTCCAAGTAACCTATAAATAGGTTTTCGCAGCTTCTTTCAAGATCCAAATTTCTTTGGATTAGAGCAAGTGAGCCAGACTCTTGGAAGCAGTAGGCACAATGGGAGATCCTATGTGAAGAACTGGAATTTAAGAATGATAATGACACACTACCATATATATTTAATGTACAGTTCCCAGCATTTAAAAATGTGAAGGTCCTGTAATATCTTGCTTATTCCTAGAGAAAAACGAACATTTCTAAGGCCCCAATTCAAGAAAGTCCTTAAGTAACATTGAGCACATGCTGAAGTGCTTTCCCGAATCAGGGCCAAGAGCCTGATCCAAAACCCATTGAATTCAATGGTAGTCTTTCCATCAGGCCCCAAATGCCTGCATACACCGAAATTAGGAATTAGGAATTAGGAAAGTTAGAAAAATGATTACCTAGAATAAAAAAGCATATATGGGGGAGAAGGGGAATTCATTATTTATATATTGCTGAGAGTCCCTAGCTATGTTCCTTCCTCTACAGCAATGTGGAGATGTTTTGACAGTAAGCCCAACATAACAGAGATGAACTTAGACCATGTGTACTTTTTGAAATGGAAATAAAAATTAAGTGTGTCTTTAGTCTGGAGATGTTAAACAAGATACTTAAGGTTAAAATAAAGAATCCAAAGTCTGGCGCTCTCAAATACATAGACACACACAGATATACTTAAATTAATATAGCAAGTTTAGTTGATCTATTTTTTCCCTTTCTTTCTTTTTTTTTCTTTCTTTCTTTCTTTCTTTTTTTTTTTTAAGGATATAAATTCCAACCATGTTTTGTGTGAAGGGTCTCAGTGCATACTGACATTGTGAGTGTCAGCTCCAGATCACTTTAATCAGAGAGTGGATATGCATGATAAAACGGATAAGGGACTTTAATCAAAAAATCCGCTGGTCTGGAAACGTGACGCACTCCGCCAAACACACTTCATCCCACTTTTCTTGTGCCACTGCCAAGATTTTTATTTCATGAATATGCATTGGACATGATATTACATTAAAATGTGACATTGTTGTGTGGCGGCAGGGATTTGGAATTACAATAAATAAATAAATATAGAGACTTCTGCAAAGTTTTTATCAATTGAACATTAATGTCACAGTGTTTTTGTTTTTTCCCCTTGCCCTCCCCAAAGCTTATTTTTATGTTGAATATCGGATTCAGAACCTTCTATTATCATAAAAGAACTAATAGCAGAGAGGTGCCTTGTTTAGACTCTATCCAGCAGTATACCGAATAGAGTTCTCACCTAGGGATCATATTATTCCATTATAAAATGCTTATTTGTGGTTTAGGATTGTTTGTTTCTATACTGAAGGATAAATCCTAGGTATTGGGGCCTGATCCAGAGGTCAATAGAGTCAATGGAAAGCCATCCACTGACTTTGGATCAGGCCCCCAATGAACAAGGAAGCCCATTGTTTCCCCCTATTTTTGCCATGTTACATTGCGTCCTGAAAATTGGTGAGGATAATGCTATGGTATGGAAATGTACAGCAATACTCTTACCTTAGTCTCAGTTCTGTATATATCACATACACAGGCCAATCAGCTTTTAGTTACATTCTGTTAGCATTTCTGAATATTTCTTTTTGAAAACCCCCGCACCATGATTTCTGAGAACTGATCTCTCAAACAATATACCTTGAAACACACATCCTAGCTTCTGGTTATGCATTCATCAGATTAAAGATGAATGTGTTATCAGATTTTGTTTGCTGTTTTTCAGTTTCTCTGCAATGAATATATACAGGATGGCACTGGGGGAAAAACAAATTCATAAAAAATGAACAAGGTGACTTCTGAAAAATATGGGCCAGATCCTTAGCTGCTACAAATAGCTGTAATTCCATTGATTTCAATGGAGCTACACTGATTTACACCAGCTGAGTCTCTGACCCTACATATGGAAATGTGTGCATGTATTGAAATACCAGTGAGTGACTCTGTGGTATATCCAAAGTAACTTCAGTGTGGGCTAGTAGCAAGGACACTAGAGTGGGATTCACAAGACCTGGATGTTACTCCTGCCTCTGCCACTGGCCTGATTGGTGACCTTGGGCAAGTAACTTTCCTACCTTGTGCCTCAGTTTCCCCAGCTGAGGATAATAGTGCTGACCTCCCTTGGAAAGGCTTTGAGCGCTACAGATGAAAAGCGCTATGTCAGAGCTAGGTGTTGCTTTTGCAGGCTGAGGTGTATGAGTGGAGAGTCTCTATTTGCTAACTGAAAGTTACTATGTTTCAGTTGTTCAGTAAGCACCTCTTCTTATAATAGAAGCTTAGTTTTAAATAAACACAAACAAACAAAAATCCTAATTACTCAGTGAATGATCTGAAGGGCCAATATTTCTTTACTTGTATTGTTAAGAAGGTAGCATAGTGAAGGTGCACCATAGCTTGCTTGCTCTGTGTGAAAGTTGTTTTTTTTAAAAACTACACTGATAATGCATCGTTCCCCCATTCCCTCCCACTCCTCACACTACTGCAAAAGACAGACAAGGAAGCGAGTAAGGAAGGTCACGACTGACAAGGGCAAGCAAGACTGAAGAAAGAATACAACATGCTTTATACTTCTTTCACACTGAAGTTATGGTCATTTCATGTAGCGTTTCCATTATAAGACCCAATTTCTCAAGGATTTATATCTGCCATATAAATCTGCTACTGGCTGAAGCTTGACATATGGCACAAGGTATTAATCAGGAAGGGGGAACTTACAAGTTATCCAAAAATTAACTGAAAACTAATGGGCATTAAGGTCTAAAACTTGGTCCCACTGTGCAGCCCTGCAAGCTGGGCTTTATGCTGGAGAAGCCAGAATCCACTTTCCTGCCATGCCCACATTTTAGATTGGCAGCAAAACCCTTCCACTGCAGCTATTGTAATATAGGCAGGAGGACTGCAGTACTCCACGCATTTCTCCATCTGTGGGTGGAGGGGAATGGCTGGTGGAGCTACGTAGTCACAGACCCTCCAGCCTGACTCTATTCCTACCTTGGCCTGCTTGCAAAGCTCCCAGGTGCCCTGTGTCATAAACAGATAGCTAAGGGTTAATGTTCTTTTACCTGTAAAGGGTTAACAAAGGGAACCAAACACCTGACCAGAGGACCAATCAGGAAACAAGACTTTTTCAAATCTGGGTGGAGGGAAGTTTTGGGTGTGAGTTTTTTGTTCTTTGTCTTGGTTCGGTGACCCTCTCGGCTCTGAGAGTGATCTTTCTATATCCAAGCTTTCTAATCTTCTGTTTCCAAGTTGTAAGTACAAGGATAGTAAGACAATAGGTTTATATTGGTTTTTTTGTATTTATATGTGTGTAGTTGCTGGAATGTGTTAAATTGTATTCTGTTTGGATAAGGCTGTTTATTCGTTTTTCTTTTAAGCAATTGACCCTGTATATTGTCACCTTGATACAGAGACCAATTTTATGTCTTTTTCTTTCTTTTTATATAAAGCTTTCTTTTTAAGACCTGTTTGAGTGTTTTTCACTGGTTAAGGCTAAGAAACGAAGGGAGGGGGAAAATCTCTTTGTGTTAGATTTACTAAGCCTGACTTTGCATACCCTCTGGGTGAGGGCGGAGAGAGATTAGATCTCTCGGTACTTGTGTTTCAAGGACTTGAAGCAGAGAATCTCCCAGAGTACCCAGGGCGGGGAAATCTGGGAGGAGGTAAAGAGGGTGGAATCCCTTTGTTTAGATTCACGGAGCTTGAATCTGTATATCTCTCCAGGAACCCAGGGAGGGAACAACTGGAGGGGAGGAAGGGGAAGGGAAATGGTTTATTCCCCTTTGTTGTGAGACTCAAGGAATCTGAATCTTGGGGTCCCCCAGGCAAGGTTTTGGGGAGACCAGAGTGAGCCAGACACGGGAATCTTCTGGCTGGTAGCAGCGATATCAGATCCAAGCTGGTAATTAGGTTTGGAGGTTTCATGCTAGCTTCTCATATTCTGAACTCTAAGGTTCAGATCTGAGTAGGACAGTTATGACACCCTGTGACCCAAGTACTCCCAGAGAACACAACTGTAGTGCACAGTTGTTGTTCTCCCTCTCTCTTGTGCGGCAAAACTGTAGTAGTTCAGCTGAGGTTAATGCCCTTTGTGTATTCTTTGGCCAGGGCAGAGACAGGATCTGTCCCCTAGTGGCTTAGGGCCTGAGCCTACAACTTTTGGTGTGCAGCAGGCTCCATGCAGAGATCTGCCCAAATACAGTCAATTGGAAAATTGGGACTCTATTGAACAATAATTTTTCACTCATAACTTAGTCCACATTATAATCTAATTGCTTTTAGTGTCTCCGTCTTTTAAAACAAAAACATGCCTTTCTGGAAATGACTTGTTTAGTGAACAAAGAGAGAGAGAGTGAAACTCGGTTATGGCATAGTAAAATGAAAAACCTACTGCTATTCCAGTCAAATAGTAAACTTGTTAATATATCAAAGAGGAGTCCACTAAACGAAGCTGCATGGGCTTTACCCCTAGAAAGTGATTTCTGAGCATATACCATAACAATTTTACATGGGGGATTACTTTTCTAAACCCTGATCAATTAGAAGTTTTAAAACTATTCTTAATAATGTATTTGGATCCATAATAGTTTGTGAAACCTTGATTTAAAAACAACCACCACCACCAAAAGTGCTACATGTGATCAGGTAAAATATTCCAGCCAGATCCTTAGCTGGTGTAAATTGGTGTTGCTCCATTGAAGCTAATGTACAGCTGAGAACATGGACAGAGTGAAACTCCGTTTTCAGCATAGTAGAATGAGAAACCTATGTTTCTTCCATTCAATGTGCACGATGCAATTTGAGTAACAATCAAATAGCAAAATTCTTAATAGATAAAAGAGGAATCCACTATAAAGTGCAATGACTTCAATGGAACTACACTAATAGACTTCAGCTGAGAATCTGGCCTGGCATGTTTGTGAACATGAATTCTATTTACAGGAGAGATTCTAGTGGCTGATAGAGATATCTGTATATGGAGAGAGAGCAGCTAGAAATACTGAACATAAAAAGAAAATCCCCAAAGGAAACTACTATCACAGAAACTATTATTTAATATTAAAGGTAATTGTAACACAAGGGCATGACACATACCCTTGTATTACAATTACCTTAATATGAAATGGTATTTTTCTGAATGGTAATGAGAGGAAGTTATACTCAGTCCTTAAGCCTTGTTATTGTACCAGACTAGTACTGGGAACAAGAACAATGTTACATGACATATTGTGTATTGGCGCTTCAGGATAAGGCATGGAAGTTCAGGACACATCATCAGCTCTTTAAATTAACAGGAGGATGCTTTCATTTTGTATGGTTGTACACAATAACTGAACTCCATAACCAATCTACCAGACTGGGGTACAAACTGACACATTTTACTGATTCTGAGACCATGTTAGTGTCTTAAACCTTTCCCAATACTGTGGTGATTCAAAGTTCTACTTGTTTGCACTTCATGCTTTCTTCCTAATATTCATTCCTTAGGGGACCATTTTATCCTAAACTTGCTATGTAGTCTTTGCTTATGAACAAACAAAAAGTGTGTGTGTATACACATGCTTTTTTATGCCCCAATTCTGCATTTAGAGCCATATTCTACACCATCTTGCCTACACAGTTCTCAAAGCAAATCTGGGGCATTAGCTTACATCATAACCTATGGGGAACTTGAACATGGTTTGTGTATTCTTTGTATATCTGAAGCTGACATTATTATTGATAGATGAACTATGGTCTAGTCCTCTAACTGATCCCTGAAAGGATTTAACCAGTTAATAGAAGGTTATCGAGGCTGACTTTAAAAATTTTTTGACATGCTTAGTCAGAATGAATCATTTTGCATTTGGTTATGCCGTGTTGGGTCATACCAGTGGTTACATCATGTCATGTTTCATTATTTCGCAACTGATGACGGATGTTATATGACATAGCAGAACCAGCAGCATGCAGTATAGCAAATTAAAAAAAAAAAAGCATATAGCATCCTCTTATCTGGTTTCAGCTAGAAAACTCCCATTGTGAGTTCTTGTTATTAATTAGCAGGTTTGGATATCTGCAAAAGCAGGTATTTCTCAGATATAGGTGCACAGTAGATGAACACAGGCATCTGGGGACTAATTCAGCTCTAAGAAACAGGACTATATTTGAAAGGAAGTTTAAATAAATCTAAAAAGAGAATAAAAAAGTAGGACTTCTATATATAATATTACTATATGTTCCAAATACTGTTCCAGTCTTTATTCCGCTTTAATTTTTTCTTTAAAATAAATATAGGATTTTCTCCTTGTAATCATTTCCCTCCAGATACACAGTCAGACAGTATCAGATGCTTTCACTTTAGGTTGCCAACTTTCTAATCACACAAAACCAAACACTCTGGCCCCGCCCCTTCTCCAAGGCCCCACCCCTGCTTGCTCCATTCCCCTCCCTCACTTTCACTAGGCTGAAGAGGGAGCTGAGATGTGGGAGGGGGGTGAGGGCTCTGACTGTGGGGGGTGGGCTCTGGGGTGAGGTCAGGGATGAGGGGTTTAGGGTATGCAAGAGGGCTCTGGGCTGGGGCAGGGGGTTGTGGTGCAGGGGGAGAAGGGGTTATGGCTCTGGACTGAGGATGCAAGCTCTGAATAGGGCCAGAAATGAGGGGTTGAGGGTCTGTGGCAGGAGGTTGGGGTGCAGGGGGGGTGCAGGTTCTGGCTGGGGGTGTGGGCTATGGGGCGGGGCTGGGGATGAGTGGTTTGGGGTGCAGAAGGGGAGTCAGGGCAGGGAGTTGGGGGGCAGGGAGTTGGGCTGTGTGTGTGGGGGTTGTGGGGTGCAGCCTCTGGGAGGGAGTTTGAGTGCTGGAGGGGACTCTGGAATGGGGCAGGGGGTTGGGGTGTGGGAAAGGGTTCAGAGTGTGGGCTCCCAACACATGGTTCCCGACCAATGGGGGCGGCTTAGCTGGCACTTGGGGTGCATGAAGCCTCCCCGGCTGCTCATGTGCCTAGGGGCTGGAGGCACCTGGCAGCTGCTTCCAGGAGCCACGTGGAACTTGGGCAGGTAGAGAACTTGCCTTTGCCCCGGACCCCTGCTGCACCACTGACCAGAGGTGCAGGGTCCCTTTTCGATCGGGCATTCTGGTTGAAAACTGGACACCTGGCAACACTATTTCACCTGCAATCTATTAACACACTGCATAGGAATTTGGGGGAATTTTACAGTGCAGAATAACACAGGACTTTGCCAAGTAGTTTAGGCCCTAAATTTACGGTGCCTGAAAGTTTGTGGAGGTTGGGGGGAATCCTTGGGATTCCAAATGGCTATTCGTATAAAGAAAATGGAAATACTGCAACACTAGAGGACTCCCCTCCCCAGTTGCTATGACTTTTGCAGGACTTGCACCTAAAAGGACTAGTGTGTGTCCCCATGTTGGACCCACTGCAAGAGTTAATTACCAAATGCTATCCCAGAGCAGTGCTGACACAGATGATGCCGGACTAGAATAGTGCTATGCAAGCTGCATGTGACAGCCAAGATTACCTGATGGGCAGTGGAAACTGCCTTATTACAGCTCTGAAGGGGAGTAGCATGCACCCACTCCCCTCGATAGTATGTACTGCCAATCACAGCATATGAATTGCCTTCAGAGGGCAAGCCATGCTCCCTCAAGGATGTGATAAACCAGTCAATGCAGTAGTGAGGACCTATCGAGAGGTAGAAATTCTGCCTTTCTGCGTGCTAGGGGGAGCAAGTCCGTAAGCCACTTGCGCTAGTGTCTCATAGGACAGGATTTGGTTCTAAATTACATATGTGCTTGGAGACGAGAGATATACAATAGCCCTAACTGTGCCTGCACAGCAGCCCTGGGAGTGATGAGATTTACTGTAACGGGTCAGGTCAATGCTCCATATTTTTAAGTCCTTAAATATATATTTAGATGATAGGAAGCTGTCTGCGTGGCAGCAATCCAAGCTCTAAAGCCTCTATAAATATATATTTACATGACAGATTTACATGAATTGCTCTGGAGATCTTGCACAAGTTTCATGCAAAGTCTCTCAATAGACTGCAATATGCTGCAGCAAGACAGTGTTTCCATTGCAAATGATGACCCACACAAACAAAAGAAGTCCAGGCTATAAGGGTATGCCTACATAGCAAAGAAGAACCTGCACCTGGCCCATGCCAGCTGACTCAGGCTTGTGGGGCTCAGGCTGTGGGGCTGTTTCACTGCTGTGTAGACTTCTGTGTAAACTCTCCCAACTTTGCACGGTCCTGGAACCCAGGCTCCAGCCTGAGCCCAGAAGTCTACACAGCAATGAAACAGCCCTGCAGCCCGAGCGCCTCAAGCCCAACTTGTCTGGCACAGGCCAGCCATGGGTGTCTAGTTGCTGTGTAGACATACCTAAGAGATCAAGGCATAACTGAATGTGGTCAGCCTAATTCAGATTCTTGTTCATTTACTAATAGCTGGGCAGGGCACTATAGAATATGGTTTTAATGAGCCATTTTCTGCCCACTGATGCATAGAACAGCTACTGAAATTTTGGAATTGATCAGATGTGGCTTTCAAAAGTTACCATGTCACATCCAAAGAAATAAATGCCATCAAGCTGAGTGTAAGGACTTCACAAGCTCAGCCAATGATCCAGCAAAACTCAAAGTGTATTAGATACACAATACAGGCATATAATTTAATTAAACAGATAGAATGTTGTAATGTTATCAATCAGGTAATGTAACACAAAAAGCTTTAGAAGACTACTATAGAGAGACTAATTTTCAGATTTGTCATGATCTTTCCTGGCAGAGCAGCATGTGCATGCTCCTTTTAATTATAAGATGAATAGTATTTCCAAGTGCCCATGTACAGCATAGGATCTATGTGCCAAATAGGGCAGACTTCTCAATGAAGTCAATGGGCTAAATTTTTCTCTTAAGGTTAGATCCACAAGAGGGACTTAGGCTTAGCAACACTTAATGGTCACCTAGTGGAATCCACAGCCCCACATTAGGCATCCAGGTTCCCTATACAATGCAGGGGGAGAGTTAGACACCTAACAGTGGGGTCCACAAAAGCGAGCATGCTAAGTGGGGAGCTGCCTAAACTAATCAATAGGAGATGCTGTAGAGAAAGATGTAGCCTAAGCCCTACCCTTCAAAGATGGTTAGGTGCCTGACAGGAAGCCCCTTTCTCCGCTTGGGATTCACAGCTATGAACCCTCTCCTGGAATTAGGCACCAAAGTCAGGTCAGCCCTTTTTCTCAAAAATCAGAAGAGGAAGTGCTTGTGGCACCTTTCTTCCCTAGTACCTAAATCATTTTATGGATCTAGCCCTTAGTATCACTAGTATAACCCCTCTAAAGCCAACCAAACAAAATTTGGGCCAGTATATTATTTCGATGCTGAAACTAAATCCATCATGGAATTGTAATGATTTTTTCCATAGAAAGGACATTATGCTGTTACTCTTTCTGGAGCTTCCAATTACAGTATATCATACAAAGTATTCTAATTCAGGTTCAGCTGAGTTCTGTGGGGTTGCACCAGTGAAAATGAAAATAGAATTTGGTCCATTGAATTCAATGCACACTTTGCCTAAGGATGATTTGGCTCATGCATACCACACAGGCACTGGGAAATACTGCTCCTTGCATAATTACAGGTGCTGATGCTACAAGTAAGAAATCAGTATAATGTGGATAACCCCCAAATAGTTTTATACAGGTTTGTGGTTTCAAAGAAGAATTAAGAATCATTTTTTTTTAAATATAGAACCAATGTTTTCCACCTGCCAGAAAACCCATCTGTATGTCTAACATTCTCACTACTCGTCTGGTTACACATTGCACAAAATGAGCATTTAGTGCTGCTCATTCATTCTTCTCTAAGCCCCTAAATGTGCTTAGAAGCTCAGTGAAGAATGGATGATGTTAGATAACTCAGAGGGTTACATTTCAAAATGGCGTACCAGAATTAAAACTCCCATAACTTAGCTGTTACTGTGTCTGTGCATCACCATAATTAATTATCTAGGCCCCAATCCTACATGGTACTTAAGCACATGCTTAACTTTAAGTCCATGAGTAGTCCCATTGACTTCATTGGGACTTAAAGTTAAGCATGTGCTTTCCTGGCCTGGGGCCCTAGTCTATTGGGGCCTGAGTCAGTGCTCTTTGAAGTCTACAGCAGTCTTGCCATTGACTTCAATGGGCATTGAATAAGGCCCCTTCTCCTCTGTGAAGGAAGAGTGGGATTGCTTTTTAAAGCCTTACCACTTTATGGGGCTAGTCCTGCAGTCCCTGGTTGGTTCTTATTCAAGAAAAATTTCTAGTGAAACTGATGCAAGTTTTGCTTGAGTAAAGGCTGGCCTGAGCTTTTAATTGATAGAGAATAATTTGCTTAACTAGTTTAGCTTTCTTTCTGCTTATACAGTGTCAACAAGCAGATCTGATATACTCACCATTCAGATTTATTGGGCAATTAATTTGGAAAGTCTTTTACTCTATAAATTAATTACAAAAAGTTCAATGTGAATGTTCAATATTCAGTATTCAAAATATGAGCTGTTGTGATTGGTCAGTCATTTGGTACTGCTTTTTCCCTGGTTGGAGGACCATGATACTTACAATTCGGGGTCAGGCCTTGTAATTCATTCACTGGAGTTTTATTCTCACAGGCAGCAAAAGAACAGGGTAGGGAAACACCTCTAAATTGTAAACCTTTTTTTTTCTGGGTCCCACAGAGACACCATCAACTTGAAATCCAATCATATTTTAAAAAATGGATTAAAAGTAGTTTCAGATACTACATTTGCTCAAGTCCCCTACCAATTTTTGTGGCTTCCAATTTTTTAAAAAATGTTTCTTTCCAATTGTCATGGTATAATTCTCCACTCTGAACCTTAGCGTCCAAAAGATGGGGTACCAGCATGAATTTCTCTAAGCTCAATTACCAGCTTAGTACTTGTAGCGCTGCCACCAACCAGGAATTCCAGTGCCTGGTGCACTCTGGTCCCCCCAAAACCTTGCCCGGGGACCCCCAGACCCAGGCCCTCTGGATCTTAACACAAGGAAAGTAAACCCTTTCCCTTATCATTGCCTCTCCCAGGCTTCCTCTCCCTGGGTTACCCTGGAAGATTACTGTGATTCAAACTCCTTGAATCTTAAAACAGAGAGGAAAATCCACCTTCCCCCCCTCCTTCTCTCTCCCCCTCCCAGACTCTCCCTGAGAGAGAAAGTAATCCTAACAGAGAGAGAAAATAACCTCTCTCTCCCCCTTCCCTCCTTTCTCCTCACCAATTCCCTGGTGGCTCCAGACCCAGTCCCCTGGGGTCTCACCAGAATAAAAAACAATCAGGTTTTAAACAAGAAAAGCTTTTAATTAAAGAAAGAACAAAACAGTAAAAATTATCTTTGTAAATTTAAGGTGGAATATGTTACAGGGTCTTTCAGCTATAGACACTGGGAATACCCTCCCAGCCTAAGTATACAAGTACAAATTAAAATCCTTTCAGCAAAATACAAATTTGCACTCCTTCCAGCCAAGTACGCATTTGCAAATAAAGAAAACAAACATAAGCCTAGTTCGCCTTATCTACCTAGTACTCACTATTCTGAACTTATAAGACCCTATATCGGAAAGATTGGAGAGAAACCTGTTTGCACCTCTGGTCCCTCTGAGCCCCCAGAGTGAACAACAACCAAAATCTAACAGCATGCACAAAAACTTCCCTCCCTCAAGATTTGAAAGTATTCTGTCCCCTGAGTGGTCCTCTGGTCAGGTGACAGCCAGGCTCACTGATCTTGTTAACCCTTTACAGGCAAAAGAGATATGAAGTACTTCTGTTCTATTAGCTCTCACTTATCTGTTTATGACACGCCCCCCAAATCGGTGACAGTGTGGAACCACACTGGAAGTGATTTCTCCCTAGAACTTTAGAATAAACAGATTAATAAACACATACACCTTTACATATACTACTAATTATGTAAAACTACAAGATCCTTTACATTGTTAGGACAATTTTTAACCAGTTGATTCTGGGAAACTTTCATGGGAGAGTGCATCAACTCCTTGATCTGTTGCTGCTGCAGACGTTCCAGGGTTGTGGAGAGGTTCACGTCTTTCACGCCACCTTTACTTTTCCTTTTGTAGTAGACACCATCAAGCTACTCAGCGTCATCTCCTCCCTGGGCTGTAAACTGACAAACCTGTAAGTCTCTGGAATAAAAGGGCTTGAGAGAATTAACGTGGTACACTCTGGGCTTTAGGGGGGAATTGGGAAATGCTATGAGGTAGATAACAGCTCCCAGGCGCTCTTGGACCGTGAATGGCTCTTCCCATGATGCTTCCATTTTATGGGCCTGTTGCGCCTTCAAGACCATAACCTGGTCTCCTACCTTGAAGGAACACTCTCTGGTATGTCTATCATACCAGGCCGTTTGCTCTTTTTGAGCATCCTTTAGGTTTTCTTTAGCGAGGGCTAAAGAGTGTTGGAGGGTGTTTTGTAGGTTGCTTACAAAGTCCAGAATGTTAGTTCCTGGAGAGGGTGTAAACCCTTCGCATTGCTGCTTCACCAACTGTAATGGCCCTTTAACCTCGTGGCCATACACAAGCTCAAACAGTGAAAACTCTAAGCTGGGATGTGGTACAGCCCTGTAGGCAAAGAGCAACTGCTGCAACACTAGGTCCCAGTCATTGGAATGTTCATTCACGAATTTACATATTATGGCCCCCAAAGTTACATTAAACCTTTCCACCAGGCCATTGGTTTGATGGTGGTACAGGGTGGCAGCTAAGTGATTCACCCCATGAGTCTCCCATAGTTTTTTCCTGGTCCCGGCCAGGAAATTAGTCCCTGAATCCGTAAGGATGTCGGAGGGCCAACCTACCCTGGCAAAAATGTCTTTTAAGGCCTGGCACACAGTTTTAGCCCTGGTGTTGCCTAGAGCTTCTGCTTCCGGCCATCGGGTAGCAAAGTCCACGAAAGTCAGTATGTACTGCTTTCCTCTGGTGGTCTTTTTTGGGAAAGGACCCAGAATATCCACAGCTACTCGCTGAAAGGGGACCTCAATTATGGGGAGTGGCTGGAGAGGGGCCTTGACCTGGTCTTGGGGCTTTCCCACTTTTTGGCACACCTCACAAGACCGGACATACTTGGCAACATCCTTGCCCATCCCCTCCCAGGGGAAGGACTTCCCCAACCTGTCTTTGGTTCTATTCACCCCAGCATGGCCACAGGGATGATCATGGGCTAAGCTTAAGAGCTTCCCCCGGTACTTTGTTGGAACCACCAACTGTTTTTGTGGATGCCAGTCTTCCCAGTGTCCACCAGAAAGAGTCTCCTTATATAAAAGCCCTTGTTCTCTAACAAACTGGGATTGGTTAGAAGAGCTGAGAGGCGGTGGGGTGCTCCATGCCGCTGCCCAAGCTTTCTGAAGGCTGTCATCTGCTTCCTGCTCAGTCTGGAACTGTTTACTGGAGGCTGGAGACACGAGTTCTTCCTTAGACTGTGGGCTTGGGCTTGGTCCTTCGGGAAGCGATGAAGGTGATGGGGTTGTTTTCGTGGCTGGTGAACCGCTCTCTGCTGGTGCACCAGGTGGTATTTCAAGCTCTGGCTGAGCCTCTTGGGTAGGGTTGTCTGCTGCTTTTGCCAGTTCAGGCTCGCTGGCGCCCTCTGGTGTTGGGGTTGAAGATGGGTTTGCAAGCGCTGGCGTCAGTGCTGGCAATGGTTCTGGTGCTGGTTGTGTTTCCAGGTCCGGGTCTGGGACTGGAAGTACTGTGGCTGTTGCAGTCATTGGCAGGGAATCCAGGTCCACTGCCTCTGTCTAGGTCTCTGCTAATGCAGACGGGGCCCCTGTGGATGGCTCAGGAACAGGGATGGATCTGGAAGCTTGCCTGGCTTGGCTGCGTGTAACCATTCCCACCCTCTTGGCCCACTTTACCTGGTTGGCCAAGTCTTCCCCCAGTAGCATGGGGATGTGATAATTGTTATAGACTGCAAAAGTCCAAATTCCTGACCAGCCTTTGTACTGGACAGGCAGTTCAGCTGTAGGCAAGTTTACCGCTTGTGCCATGAAGGGATAAATTGTCACTTGGGCCTTTGGGTTGATGAATTTGGGGTCCACTAAGGATTGGTGGATAGCTGACACTTTTGCCCCCATGTTTCTCCACACGATAACCTTCTTTCCGCCCACTCTCAAAATCTCTCTTCGCTCCAAGGATATTTGAGAGGCATCTGGGCCTGGGGATCTTTGGAATGATGGAGATATAATGAACTGCACTCGGTTGGGGTTCTTGGGGCAGTTGGCCTTTATATGTCCCAGTTCATTACACTTGAAGCATCGCCCAGCTGACTGGTCACTGGGCCGAGGTGGGTTACTGGAGATTGGTGAGGTGAGAGAATAGAGTGTTGGCGGCTTTCTTTGGGTTGTAGGTGGGGTCTTGGGTTGCCCTCGGATATAGGGTTTATTGTTGGCATGACCCCAGTGATATTCGCTCCCCTTGATAGTAGCTTTTTTCTTTTCTGCCACTTCCACCCATCTGGCTCCAATCTCCCCCATTTAAGTTACCGTTTTGGGCTTCCCATCTAGGATGTACCATTCTATTTCCTCAGGAACATCCTCTAAGAACTGTTCCAATTGTATTAGGAGGTGCATGTCGTCCAGAGATTTAACATTGGCTCCTGATATCCAGGCATTATAATTCTTTCCAATGTGGTAGGCGTGTCGGGTGAATGACACATCTGGTTTCCACCTTAGGGCTCTGAACCTCCGACGGGCATGCTCAGGTGTTAGCCCCATTTTGATTCTGGCCTTGGCTTGAAAAAGTTTATAATCGTTCATATATTCCTTAAGCATTTCAGCCGCCACCTCTGCTAGGGGTCCACTGAGCAGTGGCCTCAGCTCTATCATGTAGTGATCTTCAGAGATGTTGTACCCATGGCAGGTCCTTTTAAAATTTTCTAGGAAGGCCTCAGTGTCATCACCTGCCTTGTAGATGGGAAATTTCTTGGGATGTGGAACAATAACTGGTGAAGGGTTGTTAGGATTGGCTGTGTTCTTCTGCTTAGCCTGTTCTAATTCCAGGGCCTCCTGGTGGGCCTCCCTCTGGAGTTTTATTTGTCTTCTGTGGGCTGCCTCTTTTTCTTCTTGTTCTCTTTTGTGGGCAGCCTCTCTTTCTCTTTCTCTCAGCTCCATCTCTTTTTGTTTTATTCCTAATTCTTGTAGTTTCTTTTCCATGTCTCGCTTGTGGTCTGCATCTTTGATTTGTTTCTCTGCCTCCAGTTTTGCTTGTTCCTGTTTCAGGGTGTCTTTGGTAGTCATGGTTTCTGCTTTCTTGTGTTGGGGTGCCCTCGAGTGTTTACTGCCTGAAATGCTGCTTTTCTGTTGTCTCCTTAGGGTTGCTTAGCAACAGAGTTTTTTTTTTAAATTCCTTCTACCTAGCTATTCCCGACAGAGTTAGAAAGAAAAAAACCCATTCATTTACAAATATGTTTTGCTGGTGTATGGTGACTCACAACTGGAGTCCCTTTGTTTTACAAAAATCCTTGTTAAACCCTAATGCCTTTGCCTTCAGAGTACTCAGAAGGGAGAGACCAAAAAAACTTGCAGACCTTTGCTTTTAAAACAATCTCCTTTAGCCTGCTTCACACAGCTAGCAGTGAAAGAGAAAGAAAAAATCCTACTGGCTTTTGCTTTTAAACCCAAACCTCTCAGTCTGCCTGCAGATAGCTAGCAGAGAGAGAAATAAAAACCTCACTGGCTTTTTGACTTCTATCTATCTATCCATCCCAGCGCTGCACACCATGTCATGGTATAATTCCCCACTCTGAACCTTAGCATCCAAAAGATGGGGTACCAGCATGAATTTCTCTAAGCTCAATTACCAGCTTAGTACTTGTAGCACTGCCACCAACCAGGAATTCCAGTGCCTGGTACACTCTGGTCCCCCCAAAACCTTGCCTGGGGACCCCCAAGACCCAATCCTTCTGGATCTTAACACAAAGAAAGTAGACCCTTTCCCTTACCATTGCGTCTCCCAGGCTTCCCCTCCCTGGGTTACCCTGGAAGATTACTGTGATTCAAACTCCTTGAATCTTAAAACAGAGAGGAAAATCCACCTTCCCCCCCTCCTTCTCTCTCCTCCTCCCAGACTCTCCCTGAGAGAGAAAGTAATCCTAACAGAGAGAGAAAATAACCTCTCTCTCCCCCTTCCCTCCTTTCTCCCCACCAATTCCCTGGTGGCTCCAGACCCAGTCTCCTGGGGTCCCACCAGGATAAAAAAACAATCAGGTTCTTAAACAAGAAAAGCTTTTAATTAAAGAAAGAACAAAACAGTAAAAATTATCTTTGTAAATTTAAGGTGGAATATGTTACAGGGTCTTTCAGCTATAGACACTGGGAATACCCTCCCAGCCTAAGTATACAAGTACAAATTAAAACCCTTTCAGCAAAATACAAATTTGCACTCCTTCCAGCCAAATACACATTTGCACTCCTTCCAGCCAAATACGCATTTGCAAATAAAGAAAACAAACATAAGCCTAGTTCGCCTTATCTACCTAGTACTCACTATTCTGAATTTATAAGAGCCTATATCGGAGAGATTGGAGAGAAACCTGTTTGCACCTCTGGTCCCTCTGAGCCCCCAGAGTGAACAACAACCAAAATCTAACAGCACGCACAAAAACTTCCCTCCCTCAAGATTTGAAAGTATTCTGTCCCCTGATTGGTCCTCTGGTCAGGTGACAGCCAGGCTCACTGATCTTGTTAACCCTTTACAGGCAAAAGAGATATGAACTACTTCTGTTCTATTAACTCTTACTTATCTGTTTATGACACCCATGCTCCAGGGGATTTCATTAAATGTGCCTATTTCTACCTCAGCATAGGTACAGTGGAATTTCCCAGCCTTCCCACCTCAATATGACATCCAGAAAAAATAAACTGAATTGAAAAGTTTTGAATGAAACATTGTCTGGTATGAAATGGGATTTTGTAGAAAATGGAAATATTCTCCTGGATAAGATCCATTTTGATGGAATTTTCCATTAGGAAAATTGAAATGAAATGTTTTATTTTAGGTTGACATTAATCTCCACATCCGCCTGAGCTTCTGGGATACTCATGGGAAGGTCTGGATCTCTCTTGAGGCTCCCACAATGCACCACAGCAGCCTAGCCATGAATAGAGCAGCATGTTGTCCAGCTGAGGAGCAAAACTCATATGGGTGAGTGGGGCCTCGAGAGACCACAACTCCTGCTCCTATGCGGTACTGCAGCTGCTCAGGTGGATGCAGAGACCAATGTCAAACATACCTGAAACAAAATTATTTGTTTGTAGTTGACAAACCAAAAGGTTCTGTTTCAATTTCTGAATGTCTGCAAGAAGTTTAAATATTTTGACTTTTTGTTCTGTATCGAGATGAACACAAATGTTAAATATCAGAATTTCCCTTGGGATGGAAATTCCATTTTTCAGTCAGCTCTAATGCCTTGTTATCTTACTCTGCTATCGACTCATTAAACCTTTTAGGCTATGTGCTCCTTTCCACCGGAAAACCTGTGGGAAGAAAAATAGCCCCCTGAAATCTCCCTGGCTTGAAAATGACAGAGAGCCTGTCACACATTTCCCCCTCTATAGAGGTGGGATTTGTGGCAATATGAATGGAGCAAAAGTTATGGCCCTTTAACTGCATGGAGACTTTCTGCCACTTCTTTTCACTCCCATGATTTTCATAAGGCCATTGTATTTAGTAGCAGGAAATAGTATTTTAAAATACTCTTCCCCTCACATACCTCTATTTTTATTTATCTAAAGTTATTTGGTTTCGTATGAAAGTTACAGTTAACTTTTAATTGCTGTAGTTCTGCAGAGATTGAGAATATCCTCAAAAGGACAGATTTAGAACCAATTGGTCTGATTATGTTGAAGTACTAGAGATAATTAAGTTCAAGATATAATTTTGTCATGTCCCTGGTTTCAAAGAAAAGAAGAAAAATCCTTTCATTTTCCCTCTTCATAAAACCTACTGTTACCTTGCCAGTGCTCATTGAATTGATGCTACATTGAAAATAGTGCTGAACAAGTTGCATGTTGTGAATCTCATATACTATAATGTAAGATTATGCAGAGGATTAAAAAATGAAGATCAACAAGTTAAGATGTCAATAGTTATGCCGAGGCACCTTTTCTCCCCTTTCAAAAGCATTAAAACAAAGCAAATTCCACTATGCAAGTGATTCTATTTTATCTACCGTCTACTGACAGCCTTGATGATAATTCTCTTTATTCAAGTGGTTTCTTCTTGTCTTCCACCTGTTGGTATCCAAGCAACTGTGACTGTGCCAAAGCAATATTGCTATATGTTGCAGAGTCACTGCTACTACACTTCATTGTTTATGGTAGTTTAATAAGAAACACCATCAAACTCCAAATCAAGAGTTTTCACTTCTAATTGGTACAGTCATGTTTCTAGGAATTTGGAAAGCTATCAAGATGGGCTCAAGTCAACACAATTATGATCCAGATTTTGTGCAGTTCAAAGTTTGAGCCCGTCAGCTCCAAGGTTTTCCATTTGTAGTAGAAGTGTCGTTCATAAAGCTGTACATCATATGATAGAAGATCAGACTTTTCCTCACTCACATTTCCCCTGACACACCTTTTACATGCCCCCGGATTCTTCTTCACTTACCAGTACCACTTGGTTGGAAGATCTTATATAACTGTAAGATTTAGTTGTAGGTTTGCCTCAGTAGCCACCTATAACTAATGCTGCAGTAACTGAGTAGCACTGGAAATCTTGCCTTTCTCCCAAAGTACGAGGCTTTGTCTGCATTGGGAATTTGACACAATTCGTGCCATTGCTAGTCAGCCTTTTATGTAGCTGCACCATTTCATAGAACACTGTACATGTGAGGTCATGCTGTTCAGCGGAAAATGGCACCCTCTGCACAGTCAGGACTGCCACAACCCATCCACTGATGGCATGATCCCACTTAGGGTTGCGACCCATAGTTGTGGAATTGCTAGGGTTACCCAGGTACAGCTACATCAGAGACTTGCCATTGATTGCTAAAATCGGGGCAAAATTCCAATATAGACAAGGGCTGGTGTCATAAGTGGAGGTTTGAGTTTAGGTTTTTTCTACATTAGGAGTATATACTTGCCACCCTGAGGTAACAATGATAAAGGGAGCTCCACTCCTGAGAAAAAATCTCATTAAGGAAAACAAGTAGACAAGAGCAGCCTGTAGCCCTGCTCCTTAAAACCATGAGATCTTGACCCAAAAAATCTCTTTGGGTTGAACTCTAACTCTACAGTCCTGCTTGAATATGGGGCAGCACATATCTAGGATGCCCTAGGGACAGAACAGGAATCAGATTGTGACTCTGAGGATCACAATCTCCTTCCTGCTGCCCCTTTGTTTTGACAGAGAAGCAATCTGTGCCACATACCACTCTGTGGTGGAGCTGGTACATAGGCTGGTGTGCTGAGGGGTAGAACCAAAAACTCTGCCATCTCGCAGTCCCTGCCTGCCCACTTCCTGCCTACTGACATGGGAGGGAGAGTAACAGGTTGGTGGTGTCTGTTTTCATCATGTAAGCTCTGACAATGCCAGTAGTCCATAAAAGGGCTGTAAAGGAACTCCTTATGTGGCTTCCCCCCTGCACTATTATCCTTAGCAGGAAGGCTAATGATGAAGCCTAAGGGATTTAAGTCCTCTCTAGACTGTGCAAATTTAAGAAATTCAATAGGCCCTACAGTTATACCACCACTCCAGACAGCAATCAATATAGAAATGTTAGGGACCCTCATGTCCATGAGAGACTGAGTGTAGGCGGGGGTGTCCTACTGTATCACCATGGAAAGTATCTCCTCTTTGCTAGCTTGCTAGCTTGATCATTTGCAACGGGGGCTGGAAAGTGCAAACCAAAATGTAACCTGCATTAAAAGAATTTTGTGGGCTGTACAAATCATAAGGGTAAGTACTTTACAAAATACTGTCAACTGAAGCGTATATTTAAAAGGTTAGATAAAATATCTCTTTGCCATTTTTTTCCAGTTCTTTTCTTTTTATAGTCCACTGCAAAACAACAATAGATAAAAAGGCTGTATATAAAACATGTGTGTGTGTATATAGATATATATATTTTTTACCTTTCCCAAAGGAGTCTCTGTGCTACCCACACTAATTGTAGGTTTTTCTGAAAATGTAACATGAATCATTTATAAATAAAGAGACTTTAAAATCCTTAAAAGACTCCCTGTGGTATTCAGTATTTCAGCATAAAATAACTGTTAAATGGAGTTATTCTGAATTAGCTTTTACTGGAAAGTGGTGAAAATAAAGTTTTCTTTTCACTGTGAATGTGCAATAATTCTTTTACACAGCTACCCTGGGTAATTGACAAGTGATTTTCATAATTCAGGTTTTAGCAAAGAAATCATCTGAAGTGGCTAACATTAAATGAAGGGAGCTGCTATTAAAACATTGCTTTCAAGAAAAACTGCGTGAGATGTCAGTACCAAGGGCTCTGTGTTGAAACCTAAAAACATAATAAAATAAAAACACAGACATTGAGGCTCAGTAACAAATTTATACACACGTCCTCCTTTCACACACACTTAAAAAATAAAAAAAGGACTTTTTTATTTTAATCTTTCCTATAAAAGCAGTAATTATTTTAATGCATAGATAACCCCAGAAAGGCACAGCACTCAGAAGTGGTAGTTGATTTGCCTGTCTCCTTTGGACTTCATAACCTTGGCTGTCCATACCCAATGTACAAGCAAAGGTCACATTTGATCTCGGTGTGTACAATTATGCAGAGGAGGCTTCTTCAACACTTTGTAGTTGATTGACAAATTGGTCTGTCACTCAAATGCTCCTTCAACTTATCGTGAACAGTAAAGAAAATTATCTGTTCTGTGCATATGTGAGAAAAAGCTTGTTCATTGAACTCTAGATTGCTGAAGCTGTGGAACACATAAAGCTTCAAGGAATATCCACTCTGTATGACAAGTATACTAAAGATACAGGTATATGTATTTATGTATATATGTATCTCTGTTTGAATTTACACAGTATACCTGTCTGGTCTATATAATCAATCTGAGGCATGTTTATGTGTATAAACATACAGACACATACATGCAAACACATAAATATACCTGGGTAACATTTTATAGTACAACATTCTTCATATTAGCTGGCAATGGCTTTTATCTTCTAGGGGCATACATTGTAGCCCTCATATGCTAGTCTATTTACAAATGCCTTTGGATTGCAAATACAAGGATTTAAATACAGTAGGTTATTTAGCGGACAATAAAGAGTGATCTTAATTTAAGACTGGCATAAGCAGGTGCAACTCAGTTGAATTTGGTGGAGATGTGCCCATTTATACTAGCAGCGAATGTCATCCTAAGTATCACAAAGTCATCATCTGGAGTCCACTTTTTACAGTTTGAGAATATTCCTGCAAATTATGTGTACATGTGTCTCTCCCACTGCCCCACAAGCTCCAGTCTGTCTGTCTATTTGGTAAAGATCTCTCTCGATATATCAATATATATGCTTTATTCTTTAGTCACTTTTTACTATAGTGTCAGTTCCAGAACTTTCTGAAGGCTACTGGCTTTCTCTTCTAGTCATTTTTTTTGATTCACACATTATTGGAAATTTTTCAAAGAATATTTTTGCCTTCGTGTCTGGGACTAGCAGACAATGCAATTTTTCCTGTGACAAACAACAGTGAATGCATGTTTTTAGCAGAGATGGATCCCTGACATCTCTCTTCTCTCAAAACTTTATGAAAGTTTGATCAAGATCCCAACTTGGCAGCTGTGGTCCATCTCAGGATTAAACCTAAACAGAATACAACCTCTTTACTCTCTTCATATGTTCAGAAGTCTGGTCATGTCTGTCAGGGGTATTTTGCTCCAAATCTATGTTAAAGGATGACGTGGGCTTAAATATAATTTAAAAAACACAAAACTTTTTGCTTTCATTATTAAAAATGTTTCTTTGCCGGTGGCTGACTAGCTTGAAGTCTTTGAAACACTGAGCTTTCTATAAAATCCAAATAATTCTCTGTAAATCAAAGTAATTGGCATGCTTGCTGCAAAGCCCGAAGCTGCTATTTTTTAAGGTAATCTCTAGAAAGTAGTTTGTACTCATGTTTTCACAGTGATTAAATATGCAAAGTAATTTTCATGATTATCACCCTGTTCTGAACCAAATCAGATGCGGCTATGCTTCTCTTTGTACAAAGTCAGTTATTGGATCAGATTCCAAAACAAATCCCTTGAATTTGGCGGATCATCATTTTAAAAGGGGGCTTGTTAAGGTAATGATTAAATTAAACCACCCCTTTAAGAATATTTAGATCTGGTCTGCCAAGCGGAACGGTCTAATGGTTTTTAAATTAGGAGCTGCGAATGCTAGTGAATTTCTTTTGTGGGTCAAGTGGGTATTAACAAATGCTAAGACTGTTCTGTCTTTTGTCATCACCTTGAAATCTGCAAAGAAAAGGGAAGAGTGGGAAAGACAGGAGGAGAGAAGCAGTGTTAGTATTTAACATTAGTGCTTTTAACCAAGGGCAGCTTCAGATTTACAAGGTTGGATAGGAGAAGATACGAGATGTTGCTAGTAATCTCTTTATACCTCTCTTGAGAGAGACTGAAGCTTGAATTTTCAAGGAAGTGGAGGACCCAAGTGCATTGAATTCTGGCAGGCTTAAGCTGCTGCAGAGGTGTAATAGCCCGCTAACCACAGGAATATGAGTAACAACGGATACCTATGTCTGCAAATTTTTTTAACTCTGTCACTATTAAGTGGACTTGCAACCTCATATGCTGCTGCAATTTTGCAGAGTTTTGTCCTTTGCTTTTTGTGGAGGGCGTGGCTGAGCTCAGTCCAATATCAGCAAATGAGTTTGCCTAACTCTAGACAATGTTATGTTGTTGTTGTTGTTGTTTCCACCCCGCAACACTAATTGGTACCAAAGTTTGATGGAGGGTGGATCTGTGTAGTCACAATATTCTGCCCTAGTGGAAAAAAAAAGCCAAATCACAATAAAAGTCAGTCTGGTCAGGTCAATACAAACGTAACTGAACTGATATTCTGCAGCATTCATTCAGTATTAAAGCGAGAGTGGCTGCTACAGCTAAGGCTGTAAAATGGTTTTATTCAAACTCCTTGTTTAGTTACTGGCAAGTTTCTGAAAATGGCACTACTTGGGCTGAAATGTAATTAATGTAATTTGGGAGTAGGGTAGTAAGGGGGAATTTGAGTTACTCTGAGAAGAGTGGGGAAAGTTGTTTCCCCATGTTTAAAAAGGAAGACAATTCTTATGACCATTTTGCGGCGAAAAGCATTACAATCAAAATGGCTGGGGGTGTGGAAAGTTGGCATTTGGTATGGACATAGATTTAACTGATGAGATGTGCTTTCTCATGTTCAGGTGAAATTTTAGTCTGCAGTTGAATGAGTTATGCCCCTTTGAAAATCTCATGCTCTGCACACTTAGTCCTGTATAGTTTGCATAGGATTTTTTGCTAAGCTTGTAAAGTGTGCACTTAAGGAAAGCTGTGCTGCATATGTGTGTGGCTAACTTAGCTGTGAGTGGGAACAGTTTCCTGAAGACACAAAGAAGTTAGGGAGGGTTGCTACACACTGCTGAGTCCTTGGCTCATTCTCTGCAAAAATTGCAAGGTGCAGAGGGGTCAGGGAATGGCTGTTCTGCATTTTGTAAGGTTCACAAAAAGAAGTACCACAATGATGCTCCTTATGATCTTTGTGCATTCCAGTATTTTGGAACTGGTGAACAGAATAGTCACAATGAGCATTGTGGGTCACCTCCTAGAGGCTTCTTAGGGAAATATAAGCAATGCAGAGTCTACACTGACACTGCATCACTTTAACTATGTTGAAAAAAGTGCTCTGCCTCTCATCAAGGTGGTTTTATTATGACAGTAACCAGTACCAGATGTTTCAGAGGAAGGAACAAGAAACTCCTCAAATCTTAATTGTTAACTATGTTGCTCATTAGGGGAAGGTTCATCATAACCCCTATTGTTGGATTATATCTCACAGGATAAGGGTTTATATCTGAGCCAAATGATCCTTTCCAATCTAACTGTGGATGGTCGCATAGGACCTGATTATCTGTTATACAAAGGTCCCTTTATACCACTCTAGCAGTGGAAAATGCCTTAAAGTGAGTGCTAAGGCACCTTTAAACTGACGGAGTAGCATAAAGCAGCCTTAGTGTAACTGAGAATCAGGCCTATTCACTATAAATATCTAATCATTTTGACTCCTACTGATCTCTTGACCTTAGTGATATCTTGTGGCAATGAGTTCCACATGTCATAAAATAAATTCTCTTATCAGTTATATTGACCGTCCTCTTGTTCTTGTATTATATAAAAGGATAAAGAGAATATCCCAATTTACCATCTCAAAACCATATTTTGTGTACTTCTGTCATGATACCTCTTATATGTCTCCTCTCTATGCTCAGTCTTGCTATGCTTCTAAACATTTTTGTTGCTCCATCTTTGAAGCCCTTCTGCTATATCTTTTCTTTGAGATGGTCTGACCAAAGCTGAACATAGTATTCCAGGTGAGGATATACCATTAATGTGTGTTATAAATGCAATATAGTACTTTCAGCATTTTCTATTCCATTATGTGCACATCTAAACATTTTGTTTGCTTTGTTGACTGCCACTGCATACTGACAAGTATCAGAGGGGTAGCCGTGTTAGTCTGGATCTGTAAAAGCAGCAAAGAATCCTGTGGCACCTTATAGACTAACAGACGTTTTGGAGCATGAGCTTTCGTGGGTGAATACCCACTTCCTCAGATGCATGTAGTGGAAATTTCCAGGGGCAAGTATATATATGCTAGCAAGCAAGCTAGAGATAACGAGGTCAGTTCAATCAGGGAGGATGAGGCCCTGTTCTAGCAGTTGAGGTGTGAAAACCAAGAGAGGAGAAACTGGTTCTGTAGTTGGCAAGCCATTCACAGTCTTTGTTCAATGCTGAGCTGATGGTGTCAAATTTGCAGATGAACTGAAGCTCAGCAGTTTCTCTTTGAAGTCTGGTCCTGAAGTTTTTTTGCTGCAGGATGGCCACCTTAAGGTCTGCTATAGTGTGGCCAGGGAGGTTGAAGTGCTCTCCTACAGGTTTTTGTATATTGCCATTCCTAATGTCTGATTTGTGTCCATTTATCCTTTTCCGTAGAGACTGTCCAGTTTGGCCGATGTACATAGCAGAGGGGCATTGCTGGCATATGATGGCATATATTACATTGGTGGACGTGCAGGTGAAAGAACCAGTGATGGTGTGGCTGATCTGGTTAGGTCCTGTGATGGTGTCGCTGGTGTAGATATGTGGGCAGAGTTGACATCGAGGTTTGTTGCATGGATTGGTTCCTGAGCTAGAGTTATTATGGTGCAGTGTGCAGTTACTGGTGAGAATATGTTTCAGGTTGGCAGGTTGTCTGTGGGCAAGGACTGGCCTGCCACCCAAGGCCTGTGGAAGTATGGGATCATTGTCCAGGATGGATTGTAGATCCTTGATGATGCGTTGGAGAGGTTTTAGCTGGGGGCTGTATGTGATGGCCAGTTGAGTCCTGTTGGTTTCTTTCTTGGGTTTGTCTTGCAGTAGGAGGCTTCTGGGTACACGTCTGGCTCTGTTGATCTGTTTCCTTATTTCCTCATGCGGGTATTGTAGTATTGAGAATGCTTGGTGGAGATTTTGTAGGTGTTGGCCTCTGTCTGAGGGGTTAGAGCAGATGCGGTTGTACCTCAGTGCTTGGCTATAGACAATGGATCGTGTGATGTGTCCGGGATGGAAGCTGGAGGCATGAAGGTTGGCATAGCGGTCGGTAGGTTTTCGATATAGGGTGGTGTTAATGTGACCATCACTTATTTGCACCGTGGTGTCAAGAAAGTGGACATCCCATGTAGATTGGTCCAGGCTGAGGTTGATGGTGGGGTGGAAGCTGTTGAAATCGTGGTGGAATTTTTCCAGAGTCTCCTTCCCATGGGTCCAGATGATGAAGATGTCATCAATGTAGCGTAGGTAGAGAAGGGGCGTGAGTGGGTGAGAGCTGAGGAAGCGTTGTTCCAGGTCAGCCATAAAGATATTGGCATATTGTGGGGCCATGCGGGTGCCCATAGCAGTGCCACTGATCTGGAGATATATATTGTCATCAAGTTTGAAATAGTTGGACACAAATCAGACATTAGGAATGGCAATATACAAAAACCTGTAGGAGAGCACTTCAACCTCCCTGGCCACACTATAGCAGACCTTAAGGTGGCCATCCTGCAGCAAAAAAACTTCAGGACCAGACTTCAAAGAGAAACTGCTGAGCTTCAGTTCATCTGCAAATTTGACACCATCAGCTCAGCATTGAACAAAGACTGTGAATGGCTTGCCAACTACAGAACCAGTTTCTCCTCTCTTGGTTTTCACACCTCAGCTGCTAGAACAGGGCCTCATCCTCCCTGATTGAACTGACCTCGTTATCTCTAGCTTGCTTGCTAGCATATATATATACCTGCCCCTGGAAATTTCCACTACATGCATCTGAGGAAGTGGGTATTCACCCACGAAAGCTCATGCTCCAAAACGTCTGTTAGTCTATAAGGTGCCACAGGATTCTTTGCTGCTACTGCATACTGAGCAGAGGTTTTCATCAAAATGTTAACAGTGGAGCTCAAGTCTTTTTCCGGAGTGGTTACAGTTAACATAGAACCAGCACCATGGAGGAATAATTCCCAACGTGTCATCATGCATATGGACAGGGGGCGGAGATAAGGTTGTGCAGATCTTGGTTTTTGAATGCTCAAATGTGCAACAGTAACATTCCTCTAACAGTAGTTCCATAACCCAAAACTTTCTACATATCACAGGAACACACAGTACCAGAACCTCAGAGTTATGAACACCTCGGGAATGGAGCTTGTTCATAACTCTGAAAGGTTCCTATCTCTGAACAAAACATTCTGGTTGTTCTTTCAAAAGTTTACAACTCAACATTGATTTAATACAACTTTGAAACTTTACTATGCAGAAGAAGAATGCCACTTTTAACCATCTTAATTTAAATGAAGCAAGCACAGAAACAGTTTCCTTACCTTTTCAAATCTTTTTTTAAAACTTTCCCTTTATTTTTGTAGTAGTTTACATTTAACATGGTATTGTACTGTATTTGCTCATTTTTGTTTTGTTTTGTTTTTTGTCTCTGCTGCTGCCTGATTGCATATTTCTCATTCTAAATTAGGTGTGTGGTTGACCAGGCAGTTCATAGTTCTAGTGTTTGTGACTCTGAGGTTCTACTTTATCTCAGGTGCCTTAGGAGGTCTGTAGGAATAAGTCCGCTGCCCTGCAGCCAGATATACAGGCATGCGTCCCTCCCCTTTTAAAGCGCTGGACATTTTTGAAATTCCACTTCCTGTTTTCTTGGCATGGACAGAACACACAGCATCTTCCCAGCTGACCATGCCGGCTTTCTGCAGCAAACACACTTTCACTTGGAGTACACCAGAGTTGTTGAATCTGCTGGGTCTGTGGGGAGAGGAGGCTGTGCAGTTGCAGCTCTGCTCCAGCTGCAGGAACTTTGATACTTATGAGCACAGGCTTTCTAATTTCTAAGACTTTCTAATTTTCCTGGGGATGCTCTGCCTCAAGCCTTGCACTCACTCTACCTGTTTGCCCAAAGCCTCACCTCTGCCCCACCTCTTCCCACCCTGTTCCGCCTCCTCCCCCAAGTGCGCCCCGCCTCTGCTCCTTCCCCTCCTCCCCAGTGCCTCCTGCCTCTAGCTTCTCCCAGCAAATTCAAACCTGGAGGGTCTCAGATGAAGGGGAAGCAGCCCTGGCACTTGCTGCTGTGCTGGTGAAATTCACCCCTGGGGAGCATGAGTCTTGTGCCAAGGGCTGTTGGCAGTTCAGAAGGCCAGGGTCAGTTCTCCAGGGGAGGTGTTTCAGAAGTTACTGGATGGAACACACCCACCAGAGCCTGGAAACCTCAGCTCGGCCCAGGCACCTCACCAAGCAAAACTGCCCCGCTCCTGGGCCCGGCATGCGGGACTTGGACATGTGGAAAACTCTGTGCCCAGAGGTGGGGGCACGGCCCAAGCTGGGGACAGCCAGTACCAGGTCAGCCCTTGGGTCTGGCTCCCCAGCTGCCTTGGCTATAGCCTGGCCCGTTGCCCCCTCAGTGCACTGAACTGTTCCCTCCCATGCTGCCCCATGGACACGGGCTGTTCCTCCTGCACCCTGCACTGCCTCTGGACATTGGCCCCTGCCAATCACTGCTCTGCAACCCATCAGGTGCCTGAGAGAGCCTGGCTGGGGAGATGGCTTCTGCTCCTTGCCCAGGCTTGCTCGCCAAGCTGAGCGACCTGGAAAATATGCTGGGAAGGAGAGGGTGCTCTGGCTCGCTCACCCCTGATCCCCGAGCCTGGGGGGTGAGCAGAAGCTGCCTCCCCAGCCAGGCTCTCTCAGGGAGCCACCAGCCCACCACGCTGCAGCGTGGCGTCCCAGCAGCTGGAAGGGGCTGGTCTTGCTCCTTCCATTCCTGGCTCTGCCCCTTCCACTCCCTGCTGGTAGGTGCTGAGCACCCACTATTTTTTTTCAGTGAGTGCTCACAGAGTTGGCACCTATGCTTACGGGCAGATTGCTGATGGCATGGAGGAGAAGGGAGCACTAAAGGCACATGCAGAGTGCCATGCTAAGATCAAGGAGCTGAGGCAAGCGTACCAGAAGGAAAGGAAGGCCAGTCATCGGTCTGGTGGCATCTGCTACTTCTACAAGGGGCTGCATGCCATCCTTGGCAGTGATCCCACCACCACCACCAAGAGCCCCTTGGATAATTCGAGGGCGCTGGAGGCAGTGGCCAGCGGTGTTAACCCCAAGGACAAATTGGTGGAGTAGAAGGAGGATGGGGGATGGGCAACAGAGACATCTAGTGGCGTGGTTAGCCAGGACCTTTTTGTCCGATCTTGCCTCTTCCCACCTTCACCCCCGAGTGAAACTCACCATGGTTAGGGCTCTCACTGAGCTGTGTGCCTGCCAAGGGAAAGTGAAAAAGTGGTTTATCTAACTTATATGAATCAATATTGTGAGTGCACTCACAAGAGTGCCTCTGTCTGTTGTTTCTTTAGCTTCTACAGATGTGCCCTCGTGGATTTCCTCCTGCTAAGTGGCTCTGAGTGCTAAGGAGACGAACCAAGAGGAGTAAGGAAGACGTATTCAGGGAGCAGTTGGGTTTGTCTGATGCAGCTCATAGTGAGCAGAGAGCATTGAGAGTCTATAAATGAAAGACTGAGAATTGATAACCAGCAGATGATATAGGGGCAGGAGCAGACAATACAGGTTCTGGAGGACCAAACAGACTTGCCGATGTCCCTGATTGTTCTGCAGGTGGAACACATGCATGGTGGCTTCCCCGTGCAGCCAATATAGAATTGCCTTCCATGCCCTCCCCACGCCTTGCATGTTCCCAGGCCATCTCAGTACCCCATGCACTCCAACCCTAGGGACATATTTCTGAATGCCAGCTGGACATATACCCAGCTGTGAGAGCATCATTTGAAAAAGTACTCTTGAGTGTCATGTCCCTCTTAGAAAATATAACTGTTTGTATTGCTGATAAATAAAAATGTGCTCACAGAAAGAAAATGAATCTTGGTCTACAAATAACAGTGGTTGTTGCTGAAATTCATACACAGTGGCAATCAGTGCATTAGCAGAGTACAGTGAACACATACACAGCAATCATTACAAGAGTCATACTATGGTGCAAGAAAGCAATGCCTAGGTCAGAGCATTACAGACAGACACATTACTGGGGCTCATTGTAAAAAGGCTTCTTCAAAGCCTCCCTGCTTCAAATAGCCCCCCACTGAGCCACCGTAACAGACCTGGTATCTGGCTGCTCAAAAGCAGCCACCAGCCAATCCATCTCAGTGCTCCACCCCTGCAGAAACCTCCCCCCTTAGCTTCCCCCCTTCCTCCCTTATGCAGAGCTGAGCAGGCTGCTATGACCATGGGAATATTTTCCTCATTGAGATCTAACCTGTCAAAAAGGTAGCACCAGCCACCCTTTAATCTGCCAAAGGCACATTCAGTGGTCGTCTGCACCTTCTGTACCTGTTGTTGAAGTGCTCCTTGCTGCTGTTAAGGTTTCTGGTGTAAGACTTCATGAATCACAGGAGCAAGGCTGGGTCTCCCGGGATCACAACTGGAATTTCAAAATCCCCATTGTAATCTTCTGGTCTGGAAAGAAAGTCCCTGCTTGAAGCTTTCTATACAGTCTAATGTGTCTGAAGATGAGTGCATCATGCTTCTCTGACCATCCTGTGTTGATGTTGGTGAAACAACTTCAGTGACACCTCAGTGCTTGCAATAGTATAGAAAAGTAGCTCTCTGTTGATGTATTCCATCACAAAAAGCAGTTTAATTACAGCGGTAGACGATCATTGATATAACTTAAGTCGACAAAACTGTGTAGTTTAGACATGACCCAAGTGGTAGATGCTTACGCATCTCATATTGTAAGGTCTTTGGGGTAGAGCTGTGCCTTTTGTGCATGGGGGCAGAGCCTGCCACCTAGTGTGGCTAGATGAAAAGACATAATGATTATGATGATTTTTTTTAATGCAGTCATGGTAAACATGAGTAAATATGGTTTAAAAATGTGCTCTGCATCCTTCCCAAAATATTCTGAGTTAGACCTTGGTAAATAAGCATCCCTAAAATGGGGAGTGTATACTGGGCCAGTGTTTAAAAATCCAGTTTTTCTTTTTGAGCCTACAGTTTGTAGCTCCAGTTATTTGCACTTGGATATCAGGGACATAGACATCCAGATGATATCACATGCATCACACATGCTGTGAGTGTGAAATTTGCACCCATCAATATTTGTAGGCCCAGAATTGCTGTCACAAAAATGGAAAGCAGGTTGAGTGCCTATGTAAATATAGACTCATTATGTCTGATGGGTTTTCAAACAAATCTTTTTTTTTTTTTTGTAATCTTATAAGACAGCAAGAAACAAAAACTGGTATAAACCCAGTATAATAATAAGATTTTGAGCATTGCCTTAGGTTTGGAGATGAACATTTTTAACCCTCTGATATCTTACTTGGTAGCTAATTTTCTTTGCTGAGTTGTAAGTCAAATCTCTGCTTTTGGCTTATCTGCAAAGGAGATCTCAACTGCATATTGTACCTTTGATCTCTGCACAAAGCATTCATTGACGTCAGTATGAGTTTTAGATTAGAGTTATGTAAACCTTTCACAATAAAATCTGAAGTTATGCAAAACTCTGTTTTTAGTTCAAACAATACAAGCAGTGTTCCATGCAGAAATTTTCATAGCCCCCAAAATTTTCATAGAAAAGCTTGTTATTTCTATTTCTATATAAACATGACTTTTTCAAGCCTCAGTACTATGGTTTTGTTCTCTAGATTCAGCTGGTCCCATGGTAAATCATCTGGATTAGATAAACCTTTGCTGTTTCACCTATATTGCAGTTGATTTGAACAACCCTGACTCTTGAGACTAGAGATCAACTCAAGCCTCAAAAATTTTATCCTCATTCTGAATCTCACTAAGTCTGGAGCTGTTCAGATCTTTTTTGGAGGGGGATCAAGGTGGAATGGGATGTCCATTTTTCAAATCATGATAACATTAAGTTTAGATCCAGATATGGGTTTGGATTCCAAGCACCATATACCCTCATCAAAGATGCCTGGATCCAGATTTTTGGTTTGGGTCCATTTCTGCTTAGTGCAGAGCTGTAGGAGTGCAAAACTACATGAGCAGAAATGACAAAAAAGTTAGTTACAACACTCCTGAAACCTCTGAAACCAATAGGCATTACCCAACTCTGAGGGGAATAGAAAGCAGAAAATGAAGTAAAGATCTATTGTAGAGATTGGGAAAGGAGCTTCCCCTTAAGTGTCTAAAGATCATTGGCTTTCTCTGGACAGTATCTTGTTTTACAGCTTCTGTGATTTGTAGCTCTGCACTGAGATAGTGACAGAGGATAACTTGAAGACCAGTCCTGAAGTTATTGGAAGATTTGCTTCAGTGAGGAATGCAGGATCAAGCTTGTACTGTGGACTTTCGCAACAGACCAGAGCAGCTCTTTAGTCATTCTTAGTGATCAGATAAATAATGTGATTCATTTAAAAATTGTAAATGCATGTTTACCATTAAATAGGAATGGCCGCTTCAGAGCACGTTTAGTCTATTAGGTAAATAATGTACATTTTTAAAAGATTTATAAATATGTGTTTGACCGAAGGATTCACTCTGGTGTCTTAGATAATTAATATGCAATGGAGAACTTTCCATTAAACTTTTTTGCTTCTCTTTTCTCTTTAAAAAGAAAGAACTTACATAAAAACAACAAACAAACAAAAATACCATACCCACCATTCTTTGAATAGTGGCATACTTGGGACATAAACCACAAAAACAGGACACTGGAACTTAAGGCTGGTGCAACCTGTGCTGTGAAGCTGATTTTCTTTTCTTTCTCCATGACAGCTAGAATTAAAAGACCAAATGTCAATCTAATTTGAAACTTCCTGGCTGTGGTCCATTTGTGTTGCAGCCTGAATCACAAAGAAATGGTTGTTTCTCCATAGGTAAGGCCAGATTGTTTCTGGGCTCAAGGTGAGTGGAAGGGCACAAAAAGGGGTGTAAGCCATACCAGCAGGGTAGGGAGGGATGAGGATGAGCCAAGGTCATGGTGGTAGTCTCCTAAAGGGCACTTCAATAGGCATGCTGTCACTGTAGGCTGAGGGACAATGCCTCTCAGAGCTCTCCCAGGAGCAAAGCAGCTCTGCGTTGCCCCTTTTGTGGGTCTGTCTATGCCTGAGTGGTATAACCTGGACTTGTTTGCAGCAAGTTTTCCATAATAGCCCTGACTTTGAGCTGATTTAGCCAATCTACCTGAAATTTCTCAGGTATGCTTCAAGGTTTTTAGACCATGAACCCTTCAAGGCAGGGCCTGTCTCTTACTGCTATCGAGACCAACTAGAATGGAGCTCTGATCCTGAATTGAGCCTTTCAGCACCATTCGACGTAAATGTTAAAAAACAATAACAACACCGATACTAGGTGCCTTTGCCAAAGGAATTTTTTTTGGTAAAAGTTATAGTAAGTGGACAAGACATTTGTCAACTGGCTTAGTCTGGGTTATCAGAGAGTTTCACTTCTATGAAAGTTTATTAATTTTTTTAACGTCATATCTCATGAAGAGCTTTGACTGGTGTTGCCAAAAAGATAGTTTGGACCTGGTTTTACTGCATTGTCCTCAATGAGGAATGGACTAGTTTTGCAGACTTTATTGAATTAATTTTGAAGGCAATTGCTACATTGCCTATCTTTAAAACAAATTACTACAGAGTATGAAAGCTATATTGAGTTAATTGTCTATTCACAAACTTAATTCTGCTTTAGGGTCTGATTAAAAAAAGAAAAAAAGGAAATACATCTATTGATTTCAATGGACTTTTCATCAAGCTCTCAATGAACTTTGTTGTTTGAAAAAGTTACTTAAAGCACCTTATTTAATGACAAAGTGGTGCCCCTTTCATTTTCGTAGCCACAGATAAATGGCATAAGTTAACTGCTATTATGTTAATGGGAGATTGATGTGCTCATATATAAAATTAACATGGCACACATTAAATGGATTAAAAGCTGGCTAACTGATAGGCAGGGGCGGCTCCAAGCCCCAGCATGCCATGCGCATGCTTGGGGCAGCAAGCCATGGGGGGCGCTTTGCCGGTCGCCGCGGGAGCGGCAGGCAGGCTGCCTTCAGCGGCTTGCCTGCGGGAGGTCCGCTGGTCCCACGTCTTCGGTGGACCTCCCGCAGGAGGACCACGGGCACGGCTGTGGGAGGTCCACCGAAGCTGCGGGACCAGCGGACCCTCCTCAGGCAAGCCGCCGAATGCAGCCTGCCTGCCGTGCTTGGGGCGGAAATGCCTAGAGCCGCCCCTGTTGATAGGTCTCAAAATGTAATAGTAAATGGTAAATCATCTTTGAGTGGGTGTGTTTCTGGAGGAGTCCCACAGGGATCTGTTCTTGGCCCTACACTATTTAACATTTTTATCAATGACCTGGAAGAAAACATAAAATCATCACTGATGAAGTTTGCAGATGACACAAAAATTGGAGATGTGGTAAATAATGAAGAAGACAGGTCACTTATGCAGAGAGATCTGGTTTGCTTGGTAAACCAGGCACAAGTAAACAATATGTATTTTAATATCTCCAACTGTATACAAAGAATGTTGGCCATACTTACATGATGGGAGACTGTATCCAGGAAAGCAGTGACTCTGAAAGAGATTTGGGGGTTGCAGTGAATAATCAGCTGAACATGCACTCCCAGTGCAATGCTGTAGCCAAAAGGACTAATGTGATCCTTAGATGCACAAACAGGGGAATCTTGAGTAGGAATAGAGAGGTGATTTTACCTCTGTATTTGGCAGTGGTGCAACTGCTGCTGGAATCCTTGTCCAGTTCTGATGTCCTTAATTCAAGAACAACATTGAAAAATTGAAGAGGGTTCAGAGAAAAGTCACAAGAATGATTAGAAAACTTGTCTTGTAGTGATAGACTCAAGAAGCTCAATCAATTTAGCTTAACAAAGAGAAGGCTAAGGGGTGACTTACTTACAGTTTGTAAGTACCTTTATAGGGAACAAATATTTAATAATGGCTCTTTTATCTAGCAGAAAAGGGTATAATATGAGCCCATGACTGGAAGATAAAGCTAGACAAATTCAGACGGGAAATAAAGAGTACATTTTTAACAGGGAGAATAATAGCTGTTGGAACAATTTACCAAGGGTCCTGGTGTGTTCTCCATCACTGACAATTTTTAAATCAAGATTGGAAGTTTTTCTAGAAGATCTGCTCTAGGAATCATTTTGGGGGAGTTCTATGGCCTGCATTATATAGAAGGTGAGGCTGAATGATCACAGTGATCCCTTCTGGCCTTGGAATATGTGAATCATTAAAAGAATTCTGATATTTTACTAGAAGTCTTAAGCCACTGTGTACGTTGTATATAGTCACACTTCCTCCTTTTTGCTTCTTATGAAAGCGTTAACATGGCACTGAAATGTACAATGAATGTATTTCCTGCTTTACCTGGGCCCTTGTAAAAAGAAGATGGTTTATCCATGATGCTGTCCCAGCAAATTAAAGTTTAAATACATGAAATAAATGCTCTTCAGTCTCTCAAGAGCAGTAGGGCTCAGAGCAAAGCATTTTAACTGTTTTATGGAGAATAAGTCTCTGTTGCATTGTATCAGAGAGCAAGTGCACAAAGTTCTTTCGTAAGTCCAAGAATGCTATGTTGATGTTTTAGTTTGTTTTATTACATGGATGCCATTCATGCTGCTATGGTTAAACTAATTTCAGTGCCTGTGTTATAAATTCTTCCCATCCACCTCCCCCCAGATCAAATATTGGCATATTCCATCTGTTTTAGGACATTGCAGGAACTTTTTTTTTCTTTTGGCTAAAGTTTTAAAAACAAAATTTTAAGAAGTGTTTGTAGTCTCTAGAATCCTGTCCGTGTTTCATAATGCTCAATTGAACTGAAACATTTGAAGTCCTGCCATTTACTAACAATTATAATGCTAAAATCAGGGGGAAGGGCATGGCCTTGTGGCTAGGTCATAGGCATGGGACTCTAGAAACTTGGGTTCTATTCTTAGCTCTGCCACAGATTTTTCTGTGTGATGCTGGGCAAGTATCTTAATGCTTGATCTGTAGTCAGTTGGAGTCTTTTCAATGACTTATGCTTTTTGTGCCTCAGTTCCCCATTTGTAAAATGAGATAGTAATTCTCCTACCTGTTTCACCTGTCCTGTCTACTTAGCGAATATGATTACATACAATGCCTAGCACAATGAGATCCTGATCTAATTTGGGGCCACTAGGCTCTGCAGTAATTCAAATAATAAATAATCATTTGAATCAAATTAGTCTCTAAGCTCTATCTATTTCTTACCTGAGTAAAAGGAAACTGGCAACCATTAGGGAGAGTACACTCCTTTTCCTTTTCTTCTAACAATCTGACTGTTCAGAATATATGAACATATTCTCGGTGAAACCCCACCATCACTGAAATCAATGGCAAAACTCCCACTAACTACAATGGTGGAGGGGGAGAGTTCCTCTCTTAATGCATAAGACAAGCCCATTCAGAGCTGCTAGTAACCCTTGGACTCCAATGGCTTATAACAGGGCTGAATTTAGTCCAAGGTGCTGACCACTACAAATAACTCCTTTGTGCATATCTCCTGAGTCTGCAAGATGTGGATCCTGGGTGTACAAATGCAGGCAGGCACTCTGTGTGCATTGGAAGGCTCAATACACAGACGGTACCCACTCATGCATGTGCACCCACCTGCGGTCCGTGTCCAGGAGTCAGATCACGTTGTTGCATTAGTGTGTTCGATGGTTTGTGTTTAATATTTTTTAAATGAGAGGAGGACAATAGCAGGAGAGGCAGAGATTAACTGCAAACTCTTTATTTATTATTTATTAAGTCAGTTAAAAAATACTGACCCTCTTTCTTTACTGGCAACCTTAATGTGCTCTTTGTGTCACAACCATAATATCCTTTAGACATTTTCCTGTATTTAACATTTTAGAGCGATGACAATAGATCAGCACTACTTTACAGATAATTCTTAGGGCTAACTATAGTATATATATTAACCCAAAAAAACGATTATCATCTCCCTTAAGGAAACAAGCTAACATGCACTATCCTATCCTTTAATACCAATGTTTCATGATTATCACTTTTAGATAGGATTTCGATTCTAGATTATATCTGTAGAAATGAGCAAGCAGTCTGTTCACTACCAGTCTGGCTTAATTTTCTCTTCAGTCTGTTTTTTTTTTACCATTTTGTCAGTTGCTATTTTTATGGATTTTTTCCTCCCTTATAAAAGTCCTTGCTTTTGCTAATATAACATTAATTTGTGATTGATCTTTTTTGGGGTGGAGAAATAAGGTCGAAGCATATATTGGCATCCTGATGGCTTAAGCTGGTCACTCTGCCAGCTCTTGATCAGCAGCCAACTTTTCAATTAGGAGGTGAGAGCGAGTGATCTGTGCTTTTTTTTTTTTTTGCCATTTATCTCATCTCTAAGGAGAGACACTTTTTGCCTTTCTGAAAATGGCTCCATAGACTTTATCACTGCAGTTCTCTCAAGTCCAAATCCATTTTGATCAGTGGCAGATCTCCGCCTCCCATTGAAAAGTTCACTGAGGTTCTCAGCATCTTTCAAAGCGCGTGGAGGTGAAGCTATGAAATACAGAAAATGATCAGAGCGGTAATGATGATAATACCACAAAAAGGTAGACTAGTGGAGCAGCTAAGATATTATAATCCAAAAAAATGTTATGGGTAATTTTCCTCTCATAACCTGAGGACAAAAAACTTTATTACTCTTTAAACTTCAATATTGCACCAATTAAATTCCAGCATCAGAACCAAGGTTACCAGTCCATGTTTCATTTGAAAATCTCTCTCTTGTTCCCATTTGTCCCATAAGAACAACTTTTTATTCTTCCTTTTTTTCTCTTCTCATTTCCAGTAATTAAAAACCATGAGGGAATATTAAGTTACAGAAACTTCATAAATGTGCTTTCACTTTTGCAAAGTGCACACTTGAAATAATATTATTTTCTCAAAGAAGAAATAATATATAAAAATAAAAGAAGCAAATTTCAGGCTCTTTTCTTTCCTGGTGCATTTAACTTTTCTACCTCACAGCTCAGATTGCTTTTTTTAATCAAAGCAGTAATGGAAGAACAGTCCTTACGCTCAAATGCAATCACATTTAATCATATTTAATATCCTTGTTTCTCAGCTGATCAGACTTTAAAAATGTGATTGCTTTAGTCTGATTTAAAACTTAAGGTAAGTCAGACCCAATAAAGAAATATATTTTTGTTGTTTCTCTACTCAAATTGCATGGCTTCTTTAGCTGCTTCAGCTCTGGTTATACTTTTTTTTTTTTAGTAGAATTCTATAGTAGTATGTTGCACTGCCACATTAATGTTTTATCTTGCATTTCCTAGACTTGTTTCTCAGCCAGTAGAACCAGATTCTCCACTATTATTCTGATGTAAATTGAGACTAACACTAATTAACATCAGTATCCTAGGTCTGTATGTTCAACCTTCATTTCCAAAGTATAAGGAAAGGAACTGAAGCTGAAGTGACTCTCATCAGGCATTTCAACTACATTAAAGTCCATTATAATTACTATAATTATCCCCTAACTTCCACAACATAATCTCTTTATAATCTACAAAATGCTTCCTACTTGTGTTATTAAAGGGTAAAGGGTATATTCAGTGTGTCAGGGCTTCTTTTGATGTACTGTATATGGGTTCCTTTATTCTCAAAGCAGATTACAGAATGTCACATGCGAGCACAAAATCTTAGGGTACTCAGAACACCGCAAGCAGCGATCTTGATAAAATATGAGAGGGACTGTGTGTTACTAGCAGCACAACTTCAGGGAACCATTTGCCCTGCTGGTAAATTACGTGTAGACAAACACTACCATCAAGTCTCACATGTATTTGTGTTCCCTGTAATCTTATGCCCATGCGCATGAATAGAACTTCCCCTCTCACTAGCAGAAGTTGGTTCAATAAAAGATCTTACATCATCCAGCTTGTCTCTCTAATGTCCTGCTACTGACACAATTACAACTACACTGCTTACATGAATAGAACTCTTATACTTTCCATAAACAGTGAGCCTGGAGCCAATGTTATAATTTGATCCTCCCAGTCCAGCCACATATATAACATTTTCTAAACTGCAGAATTGAACAAAGCTAATGCAATGTTCCATTCTTTGTTAATTTGATGCATGTGTTCTAGGTGGGTCTTTTTGTGCCCAAGTTCAGGGCTGAGGTATTACATAAATTCAATGCAATCTTGAGGCCTGATCTACTTTGGACTTCTAGAGCTTGTAGACCAGGCCACCTCAGCAACTTGACAAGCATAAATAAACCATAGGAAAGCTCCTTCTAAGAGATAGCTTAAAAGCTAAAAGTGGTTGATCTTTCAAAAACAATAGTAATAAAAAAACCTAAATTTAGTCTACATTGATATGACAGGATGCTGTTAACAGCTTCAAATTGGACTTTATGGAAGCCAACATCCTGGTCACTTAGAACACCCATGGTTCTGGGTGTGGTTAAGGTAGAAGGGAGCACTTACAATTGCTGGTAGCCTGATGAATTAATGAGGTAACTAGTTCAACAGAACCCAAGAAGGAAACCATTGGAAGTCATTCTCTTTAAGAAGAGTGGAAGCCTGGAGAAAGGAACCTCAATAGGCAGTAAAGGAAAAGAGGAGCTGGGTTTAAGAATAGGACCTAGAACCCATGAGGTGGGAGATGAGAAAACCCTAAATGGAAAACAATAAGCCAAGAAAGTGGGGTCCAGGTAGGAAAGACAAGGGCAAAGGAGAAGCAGGAAAGTGAAAACCCTAGATGAATACCAAGAACATGAGATCCAAGTGGTGAATACCACAGCACAGAAGAAGCTAGAAAAGTGGGTGAAGGAGCAGGGGACACCCATACAAAGACAACCTGAAGAAAGCATGAGAAGTGAACCCACCGTAGCCCAGTTAGGGGGTCCAAAGGAGGCAGTAACCCCAGATGCCTAACTCCTAAGAGGGATCAGAGACCTCAAAGTGTGAGAGGTTAGCTGGGGAACATACCCAGCATCCTCTACAAAGGGTGGAGGTAGATCCCAAGCCAGAGACTATCTATTGTCCCTGGTGTGATGACCTGTAGGACAAAACTGAGTTGTGGAGTAAACCTCCCTCTAAAGAGATCATTCTGTGGATGGGAAACCCTCACAGGTAGCCCTTGGAAGGGCAGACAAAGGGAATTCCTGGGTTAAGAATTGCTGTCTTCATAAGGAAGGTAAAGGCCAGTCAGGGAGAAAACAGCCCCAGTGAAAAAGAGGGGCCCTTAGCTGAGTTGGGACACTTAAAGAGAGGAGGTATGTGACAGGGAGCTATTAACAACTTCCAGCTGAGCTCTATGGAAGCCATCACCCAGAACACTGGGTGTGCTTAAGGTAGAAGGGAGTACTGATACCTGGAGATAGCCTGAGTTAATGAGGTATTAGCTCACCAGCTGGAGAACCCAGGATGGATGGCTGGCAGTATAAAAGGCAGGGAGAAGAAAGGCACTCTTCAAAACTGCTTCTATTTGGTTGTATTGTACCTGGAGTTTAAGAAGGAGACAAACAACAAAAAGGTATCTTGGTGGACATTATGTGCTCTGTAATTCGTTAAGACAGCTTAGGAGCCAAGGTTTTCCTGAAGAGGAAAGAGGAACCCATCTCCAACAACATTATGAGTTGCAGTATTATGGAAAGTAGCATTTCATTTATGCTAGCAGCAGAAATAATATATAGAAATATGACTACCTTTCTTGGGAATCTGGAAGTGCTGGTCAACCTTTTTGAAATATCTTTTTTTTAAGGGTGGACTGTACAGTCTTCAAGGAAGACCTATTAACTGTTGTAATCATTGACTTCAGAGGAACTGCCCACATCCCTTCTAGACCTGAGCAGCTAGTAAAATGTTGGGGCCCTGGGGAGGTTCCAGTTGTGAGAAGAAATTGATGGAGCCTGGTAGTTTCTTTGACGCAAACTTGTTTATTTACAAGAAATGTACAAAGTCCTCCTTCACCGAACACAAGAGGAACCAGGGGTTCTCTTCTTTGCTTATAGCCCCATGCCTCTGTAGCCAACACCAAACCCAGAACTTCCTCTAGGCCTCTCCAGGGTCAGATTGTGTTTATAGGCCACTGCTTAGCTATTCTATCCCCCACTCCTACTCCACACACACTTACCCCAACAATCCTCAGCAAAACCCTTCTGCCCACTCAATCAAAAACTCTTAGGTGGTTTCCCAACCCCTTTTGTCTTAGATGGGGGACTGGTGATTAATTTAGCCTGACAGTTATGTTAATTGAAGCATTCCTTCACACCTGGTCAGAAACCTCTTTAAGACCTATACAGTCACCTGAACCTCTCAGCATAACAGTAAGCATTTGCAGGATCAGCCCCTTAGGTCCAGTTATCCAACCTACGCAAACTACCACGATCAATGGAAGATTCCAGCTGCAGTGTGGCTTTATTATCTAAGAATTTCATCCCAACAACGTATGCTGTGTCTGAATTCTAGGTTTAAATCAGATGACTGTGTCCAACCAAACATTCCACAGCACATGCCAAGAATAACCGTGCACATGATACAGTCTCATATTTTTAGTATAGCACTTGCTTATACTGTGTGTTGGAAATAAAAAGCTATAAAATGGAAAATAGAGAGAGAGAGAGAGATGTGTTCTTTCAGAGTGGCATATAATAATTCTAATAATATCCATCTGGAGTTCTTTTTAGGAGGAATATAGAAAATGGAATGAGGACAATTTGTATTTGCTCTAGCAACATCTTTGAGAGATAGGACAAGGAGAAGAGAGTGAGTAACGTTTTTCTACATACATAGAGAATAAAGTGTTGTTTCATGCCAGTGTCTCTGTGAACATTAGGTGTTTACTTATTAATCAGACAGCATATTCCTAAAATAACAGTGGAAGCTCCTGAAATACCAATATGAGTCACTGCATTTATTTTGTTAAGGCTCTAGTATTCACTTTTTTTTTTTTGGTACAAAGAAGATATTAATTGTGTTTGACAGATAGAGTGACTTGCCCAACTTCACACAGTGAATGAGTGGCAGAGCTGCAAATAGACAGATCTTCAACTCATGATGTCAATGTCAATGGAGCTATGACAGTTTACACCAGCTGAGGGTTTTCCCTCAGATCTACTGACTCTTATGCTGTATGAGAATTTCAAAGATGACTTAATTCTATTATTTTCCAAACTAAAAGCCTTGATTTGTACACTGTCAAACCTCTGGTGGGGAGAAGAAGGGGAAGTGTTTCAGAGGAACTATAGAATCCAAACCAGAAAGTAGCTCTGAACCCAAACTCTGGAACTGAAACTCACTGAAGTTTGGTGGGGCTCAAATCTGGACCTAAAAGTCGCATCTCAAGTGCTACCTCCTCCTCAGAAAAAGAAGTGTTAGGATAAATAAGAAATGGAAACTGGTGAGAAGAAAAAGGTGGAGTTTGGGGAAGGAGGACTGAATAAAATACAAAACCCTGGAGTTCAAGGGAGGGAGGAAGATGTGAAAGTCAATAGAGCAGAAGTATTTGAGTCCACATTTGAAATCTTTCGTCAAGTCCCCTAAACTTTAGTCCTGCCCACTTGTGGTTTATTAAAGAGATCATAGTATTATTACCTTTTGCTGCTGTTGTTGCTGTTGCAAGGTAGTGATATTAAACCCAGGGTCTGGGTTAAATCCCAATTGGGTAATGATGCTCTGCTTCTTAAAATTCTCCCTGTACTTTCAGTTTGATATGGTGTTTCTGTTCAATTTGCAGCCTAAACTATTGTGCAGTGTTGTTGTGTGCTGCCAAAATGCTGCTGTGTTCTACTTTAGAAGTGGCTGCATTTTGGTGATATGTGAAAAAATTTCCATATAGCTTGTAAATTATTTGAGATCCTTTCGGACTGAAGGTGCTGCATAGATGTAAGATGATATTTTAGAATTTATCAGATATGGAGAGTAGTTGCCATGCACACTGTCTCCAGATTGTTTTTATTCTACTTAATAGGCCAGTCAGGCTTTTTCCTCTGGTTTCCTGATCATCCTCCATTAACCTGCAGTCTTTGATAAATATGCATTGCCTCATAATATTGCATAAACATTTTTAGATGGCAAATAGAGAGTAAACAAAACACATGTTAAAATGATATTAAAGCCTTTGATGGCTTATTAATCATTTATATAAAGCTTATTAATCACATGGATACTTTAAAACAATGTATTTTCTTCCAAAATTCTATGTCTCTTAAGATGTCAAGGTCACTGGGAGCTGATTCTCCATCATCTCAATTCAAAACATACAGAAATAGGAAAAGGATCCCCCATAGTCATCTCACAGCCAGTGCTACAGCTTTTCATGTTCTTTTGAATAATCAGTTTGTCAATAATTTTGGAGATTCTGGTCCCAGGAACTTAAGTGCATTGCAGTGTTGACTTACTGGCTTCGTCTAGACGGGGGTTTAAAGGTGTGTGGGTAGAATGTGTTAGCTAACATGTTCTAACAAATGAACACATATTAAATGCACTAGCAAAACTTTCATTGTCTTCAATGGGGGCAGGATATCAACCACAGTGGAAACAGGATAGTGTATAATGTAACAAATGCTAAGCTAGCCATGTTGAGAAATCGGGTATGTCTACACTGCAGTCCTGGGGTGTGATTGCAGCAGTACTTAATTTGTAGTGAAAGAGGTGCTGGGAATCAAGCAATTTTTTTACACTCAGAACTGATATAGCAAGCCTAGAAGTGCCGGGGCTATGAACTGCCAAGCCTAGGTGCCAGGGCTAAGTCCTGGCACAAATTAAACTCTGGACTGCCACTCGTGTAGACATACCCAAGCTACCCAGGTACTAGAGCAGCAAAGGTGCGGCAACCTGGGATTCAGCGGAGACTGAACAAGCCCACCTGGAACTCTGGGTAATTACTAGCATGGGTAGCCTGTGCTGAAGCCCATGCTGCCTCAGCTTCACTGCTCCAGTACCTGAGCTAGCTAGATTAAAGCTAGCTGAGGTATGTCTACAAGAGCCGTAATCACACCCCATGACTGCAGTGTCGATATACCCTACTCTTCAACATGATCAGCTTAGCATGTGTTAAAATATACGCTGCCTCATCTACATAGACGTTTGGAATGTGTGAGTTAGAGGGTGGTTCCAGCCTTCTCAGTGCTAGGAGCTAGAAGTGAGTTTTGGGGCCCATTGAGTGTTCTTCCCTGGGGCCTAGAATTGTTGTCAGCGGGTCTGCCACCACCATGTTAAAATTCACCCTTAAATCCTAGTCTAGACAAAGCCATGTGGTCCTGGAGGAAAGACACTGCCTGCATGAGGGTGATTAATGGGATAAAGCAGTTGTGAGATTTTAAAGGGGTGGTAAACCTTTCCTACTACCTAGAGGTAATATTTGACCCTCTGAGACAACAGAAAAGGGATGAATTTCAAAGAAGGCAAAACTCTAGCCAAAATGCATGTAATGATTACAAGGCTAGTGCTCACTTTCATCATACCCCAAAAGTAAAACTAGTGCACACAGGTTTTCTTTTGGATAGCTCAGGAAGATCAGTTTAATAAAGAAAAATAGGCACTGTAGGACAATGGAAGAAATCACTGCTAAGGGGTTTAAATCCTCTTCCCTACTTAAGTACAAGTCTCTTTTCTGGACACTAGTGTAGTGTTACTACTTTTATAGAATCATAGAAGATTAAGAAGTTGCAGGGGGGTTGCAAGGTTTTTAATGGGGCTGCAGTATTGCCACTCTTACTTCTGCACTGCCTTCACAGCTGGGTGGCCAGAGAGCAGCGGCTGGTGACCAGGCACCCAACTCTGAAGGCGGTGCCTCGCCAAGAGCAGCGTAGAAGTAAGGGCAGTAATACCATACCAGGTCATCCTGACTCCCGTGTTGCTGCTAGTGGCAACTCTGCCTTCAGAGCTGGGCTCCTGGCCAGCAGCTCCCACTCTCCAGCTGCCCAGCTCTGAACGCAGAGCCACCGCCAGCGCAGAAGTAAGGGTAGCAATACTGCAATCCCCCTACAATAACCTTGTGACACCCTCACCTCAACTCCTTTTTGGGTCAGGACCCCTACAATTACAACACTGTGGAATTTCAGATTTGAATAGCTGAAATAATGAAATTTATCATCTTAAAAACCCTATGACTATGAAGTTGACCAAAATGGACTGTGAATTTGGGAGGGCCCTAATTATAAAACTACAGAGACCACTATGGTCTCACAATATCACTGTAAGGTAGGAAGGTGTTAGCTCCATTTCACAGATGAGGAAAGGAAGGCAGGGAGTTCAGGGATTTGGCTGAGGCCACAGAAGGAGAGACAGCATCCCTGCTATGCCTGTTAGGGCCAATTCCTTTCTTCTAGTGCCTTGCTTAGTCTGCTGCCTTCTCTAAGCAGATTGGGGGCCTGGTCTCCACTGTCCTGTACCTCGGGTAGTTATTTGCATCAGTGAAAACTGAGTGTAAAATGCTATCCACTCAGAATTCAGGGACTGAGAGTTGCTCCGTTCTGTTCCCTTGATTCATTGCAATAGTTGGGGCAAACCAATTAACATCTCTGCCCCTCAATTTCCGCTTGTGTGGAAAAACTCACCTTTTGTTACAGTGCTGTGAGATCTAAGGTTGTAAAGTGCTATGTAATTGCTAAGTATTCATATGATTGATTTACATTCATAAACAGTCTTGAATGATGGCATGGAGACAAAAGGAGTAGCTCACCTTAATGCTTGAATGGAAAACATGAAAGTATGGGCAGGTCTACACTAGAAACTTTTGGTATCATAGCTATGTTGGTTAGGGTTCATGCTTTTTAACAACACTGCTATGCCGGCAAAAGCTGTAGTGTGGATGCAATTATACTGGCAAAAATGTCCTTATTTCACTTGGAGTACTGGTATAAGCTATACTGCTGAAAGCACTTTTATGACAATATAACTGTCTACGGTAAGAGATTTTGTTGGTATAATTCTACTGGAAAAACTTTTCCAGTGTAGGCAAGGCCTACAAACACACACTGCATCCTCTGTAAGAGTGACTAATTTTAAAAAGATTGTTATAATAACATATTAACAAATAAACATAATTCAAACTAGACCTGGAAAAAGAACAAAACACATTTTCCCCTGTAAATGCAAAATGCTGATGTCAAATTGCAGCAAAGAATATTTTAAATAAGTGCCATTGGCTTTCTTCATAGCTACATTTATAAATCTTATTTCACAAGATTGAAATAAAAGACGCACTAAAAATTTTACCAGTACCATGTATAACTTTGATATTAATAAGTAATATGACAGCCTCAGTTCCCCTGTCAAGGAAAAGGGCGAAAACTTCATTTACTTCTAGTCATGGGTATAATAGATTAAGCTGGAGAATCCATTTCAGTCCTGGAAGGGTGGATGCTGATAAAGTTATGAGCTTACTGCACCTTTTAAAATGAAATATTTAAACAAGTGGAACCTTATGAGGTTGATGCATTAAGCCGACACTAGATGTAAATCAAACAACACCTAAATGTCCTTTAACAAAGTCAATTATGTTATATAAACTTAACAGAGATGGAACTCCTTTATCCTGTGCATCTGCCACTTTTTTGTGTTGAGGTGAAAATGATTCCACAGACTCCAAATTTCATTTATAACCCCTCAGTGTTGTACTAGAAACTTTAAAAAAAATTAAACAAAAATGTGTTCCTTATTAATATTATTGAAAATGGGGTTTGCTAGTCTAAACATCTACTGGACACATTGACTCAGTTCCTGAAATCATCTCTATTAGATTTTGTAGGTAGTATCTATGAAAATACTTCTAAACTTAATCTGTTGAGATGTCAAAGAGTTTATAAGCAAATACTTAGGTTTGCATTAGATTTTTACTTTGAAATCCATTATTGTAAGTTCCTTGCTGACTTTGATGTGCTGCATTCACACCTCAGAAAGGAGTTGTAAAAGCAGCACATTAGTTTATAGATGTTCACAGACTATTTTTCAGATAAAGCCATTTAAATCTTTTTTGAAGGTCAATCCCAGCTCTTATCATTCAAGAAGTAATAATAACAGAAAGACGCTGCCTAGAGTAAGGACTGCTTTAAAACACAAAATAGCAGAGGTGGAATGAACTTACTTAACTCTTGACGTAGCACAATACCAGCATTCTAGTGTTGTGCCTTGACAATGCCCCACTAAGGTATAATGCGAAGTCTCAATATAGGTGCATGGAATTAGATGATTAAGGGGGAAAATGGATTTCAGTTCTTTACAGCTGGTTTATATTTTCTTTCAAAGGAGCATAAAACTTTGGCAAACCAAGTATAATGACAGGTTTCAGAGTAGCAGCCGTGTTAGTCTGTATCCTCAAAAAGAACAGGAGTACTTGTGGCACCTTAGAGACTAACACATTTATTTCAGCATAAGTTTTCGTGGGCTACAGCTATGCATCCGAAGAAGGGAGCTGTAGCCCATGAAAGCTTATGCTGAAATAAATTTGTTAGTCTCTAAGGTGCCACAAGTACTCCTGTTCTTTTTTTCAAGTATAATTAGGCAGGCCAAAAAGGAATTTAAAGAGCACCTAGCTAAAGACTCAAACTCACAGTAAAATTATTTTAAGTACAGTGGAAGCTGGAAGCCAAACAATCAGTGGAGCCATTGGTCAGTTCAGGGGCTAAAGTAGCACTCAGGGAAGATAAGGTCGCTGCAGATAAGATAAATGAATTCTTTGCATTAGCCTTCACTGTAGAGGATGCGAGGGAGATTCCCACACTTGAGCTGTTCTTTGTAGGTGACAAATCTGAGGAACTGTCCCAGACTGAGATTTAATAGAGGAGGGTTTGGAACAAATTGGTAAATTAAACAGTAAGAAGTCACTAGGACCAGATAGTGTTCACCCAAGAGTTCTAAAGGAACTCAAATATGAAATTGTAGAACTACTAATTGTGGTATGTACCAGATGAGTGAAGGATAGCTAATGTAGACCAATTTTTTTTTAAAAGGCTCCAAAGGTGATACTATCGATTACAGGCCAGTAAGTCTAACTTCAGTACCGGGCAAATTGCTGGAAACTATAGTAAAGAACAGAATTATCAGACACATAGAGGAGCACGATTTGTTGGACAAGAGTCAACACAGCTTTGTAAAGGGAAATCATACCTCACCAATCTATTAGGATTCTTAAGGGGGTCAACAAACATGTGAACAAGGGTGATCCAGTGGATATAGTGTACTTGAACTTTCAGAAAGCCTTTGACAAGGTCAGTGAACAAAGGCTTTTAAGCAAAATAAGCAGTCATGGGATAAGAGAGAAGGTCCTCTCATGGATCAGTTATTGGCTAAAAGAAGGAAACAAAGAGAAAGAAAATATGGTCAGTTTTCAGAATGGAGAGAGTTAAATAAAGGTGCCTCCCCGGGATCTGTACTGGGACCAGTGTTGTTCAACATATTCAGAAATGATCTGGAGAAAGGGAGTGAATTTACCGATGATAAAAATTACTCAAGATAGTTAAGTCCAAAGCAGTCTGTGAAGAGTTATGAAGGGACCTCACAAAACTGGGTGCCCGGGCAACAAAATGGCAGATGAAATTCAATGTTGATAAATGCAAAATAATGTACACTGGAAAACATAATTCCAACTATACAATGATGGGATCTACATTAGCTGTTACCACTCAAGAAAGAGATCTTGGAATCATTGTGGATAGTTCTCTAAAAACATCTGCTAAATGTGCAGCAGCAGTCTAATAAGCTATCAGAAGGTTAGCAACCTTTAGGAATGGGGTTGATAATACGACAGTGAATATCATAATGCCACCATATAAATCCGTATTATGCCCAAACCTTGAATACTGCATGCAGTTCTGGTCACCCCATCTCAAAAAAGATATATTAGAATTGGAAAAGGTACAGAGAAGAGCAACAAAAATCATGAAGGGTGTGAAGAAAGTGAATAAGGAAGTGTTATTTGCCCCTTTACTTAACACAAGAACCAGGGGTCACAGAATGAAATTAATAGGCATCAGGTTTAAAGCAACCCAAAGGAAGTACTACTTCGTACAGTACACAGTCAACCTGTGGAATTTGTTGCCAGTGAATGTTCTGAAGACCAAAACTATAACATGGTTCAAAAAATAATTAGATAAGTTCATGGAGGATAGGTCCATCAATGGTTTTTAGACAAGCTGGTCATGGATGTAACCCTATGCTTTGGGTATTCCTAGCCTCTGACTGCCAGAAGCTTGGTATGGACAACAGGGGATGGATCACTTGATGACTGCATGTTCTGTTTATTCCCATTGAAGCACCTGGCGTTGGCCACTGTTGGAAGACAGGATACTGGGCTAGATGGCCCGCTGATCTGACTCAGTATGGCCTTTCTTATGATCTTTGATTTTTATAATTTATAATCTGTTAAAATGCATGCTTGAAGCAAACAGTCAATAGGTTGTCTCTGTTCCAAACCCGAGCAATTCGTGCCTTCACACAAACATGAATGGTTTGAAACCTGGATGACTAAATTCAGATTCCTGAAACCCTTTTTAGGCACCCAAATCCCATTGCTTTCTAGGGGAATTGTGGTTGCTCAGCACCTCCGAAAATCAGGCCACTTCTATTAAAGTAACTAATTACTGATTTAGGATCCTAAATTTTGGTGGAAGTTCTTGTTTTCTTTCTGGGATAGGCAGCTCTCGATTATGTGTAATGAGGTATCATAGAGGATTCAGAGTTGTGTTTGAGAATGTCATTGTTAAGGTGAGTGTCCTGCTAATGTAATTATAAGAACGATTTTAATTCATCTTTGTCTTTTATTGCTTTGCTTATCACTGTTTTTTTCTCTGTTTACCACTAAAATAGAAAAAGCTCTGCTTCGTAAAGTCAGTAATGCACAGTATCTGAAGTCCGTTCTCATCGAACCTTGCATAGGTTCATTTTGATTTCACGGATTGTCTGGATTCTGTGCAGTTTCCTGATGTAGACTGAGGATTTTGGAAACTGTTCCAAAGGGCCTTATTCTCAGGGGGTGGTGGCTTGCTTTGAATACAATGCTTGGCAAACAGAGCAGCAGGAAATTCAGAAAATAATTAAATTTAAGTTTGTTAGCGATAAATGGTTAAGGATTTTTCCTTTTTCCCCTTTCAGATTTTAGACGGGGGCTGGCAGCAGTGGTAATGTTACATGTACTGCTAGATGAGTGCTGGCAATCTTAACTTCAGGTTAACTACATTATTTACATGTGATTTATAAATAGTGTTGCTTAGCCTAGGTGATGTGAAGTTTCAGCCATATTCTTTGCTCAGGCGATGAATAGAGAGAAGCTCTGCAAAGTGCTGAGGCAGTGTAGACGTTTTACAGAAAACCTTGTGTCTGGCCCTGTAATGACCCAGCAGAATAGCTCATTGACTAGCCTTGTGCTACCAATTTTTCCTTCCTGAATGCTTATGCCAAGCGGTACTCATGAATCAGTCTAGACCCATACAGAAATTTCACAGTGGCATTTTCACCAGTTTGTTGCAAGAGATTTTTGCATGCCTCAATTTCTGCAACGTTGGGGGAAATGTGGCTATTTTTGTTTGAAAAGCAATCATAATGTAGCATTTTCACAGATTAACTGGACAAAGCCTTCTCCACTCCAAAATGGTTCATTTTACTTGCAAAGGGACCCTTTTTTTGCGTCAATCCTTTGCAAATTGTAACAAATTGTATCATGAAAATAGGACACTTTTAGGTTCACAATAAAAATAAATAAACCTTCACCATGTAACTAAATTATCTAGATTCTTATATGACACCTTTCACTGTGGTTACCTGTGCAGTGGCCAGAATTATAAAAGGAGCATAAAAATTAGAGAGACAAGGTGGGTGGGGTAATATCTGTTATTGGACCAACTGCTGTTGGTGAGAGAGACAAGCTTTTGAGCCACACAGAGCTCTTCTTCGGGTCTGGGAAAGGTCCAGCATCACAGCAAAATGTGATGTGGAACAGAGTGTTTAGTATAAGAAGTTAGCAAATACTCTAAGGTAGAGTGGCCTGTTAACACCTGTGCAGTCACAGAACAAAAATTGGAGTTTAGTGGAAAGTTACCCAGAAATCATGCAAGAAATCCAAAACAACTATCAAAAACTACCACTGCAGACATATAAATAATGATAATTTTATCTTTCTTTTTCTTCCTTCCAGTCAGCATTGCCTTGACTTTAATATGAGAAAACTATGTCAAAAATGGATTTTGCATTTTTGTTGCAAATAGTTTATTCACTTCTATCTCTCACATTTTATTGGTATTCAGGAGGGATTTCCTTCACATCTTCCCAGTACAGAGAAGGCAGAGTTTGTTCCTCCATGGAAAAGGTACCCTGAGGATTCCCAGGAGCCTTTGCAATTGATCTGGTTCCCCTGGTAGACATCAAGTGTTCACCATACCTGGCAGCATGATTCCAATGGAGCTGCACAGCCAGGGACTCCTTCTGGCCATAGCTGTGCCAGGTGTTCTCTCCTCCTGGGAGTCTGTAGCGGGGAGAATTACGTGTTCTCCCAGCTTTTTCCCTAACTCACCTCCTGTACTTGGCTCACCCAGTCCTCCCTCTGACACAGCCAGTTCCTCCCTTTCATCCCACCATCTTGCAGACCCTATCTATCTTAAATACTTACCTGGACCACATTATCACGGTATCTGAACACCTCACCATCTTAATGTGTTCCTCCTCACAACACTCAGGTGAGGTATATAAGAACCATTATTCCCATTTTACAGATGAGAAACTCAGGCATAGAAAGGCTATGCGACTTGCCCGATGTTACACAGGAAGTCTGTAGCAGAGCAGGATCTTGAATACAGGTTTTCCAAGTTCTAATCTAGTGTCCTAATCACTGGACCCTGGGCCTCCAGATCACATTCTATGATGTTTGAAGGAAGCAGGGAGGGGAAATTCCACACATGGAGGGGAACCGTTATGCAGACCTAGGGGTCTGGGAACAATCTCACTCCTGACATGGTCTGTAATGGAAGAAATTCCCTTTTGACCTAGAGCTAGGGTGGTTTTATGTAGTACAACAAATGTATTGTGCTGACTTCTCTGACTTCAGAGGCAGGTTGGAGCACTGGTGCAAAAATCTTTATTGTGGAAAGTTGGAGAAAAAGAACAGCTTGTAAGAGAAAAGGCTATTATGCCCTCTGCACACCAGAAAACTGTTTCATCCTGAACTTTCCAAACTGGCCTAGAAATATAAGAGATCAAAATGTAGGTCAGGAGGTATAGGAGAAGTTTAGTCCTATTACCCTAAGCTTACATACAGTAGTAAGGCTCACTCACATGTCATGGATGTCAAACACTAGATTTAGATAGTTAAAACTCCTGTAGCGAAAGCGAGGAATATCCAGGATGTACTTAAACAAGTGTAAGCTTATATTTCTTAAATGCAAATGAAAAGGAACTAAATCTTGCACTCTTAGGAGACTGGTTGTATTTAACTCAATAACTTCAGTATATAGGAAGATCAAAGAAAAACTACTTTTGCAAGTACTTTTCTAAAGATCCTTGATTTTAGAACTTAAGAATTACTTTTTAAAAACCTTCCGATGTATCTATTTGCTCCCCTCCACTACCCAATCGGTTACAAAACAGAATAATCACAAACTATCTCAAATTCTGCTTGTCTGCCATGAGGTTAAGCCCAAGGTCTGGTGTTTCCTTATTCCTACTGACCTGACAACAGCAATTTATTTTCTGTCTGACTAAGGATCACTGGGGAAGTGTCAATCATGATCTTCCCCTCTATTGATTCTGGTCAGCAGCTATTGACAGCCTTAAAAAAGATTATGTTTTAATTGGGGATCAGACAGATGGCATTTTAAGGTATTTAATTTCACTTTGTAACTCACTATAGATTATCTGAGTGATACTATGACACAAGGAGGATAAAGATGAATGTGTTGTCCTTTTCTTTTGGTGATCCTGAGAGCAAATGTAGCTCAGGCTAAAGTGACTGAAAATCTTTTTCTATCATAGGGCTGAAAAGGTTGAATGTGAATTCATTAGTTTTACCTTTGTTTAAGGCACAATATCTACACATCACAAAGCTCACATCTTCAGCAGTCATACTTGTTCTTATAAGGTTTTAGGTAGAAGTACACTGGCAAAGTGAATGAAGAAAAGTTTCAGAAAATCAAGACAAAGAGCTCGAATTTTCCACTGCCTTGCACCTGAGAGTCATTTACAGTTGCTCAAAGTGTCTGTACAGTGCTACCATTGGAGTGATACTTGCACAGCTGTAAAATGGTTATAGAAGGTTCAAGGCCATGAAGCATCAGGCTCTGAAGGGTGTGTTTTGCACGGTCAAGGGAAGAAGGATGTTCCTGTGAAGCTAGGCATCACGAGAGCCAAGACCTTCAAAAGCAACTAGTGACTTTGGGCACTTCTGTTTCTGGGTACCCAAATTGAGATCCCTTAAAGGAGCCTTATTTTCAGAAAATAGCAAGCACCCACCTCCTCTGAAAATCAGGCCCCTTTAAGTCTCACTTTGAGCACCTGAAATCACTATCTACTTTTGTAAATATAGGCCATGCATTCTATTCATGGCTCTCCCATAGACAAGTGGACATGTCGATATCTGTGTCTTAGTTTCACAGCCTGTAAATAGGGATAGAGAAATAGATCTATCGCACATGTTTTATGAGACTAAATTTCTTCATGTTTATGAAGGACTTTGAGACCCTGGGGTGGGTGGTGCCATAGATGTGCAGATTATTATTATTATTATTATTATTATTATTATTTTCTGTCCCAAGGTCAAAAAAGTACAAAGCTATTTCTAGGAAAAAACTAATACTGGTTGTTTGAAAACAAAGAGTTTATTTCATGTTCCCCTGACATATTCAATATTTATATTTTATTCATCTCTCTCTTAGTTATTGAGATAATTGGAATGTTCATATGCTTCCTGCAAATATTTAAAATCTTTGTAACTGAGTGACCCTCATATATCATAATGTGGGGTCCTTTATCCTCTCTCCCATCATGGCTACTGTAAAGAAAATTAGGGAGCTTAAGAAAAATGCTTGTCTTGAATGGGAGAGTTTTTGTTTTTATTTTTACTGTATATGTAAGAGTGTAATACTTGGGCTGGATGACATTTAGATTCAGTAAAAGCAGCAAAGAATCCTGTGGCACCTTATAGACTAACAGACGTTTTGAAGCATGAGCTTTCGTGGGTGAATACCCACTTCCTCAGATGCATCTGAGGAAGTGGGTATTCACCCACGAAAGCTCATGCTTCAAAACGTCTGTTAGTCTATAAGGTGCCACAGGATTCTTTGCTGCTTTTACAGATCCAGACTAACACGGCTACCCTCTGATATTTAGATTCAGGTGATAATCAGACCCTGAATCTGAATATTGTACTATTTCTACAGTTACCACTTCCTTGGGACTCTTCTTGCATCCCTCCACTTCCTCCAGGCTCTGGGATCTTTTGAGGGGTCCAGAGGCTTCATTCAGGGAATCTCAGTATCCCCAAATGAATCATAGAATCATAGAATATCTGGGTCATCTAGTCCAACCTCCTACTCAAAGCAGGACCAATTCCCAACTAAATCATCCCAGCCAGGGCTTTGTCAAGCCTGACCTTAAAAACCTCTAAGGAAGGAGATTCCACCACCTCCCTAGGTAACCCATTCCAGTGCTTCGCCACCCTCCTAGTGAAATAATTTTTCCTAATATCCAACCTAAACCTCCCCCACTGCAACTTGAGACCATTACTCCTTGTTCTGTCATCTGCTACCACTGAGAACAGTCTAGATCCATCCTCTTTGGAACCCCCTTTCAGGTAGTTGAAAGCAGCTATCAAATCCCTCCCCCGCCGCTTCTTCTCTTCTGCAGACTAAACAATCCCAGTTCCCTCAGCCTCTTCTCATAAGTCATGTGCTCCAGCCCCCTAATCATTTTTGTTGCCCTCCGCTGGGTTGATTTGAACTGGTTTTGAAGAGGGAGCAAACCCACCAATAGTTCCTCGAAGATATTAACTGAAGGGAGGAGCAAACTGGCACTCTTTGTAGAGCCATAGAAATGGAGAGTGGGTTCCCTGGTCTGGATATGAACGCAAGGAGTGTTTTCATGCAACCACTCACCAGACATCAGCAGTATGTTGGGTGATCCCAGAAGCTGTGAGGGGAGAAGGATGCTAAAGAGAAGTGGAGGGGCAGAATGGATGACCCAAATACCCAGAGCTGAATGTTTCTGAGTGATACTTGAAAACATTGTGACTAGGCTGGTAATCTGGCTGTTTCTGAAACATTTTATTCGGGTGCCAGCTCATTGCTCTTTTCTCCCTTCACCATGCCGAGGGCCAGTTTTAAGCCATTAAATCCTTCCACCAGCTCCTTGCCAAGTGCCATTAGTGAAACCACACCTGCAGCCAATTTTATGGGAAACACCTATGGTAATGCATAGTTGTCATGCTCACTTTCTTTCTCGGGAACCTCCATAATCAGTCATCCTTCCAGCTGAAGTGTTAAGGTCTCCCCAAATGTTAGATGTTCCCAGCAATTTCCAGGCTGACCCTAATTTTACATACTTTTTATTTCATAATGAAGCATATTTTCACCTTCCTCTGCAGCATGGGGCATGGGTCACTTGCTGGTGGATTCTCTGCAGCTTGAGGTCTTCAAACCACAATTTGAAGACTTCAATAACTCGGACATAGGTTAGGGGTTTGTTATAGAAGTGGATGGGTAGGGTTCTGTGGCCTGCTTTGTGCAGAAGGTCAGACTAGATGATCACATTGGTCCCTTCTGACCCTAAAGTCTATGAGTCTATTTTATTTTAGTTCCTCCCATCACTTAAGGACCATGGAGGATGAAAGTAGTACCCCACTATCTGAAATCAATTGTCAGTCATTTCACACCTGTACTAAAAGCAAACAGACATAACTCTAATTGGCCACCTGCCAACATTTCAAACTGCCACCACATTAATTAATGCATCTATGGTGGAATTGTCAGTCAGATTCCACTTCTAACCTGCACAGCCTTCTGACAGAAACCCTGACAATCAAACATATGTTTCAAATACTGTGCACAATAGAAAATATTGGGTAATGTGATATAAATGCGATATTTCATGTTTGCTCAGTGAATAAATATGCATTTTCCTGCCACTCATTACCACCGTGATAATGTAGGTCACGGTCTCCTAGCAAAACTCAAGAACATACCTTTCTACCTACCAAGGCCCAGCTGGAGGATGCAATGTGGGAGAGAGACTCAAAATAATGAGCATTAAAAATTATTCTTCCAGGAAATTAAGATTGCTGTGGGATTCACTCCTTTCATCCAAATATCTCTTTCTAGATCCTCAGTTTGATGATGATTTATTTCTGATGCAAATAATTTTTAATAATAAAAGTGAAGGGGCAGCTAATTTGTGTGAAACACAAATAACTTTAATATTATAACAAGTAATGCCTCTCAAAAGGGAAGACATTTGAGACTTGCATACCATGATCACCCTTAAAAGCTGGTGCTACTCTGAAAACTGAACTGTATACAGATGACATCATTTATGTCTATGTTTGTTGGGTCACATTGATTCCAGATCAAATGTGCTCAGTTTACAAACAAAATGATGTATTTTCTAAGTGCCAGCCCTGCAGACTCAACCTAAGCTCTCAGAGTCAAGATGGATTATTTCCTTCTCACACTTCATCCCAATAATAAAGATTCTGCAGGCCAAATTTTCACCTCTGTTATTTTTTGTGTATCCCATGGCCTTCTGTAGGGTGGTACGGATCTAACTGATTGGAACTTAGTAAGGAATTCTCTTTACTCACACAAAGGACCAGAGTCCAGCTTACTTTCTCATGGACTGTTTTAGCTTTGAGGCGATAACCAGAATAAATAAGATGTACAACAGAATGTAATGGTACTCATTTATATAAGTCAGCTGCAAAGTTTAAGCATGACCAACTTCTATTACAATGAGAGATATTTAACTCCTAGTTTTTGCTGCAGTTTCTCTGCGATTCATTTGTGTTTTGTTTTACAATTTAGTAATTCTGGCAAAACAGGTAGTGAACATGATTCATATAGGAAACATGAATGAGAGTGATTAGATCATGCCATTCTCTTATTTCCTTTCCCTTTATTATTATTATTATTTATTTATTATTGTGTATGTGGCGCGCTGACAAAGTCTTCAGTGCTGTAGAATAAAAAGGACACCTTAGCTCTACCTACAATGGGACTGTCATCTAAGAAGACAAACAAAACAACAAGCACAGACAGTGCATATGATGCATAGCAGGTCACAGTGTGACAGGGCAGTACACAGGATTTTCTTGCTTTGCCTTGCTTTTTATAGTAAAATAAAGAATAACTCTTCTAGGTGTAATTAACCACTGGGACAATTTATCAAGGGTCATGGTGAATTCTCCCTTACTGACAATTTTTGAATCAAGATTGACTGTTTTTTTTCTAAAAGATCTGCTCTAGGAATTTTTGGGGGGAAGTTCTATGGAGGTCAGACTAGATGATCACAAAGGCCCATCTGGCCTTGGAATCTTTGAATCTATGTAGAGCAGATGTAAGCGGCAAGTGAAGGGGGATTTGAAGTCAGAGGGAATTATATTCCACTTTGCTCCTTGTGTAGTCATTCACACCCCTGCAAAGTGAGTGTAAGACATAACCATTCTAGTGTTTTATATTTATCCTGCATAGGTGCAGATTACTGCTTAAGGTGCCTGGCAAAGGAGACTCCGGTCTGGAGAAGGGAGAAACACTAGACGCCATGCAAGAGAGGGAACCACATGCAGCAGGCCCCATAGAATCATAGAAGATTAGAGTTGGAAGAGACCTCAGGAGGTCATCTAGTCCAAGCCCCTGGTCAAAGCAGGACCAACACCAACTAAATCATCCCAGCCAGGGCTTTGTCAAGCCAGGCCTTAAAAACCTGTAGGGATGGAGATTCCATCACCTCCCTAGGTAACACATTCCAGAGCTTCACCACCCTCCCAGTGAAATAGTTTTTCCTAGTATCCAACCTAGACCTCCTCCATTGCAACTTGAGACCATTGCTCCTTGTTCTGTCATCTGCCACTACTGATAACAGCCTAGCTCCATCCTCTTTGGAATCCCTCTTCAGGTAGTTGAAGGCTGCTCTCAATTCCCCCTCATGCTTCTCTTCTGCAGACTAAATAAGCCCAGTTCCCTCAGCCTCGCCTCATAAGTCAGAGGAGGCATTAGTTGGAGAAGGACTGTGAAGAGAGTGGTTAGGCCTCTTTGGCCTTTTAACAGTTGTGAAAGAAAACTGCTCATCCGTTCACACATAAAGAGAGAGAATGTACAGCTGGGGGCTTTGTTATTCATTTGGTAAGCTCTGACAATTTGCTGTGTCATACAAGACAAAGACAATACCTGCCCAAAAGATCTTACAGACTAAGGCCCTAATCCTACAAGTCACACTACACCAGCAGAGCCTTGTGCTTGCACTGAATAACTTTCAGGATTGGGGACTAAAAGTCCTAGAGAGAGAAGATGGGCAGCGGAAGGTATTACATTATAAGAATTTATTTCTGTGTCCTCCAATCCCATACTTCTAAAAATCTGTATTCTATCTAAGATACTTAAAAGGTTTCCGGCAGTACAGTATTTGAGCATCTCACAATCTTTATTATACTTAGCTTGCAACACCACTGTGCAGTAGGTGTTGGGCTCTGTCCATGTGCTGTTCATACATAACCTGATATTTACATTCCAAGTTTATTTTTTCTATTATCCCTAGCAGTAGGGTGTTCCTGCTTATCTTACATAGCCTAGACATCCTCCAGAATGCTACTTGTTACAACTTAACCTTCCATTCACCTTCCCAGTCATGCCCAGTAAGAAATCAGGTCTTACTTATGTCAAGTTTCTTATGCCCAGCCAGGCCTACAGTTGTGAAACATGGACACTATGCCACTCAGACTGAGCAAAGCCAGAGGCTTTCCACACAAAATGCCAACATTGTATATTGTGCATAAAATGGAATGAATTCATTTGTACTGCAGATGTTTACGGTCACTCCCATCAACAGACTACTGGGGCCATTGTCCGCAGTCAGCATTGTACTTTTTCAGATTTGTCACAAGAATGCCACAAGATGTTCCAGGGAATGCTGTTCTCTGGGTGGCTTGTAACATCCAGGATAAAATTCCACCAACCTAGGGGTAGAAGTGGCCCAAAGTCAACCCCCCTATTACATGGATACATCTGGTCTGTCCCAATGTTGGACTCTCAGCCCATCAAGCTCTTGCAGCTGTACAAGAATGGACTAAATGGTGAAGGATCAGTATGGTTGACCCTTTGGCTAAGCATTGAGGAAGAAGCCAGGCCTACAAAGGGGAGTACTGTTATCCCTCATTCTACAGATAGGTTGCCGAAGCACAAAGAGACAGTAAGTCCTGCATGCCCAAGGTCACCTAGGAAGTTTGTGGTAGAGCAGGACCCGAACCCTCCAGTCTCTTAACTAAAAGATTATTTACTACATTCTCTATGCAAATATAAACACCAAATGAAAGGGAGGTGTGGACACACCATTTGACTGATATATGTCAGTTTTCATGGGCCCTGTGGAAGCACTGAGTCTTTAGAAGTGGCTCCATTATAGAGAGAATAGAGGCCTTGTGCACTGGGATGGGAAGGTTAGTGTTTGCAGGGCGGCAGTCCTAACTCTGCTTAGCAATGCAGGTCTTTTCTGTGGTGCCAGTGGAATGGCACCTGATAGAACTCTGCATAGCTTTGTGGAGAAATTACTCTGTGGACCTACAGGCCAAGCAACCTATCCCGCCCCCTTGCACACATCCTCCCTTTCCTTCCTGGGGGTACCAGGGAGCAGTCTTTTAACAAGACACCCTCCTCTTCATCATCAACATTTTCCTGGAAGGAGCGAATCTTTAGCAGCTGCCATTGCTCGCAGCACGAGGGGGCAAGGAGAGGGGGGTTGCTCTGCCACTTGAGTCAGAGGTTGGGGGCACATGAAACCAGCAGTGCCAGTGAGAGGTGCCCTTACAGCCTCAGGAGACCCAATGTTGTCAGGAATTTCAGACCGTCTGTGAGCTGTTCTGTAGGGCTGCAGTGTATTGTGGGAAAACGGGTAATAACTGCATTGGAAGTAAGTAATGGACAAGGCTGGAACTTGCTCTAACTAGAGACGAATCAGTGGGAGTGAGGGTGTGTGTTGGAGCTGAGTCAGGAGCCTGGAATTTAGCCTGTGGCAACTAGAGCAGGCAGCGTGATAGAGGGAGAGAGAAGAACACACTGGCAGTGACATCAGCAAGGAGAACTTAGGGAACCTAGAGTCCAGTACCCCGCCAAGACTACATTGGGGACAAGAGCCTGTCTCTCTCAGGGACAAAACTAGGCCCTGGGAGCCCAGAGACTGAGCCTGCAGACTCCTGAGGAGTTGTCAGGCAGCATGGGAGTGTGCATGTGAAGGGAGAACCTCCACTATCCCACGAACCTCTCTGACACCAGTAGCTTTTGCTGAATTTCTCCTCTCTCTAGCGAAGGGGGAACTTGTGCAGAAGGAGAGAGAAGATTCTTGGCAGGAAGGACACAGGGTTTACTGCACTGGGGAAGGACGGGATATTCTGAGTAGATTAGCCAGAATAACAGTTACTTTGGAAAAACTAATTCAAGTATTTTGGGTTTGTAGGTGAGTGTTGGCTCAGGAATGATTAGTTCCTTCGAGGGGCAGCGGGGGAAAACTTTTATCTACTAACAAAACAAAGCATGGACCTAACAAGATGTGTCCATAATTCTCTTGCTTGTACCTTATATGCTGAATCCCTGCCCCCGCACTCTTTGACTTTTAGATAGTGGGCTCATTGGGGCAGAGACTGTGTCAAGCACATTTTGGGAGGGGATAGAGTTGTGTAAGGCCTTGAAGGTGAGGACAAAAATCTAAAAATTGATGTAGTGGGCCGTGGGGAAGTTGAATTGTGGAGTTGACGTGGTATGATGGAGCAAGGAAGTAATTTTAACAGCTGCATTTAGTTGGGCTGGAAAAGAGCGACATGGATATTAGGGAGTAATTGAGATGGGAGGTAAATGCTACGTTGAATTTTAACTACCCTCCAAGGAAGGCTAAAAGGACAACCTCTTAGAAATACTAAAAATACAGTGTACAGCAATTTCTTTAGTATAGTTGATTTAATTGAAATAACCTCCAAACTCATTTCCAGAAGACAGTATTAATTGGCTCTGCTAACCCTATATGTTGCATAGCCATTTATTTCATGCACTAACTCTCAAATGGGCCAAGACCCAACGAAATGCGGGCATTCCTGTGGTTAAAGGAAGAGATGGTGTTTCCCCCCCCACATCAGGCATTGCATGTGCTCTTAGAACTATTTCCCTCGCTTGGTTGGAGTTTTATTCATGATTGAGATCTGGCTGATGGGTAGACACCAAGGGCACAACACTAAACCATCCCATAGCACCAGGATCCAAACCGCATCCTCCGAAGGAGTGAATCTTATGGACTAAAAGAATGGTTGTCTGATGCTTTTTTTTTATTGTTATTGTCGTCAATCAACAGGAACAAGAACGATGTGGATAATAATCCTGGCTTTAACCCTTATCAGCCCCATGTTTGCAATATGTGCCTCATGTACCATTCTAGCCCCGCTCTTTTCCTCTGCAAGATAAGCCTTCCCCTGCTTTCCTGGCTCTGTCCTAGCTTCAGCTTTGGTCATTTGAGGATACTCCCTTACCCTAGACTGGCTAACCACTGTGTGTCTGCACTCCTCTGTTCTTAGTGGTCAGCCTGCTCAATAGGCCTCCATGCCAGGAAGTGCTCAGCTCATGGCTTCTCCTGCTGCTTAAGAGGTTGAGACAATAGGACCTGCTGGCAGAGGGAGGCAACTCTTACACAGAGGCCAGGTTTATCCCTGGAATTTTCTCACTCTTGCTCCCATTGCTGATAAAAACTGCGGCTTTCCAAGTATAGACAAAGTGCTAGTGGCCACTGATATTTTAAGAACTGCATTGGGTAGATCTGCTCTGAGCAAGATTAGTCAACACAGCACTTTAAACTCTGGCAGCATCCTGGAATCTGGTCAACACTAGGGCTCACACTGATTAAATTACTGATCACAGTAGCAACGGGACATTATTTTGGCAGAGGAAAAAGCCTAATTTAGACACCAAATTGGGGCAGAGGAGGGTTCGCTGCAGGTCAGAGCCACAACCCAGATCCTGAGAGCAGTCATAGACTTGGTGCCTGCAGCACAGTCTTCCCTTATGGTATGTCTATGCTGGAATAAAAGACCTGTGGCAGGGCCATGGCTGGCCTGGGTCAGTTGACTTTGGCTCCCAGGGCTCAGATTGCGGGGCTTAAAATCAGGGCTGCCCGGGGGGGGGGGGGGAGGCAAGTGGAGCAATTTGCCCCAGGCCCGGGGTCCCCAGAAGAATATAATTCTATAGTACTGCAACTTTTTTTTATGGAAGGAGCTGCCCTGCTAAAAATAGAGGTCCCAGAGCCCTTGCTCCAACCTGAGCCTGAATGTCTACACCACAATTAAACATCCCCAAAGCCTGAGCCCCGGAAGCTTGAGTCAGCTGACATGGGCCAGACCCAGCTGCTTAATTGCAATGTAGATGTGCCCTTAGAGGCCTCATTAAACTCCTGGTAATTTGCTAATCCCCAGGTTTTAACTACATTTTAAGGGTTAAAATCTGGTTCTCTGGTGCTAGCAATTTTGTAATTCTTCATCTGTGTACAAATCAGCTCACATTTAAACCTTCCTTTCTCAAAAAAATAGCCAGATTGCTTTTAATTGTGTAAGTGAGGCTGTACTTAAACTTCTCCCCACTCCCCAACATTTGGTTTTGATGGTGATGATTTTTTAACATTTTGATCAGAGCTGTGGAGATGTGTATTTGCTAGAAAGGTGGGGCCGTGCTGGGCTACAACATCGCACTGCAAAACCGTAAGATGAACATCTAAGCGTTGATGCAATGCTGTAGGAGATGTCATTTCCTGTTGCCCATATCTCTTGTAATGGCTCCTCAGATATGAGCCTGCATGATTAAGCATGTTTAATCACTCAAATCCATCTCCTTTGAGACAGAACAATAGTCAAAACAGCCTCATTTCAGTCAGAACAATCGTAAAATATTCATTTCTACCCAAAATGGAGAAGAGACAGTGCATGCCATTGCAGTATTCTTGGGGAATTAAATGAATTTTTCCTAGGAATTGTTTAGTGATAAGTAAAGCTCTGTATATTCTTTGACAGTCAGTGAAATTATATAACTATGAGCTGTGGGTGTTGGTTACAGGTGGGTCTCTCATATACCCTGATATTATCATTCAGAACTTGCACAAATAACACAGCTTAAACCTCTACAGGTCACCAAGGTTTCTTCCCAAAGTGCAGTCTTTTTGGTGTGTTTTGTACAGGAATGAGACAATCATTTTTTCTAATCGCTGGTCTTTGTGGTTCAGATATTCTTCTCTGCCCAGTTCAGGAGTCAGAACAGTTCTCTTGATTGGTGTCCCACTGACCAAAATGATGCCATCAAAGGAAAGTATAGTATTTATCAGCAAATTCCAAGTCTTTGTTCATGCTACTGGACAACTCTGTAACAGGTTAAGAAAAAGACTCTTTTGAGTCTGAAAAAACATGGCTTTTTTCCTCTTAGAAACTAATGGGACTACTTACCAAGAAGTTTGTCTCCCTTTGTTCTTCAGATTTTAATTCCTCAGCTTCCATTTCCTCTTCCCCTCTTAGAGAAGTGAGGATAGAGCTGTATGAACCCCTGATTAACCATTCAGCTGGGTTCATTTGGAATACCATACCCTTTTAGCAGACGCATGTTTCTCTGAGAGCCTGTAGCAGTCCGTTCCCTCAAGAGCTAAGGATATTATTACTTTACTGGCATACTTTCCCTCATTTTGCTAGGGAATTTAAACTCCTAGCTCATGGGAGGGTCAAGTGAATACAGGAGTTTTTGCCCTTCCCTGTGGTTCATTGCTCTGCAGTAGATTTAGCTTTGGGAAATCCAAGAGTGAGTCATACCAGGAGAGCTACAAGGCCTCTCAAGAACTCCTTGCCCCCCTCCGATTTTCCAAATTCAGAATGATTAACAACTCAACCTTTATTAGACTTGAAAGACTTTGTTAGTTTCATTCTCATGGTAGAAGGTGGGGAGAAAAAGGCAAGGGAAAAATCCTACCAGCGGTAGACTGAGTAGAGTTTGTAGAGTTTTGAAAGATACTTTGAATGATACTTGGGTTACTGTGGTGGCAGAAACCTTCACAGCAGAGACTCTGAAGGCCCAAATCACAGTTGGCCTGTGGCCCTTTTACATTTGATGTGTGGGCACAGCATCCACTCCCCTGAAGTATAATCCTGGCACCCATTGAACCAGCTCTGTGTCCCACCCCCTCAGCAGGAGATTCCAGTTCCAGGAGGCATTCCAGGGCTGGTGAGAAGCATGTTGGGGGTAAAATGGGAGAGTGAGTGGCCAGAGTGCTCTTATGCCCACTAATTCTATGCTTTTGCAAGGGCATTTAGAGTTAATTGAATCAGGGCTGCCATGGCCTGGGCTGGGACTGAACCTGCCCTCTATTCCTGGCTGGCCCTGGAACCAGGGCAGCAATGAATTGCACTGTGAGTGTGGAATTACTATTATTTGTAGCAATAGCATGAAGGTAAGATATTTTACACCCCATCTGAGGAATCTCCATCTCCATTCATCCTGCAGGAAGCAAAATTAAGACTGAAAGCTAATTGCTTGGCTTTGTTTTCTGATTTTTTTTTTTTGCTCAGTAGTAGAATATTTTACCTGCAGATAGCAGCAGACTCCTATGCATTGAAGCCTGATAGCTGAATTGTGGGGAATTACCCATTTATTTTTTAAAGTAAAATAAAAATGAGAAGTAGCATTTCCCCGCCTGACTGATGAATCATGGCACATCCGCCTTGTTATATCAGGTTTTGTTAGATCACATGACATCCTGTAGCCTGATACAGTACCATGCACTTGTTACAGTAGCTACTTCCACCTTGATAGTTGCAGGTAAGAATGAATAGAAGTAAAAGTGCGTAAGTCTTTACTTGGCTAGCACTTTGCTGTAACAAAATCTGATAAGAGAAGAGTCTACAGAAGATTGCTAAGACTGCAGTTTTAGTTTTGTCTGTGAGTATAAACTGGCATCTTGAGTGTCTAAAGAAATATATATATGAAATAGAGATTCTTCACTGGTTTAATCCCTTAGGTATCAATGGAGAATAAAATCCAGAAGCAGAGTTGCTGTTGAAGCAAGGGGCTATAAAATGGGGTGAGAGGGAAAGCAACAAACCTCATTTATATTTTTTTTAAAAATCCTCTTCCAAGCCCCTGGCATGGCTTGTTGCTACAGCATTGCCTCTAATCATATTCTAATTGTTTTACTTTCATCATTTATTTTTTCTCTCAGAAATCAGATTGTGAATATTATACAAAGTGAACCTGCTCATACTAATTGTATATTTACTTTGATCTGACTAACATGATATTGAAGGTGTTTTCCAAGCCTTAAGAAACTGTATGTAAGATTTCAAAAAACTTTAAAAGAGCTGTATATGTATCTAATACTTATTTTCCACAAGTCCTGGTCCCCTGAAACATGATACATTTTAGGTACTGTGGGGTTTTAGTTTCATTTTTTTAAAAGCCCCATAACTCCTAAATAACAAGCAGTTAGGATAATAGTTCAAGTTGAAATAGTATTTTATAGCGCAGTGTACTATTGTCATTCTGAGTGGCTGTCAATATTTAGATGGCACTCACTCCAAGAAAAATATATGAAGGTAAAATACAAAGGCTTTCCTTCAAAATCCAGCTGCACTCTTTGACAAGAACTTATATTAGGAAGATGTGGACGATTTCAGAATTACCTTTATCCTATTTATTGAAGGTCCTTCTAAGTATACATGGCATAGAGATGAACAGAGGAATTTTCAGAAGGTAATTCAAAGTCATGCAACATACGTTTTGGGTATCCAACTTTGAGTGCTGACATAAAAAGGGGAATTTTCAAAGCTGAATGTGGCCTGGGCTCCTACTGGGAAATTTGCTTTGTCTTGGGTTCTCAAGGACATGAATGCACTCAGGCAGATAGTAGGTCAGTAGAATAGTCAATAGAATCTTCAGCACCTCACTATTCTTGTATGGTTCAGTTTTTACTCACTGTTCTACTCCCTGTTTCATATTATAGGTGCTTTTCCCACCTAATATTGAGGAATCAAGAAATGGAAGATCATCTTCCTACGGTCACATATCGTACATATCTATTATTTTCTATGCCTATATTTTGGTTAAGTACTACATGTAGGCAACATGGGCAAGTTGTTGTCCCTAAAGAAATTTAAATTTTTGCATTTCCTGACATTTTTTCCTCTTTTAATTGCTTAAACTTGCCATTACATTGACAAAATATTTTGGGGTAGACCCTCAGCTGGTGTAAATGGTCTCATAGCTCCAACAAAGTCACTTGGGCTTAGGACATGTTGCTAGGTCATACTTTAAAATCTAAAACCTGCTTGTTGGCTAATTTTTTTGATTTAATCAATCGCTGCTGTGTGGTTAGTCTCTTTCCAAAGCTGCCTGGGAATTAACATGTGCTCAATGCTTTTGATATATAGAAGTGTTTGTTTCAGGAGTGCTTAATTCTTTTTTGAACTGAATTATCATGTTAGTCCTTGACATCGTCTAAACTTGTAGCCTAAACCTTGCTGGCATAAACTTGCCTCAGACCTTATTTTTATTTTTTTTATTTTTTTGTATCCCATGCTATCAAATGCTAGTATGCCCAAATGACTCCATATTTTTTTGCCTTGTCTATCTGAGGTATTTTTAAGACACCTGCCACCATGGTATATTCTTACCTTATTTTTTACCCCAAACACTACCAAATAACCACATATGTAAAAATTGCAATGTTTGTGTATATTGTCCAATAATAATAATAATTAATAAAAAGCTTACTATGCATGTCCCTTATCCATCACCTCCTACGTGTCCATTCACAGTTGTTTTGCAATTGGTCTATACGTCAAATGTCATTTTTCTGGAGACCAGTCTGTACTATGGAAAGCGGCTGTAATAGTTTATTTCATTCACGGAAAAAGCACTGAGTTTGAAGTGGATTATATTAATTCATAGAAGACTTCACTAAATATGTATCTAGCTGATGAATCCTTTCAATACTTTTTTGTCTCTTTACGTATGTGACCAAGAATATCTCCATATTCTTTTCTGGGGCAACTTTAAATAGTTTTCTACATTTCCTATTTATTTCATTACATTTTTGGACTACAGTAGAACCTCAGGGTTATGAACACCAGAGTTACAAGCTGACCAGGCAACCACACACCTCATTTAGAACCTGAAGTGCTGGTTGTAAAATACAATACAGTACTGGGTTAAATGTAAACTACTAAAAAAACATTAAGGGAAATTTAAAAAAAAAAGATTTGACAAAGTAAGGAAACTGTTCCTGTTCTTGTTTCATTTAAATTAAGATGCTTAAAAGCAGCATTTTTCTTCTGCATAGTAAAGTTTCAAAGCAATTTTAGTCAATATTCAGTTGTAAAGTTTGAAAGAACAACCATAACGTTTTGTTTGAAGTTACGAACGTTTCAGAGTTACAAACAACCTCCATTGCCGAGGTGTTCCTAACGCTGAGGTTCTACTATATTTAAATCTGTCTCTAAATGTATCTTTGTACATTTGTTCCATCATTTTCAAGCCCATGCACAGCTCCACAACTGCCCACACCTACTCCTCTGTCTGCTTCCTACAGCCCTTCCAAGCTATGCGGCTAGTTACTCCAATACGAACAAATAAATAGCTGACATGATGTCTCCTCTTGCCGTGAGAGCCCAACAGCCTCAGTGTCGGATCAAGCTTATTGCCTGGTCCACCACTGAGTATAAAACTGTAAACAGCTGTGGATCGTTGTAGTCATTAACAGACTCCTCTTGAGTGGTACATAAGCCTGCATTCACCAAGGGAATGGTCTTGGCAAAATGCCTAATGGTGATTCTTGCAAGTTTTAGAATGGGGGATCTGAAAATGGGCCAGCAACCCTGTTAAGCTGAATTCCATTATTTATTTTCCTCCTAATGCCCTGTATTTCCTGGTCCAGTGCACACTGCTGGAAAACTGAGGAATCATAGGCTGTATAAATCAAATACTGAAATCCACATTAAAACCATACAAATGGTGGCTAGTGTACATTAGTTCCTGCAAAGGTCCTCCTGCCATAACTGCTATGCCCACATGAAGTCTCATTGAAGGTAATGGGATTCCATGTGGGCATAAGAGTCCGTGAGGGTGGATCCCTTTGCAGCATTGGAACTATAGTTTTTATATTTTAACCTCAATAGCCAATTTTTGACCTCATTGACACCAGCATAAATCTAGAGCAAATCCATTAGAGTAATTCTGGTATCAGTCAGGTTTGAATCTGACCTTATGTTCTTAAAATTATCACATCTACCTCAGTTTAAATTTACCATGGGGTGATCAGCGAGGTTGGAGATGGAAATGTAGTTTTTCCTTATGAAATGGTGGGGGGGAAAAATCTTACATGACTCTTTTTTTCTATTCTAGTCTTCTGTAAAAAGTCTTTTTGGAAGGAGTCAGTATATTAGTGCCTACGTATGATCATGTAGTAGCTTAATTATTGTCTTATGAATCCATTGCTGCCAGTATTGGGTAGCTGCTTTTAATATTTTACTCTTTCCTCTCCCATGCTATCTGCATATGGAATTCCAACATGTCCTGACATCTGTCTTTATTCTCATACTTAAAAAGCTGCAAATTGCCTTAGCAAGATCCACTGAAACTGGAGGACCCTTACTATACACATTGTGCTTGTGATGCAACTGTTGATGTGCAATTTAAATAGCATGGTGAGAGAAGAGGAAGGATGGTGCAGAGGCTGAGACTTGGGAAACCTAGGTTTGATTCCCTGTTCCACCATACGCTTCCTGTGTGACCTTGGACAAGTAAATTACCCTCTCTCCCTCAGTTTCCCCGCTCTCTATGTTGAGGATAAAAGCACTTCCCTACCTCTCAGACTAAATACAGATTTTCTGCTGCTTTGACACCTCTGTGATGGGGTATATGAACCCCACACTAGAATAGAGGAGGTTAAGGGCAGTTATGGGACCATGTAGACCCATTGAGCTCCAGGTAGAGGAGGAGTTTAAATTAAAAGAGACAGCAACTAGGATAGGGAGACAGACCTAATCCTGAGGAATTGTACAGCAGGAATCCTTGCTGCAGGGAAGGGAGATCCACAAATGGCAGCTACCCCAGGCCAGAGGAGATAGTACTAGCTTTTCCATAAAGCCTGAGGAACCCTTCACTCTGTCTTTTCTTGGATTGTTTGAGAGACTTTGACAATGTCCTCAACTGAGAAAGTAAGTGGTAGGTGTGGCCCAGGGAGGCAGCATTAGAATGCTGCTAAGTCCTTGATATTGCTGTCACTCACAGGGCCTGGGTCAGAGCCCAATGGAGGAGGGCCAAGGCTCCCCCACCATCCAGCTACAAAGGTGGCATAACTCCTCCCCTCTTGAGATCGGAGGATAAAGACATTGAAAGCCTTGAAGCAAGGATGTGATGCTTTCAGAGGTGCAGAGTTGGGCCAGAAACTCCTTTTGGGGGGATGTCAGACTTCTGTAATTTGTTGGACTCTGTAACTCTGGAAAGAGGTGGATTTCTGTGATGACCTGATCAGAAGGCCAAGTCACTACCTGCTGAAAGAGAGACCACCACTGCGACAGAGTGACTACTGGCAGAGGACAAGTTGAGATTAGGAGAGTTGTGTCCCAGGGACCTTACCACTAGTGGTTCCACCAGTAAGTGCAGCCCTGGCACAAGGCCATATAATTAAGATATTACTGACTGATTTTTTTAAAAAGGAAAGTCAGAGATCCAGGAACACTCCAAGTACTGTCTGCATACTGGAGCTATATGAAATATTTGATGCCAAATAAAACACATTCATTATTTTCCTATTTGCAAGTTCTTGGTACTTTCACAAAAAAATTTGTATGAATATTTTCATATCAGTGAAACTTTTGTCAAAGCTGGGTATTTAGTGGGTTTTGGGTCAGGATAAGGCACATGGATTTCCTTGGTTAAGCCTACTTCATGGGCACACCAGGGACAAAAGAAACCATTTTGACTAATTTTCTCTGGGGAAGAAGTGTCTGTATTTCATGTCTTTTCTTTGAGCAATTTACTATATGTCTGCGTTCATTCTGAGTGCACTTTCTAAGGGTCTAAACCTTGGGTTTTCCCTAGTAACAACTTGCAGATGGTTGTGCAGGTGTGTCTCCAAACCAGATTCCTGTGAACAAGTGGTAGCAGCACAGAATGCCCCTTTCCTCTCCCAGCTGCTAGGGAAGAAGGAGGTGAGGGCCACTGAAGGTTGTCCCAGATCTGTGCAGTGTCCCTGCTGCATGATGCAGTTTCCAAAGACACCAGAAAGAGGGTAGATAGTGGAGGAGGTTAGCAAGCCACTAATTTTTTTTCATTCCTTGACTCCATAAGAAGACAATACTGACTATGACTGACCTAGGGGAGGTCTGTCAAAGAGCCCATTGGAAGGGGTAGGATTGTACGGAGACAAAAGGCCTTCAGGCTAAACTAAGTTTAGATAAAAGCATTCAATCCTGAACCTTTTGAAATCTCCCATCATGAGATTTATAGAAATTCTTGCAATAGAGAACTTTGTTTACTTCATACTCTTTAAATCTAGCTCTGCTATTTTAGTGTTGAGTTTTTCTTTATTTTATTTTTTTCTTTGTAATCACCTAGAAGTATATTAAGAAATGATTTCAAGGGGAAAAGGAGATTATTATTCCAATTTGGGATTCAAGGTATTTTAAAATGTATGATCTGTATTTCAGTGGTGATGAGGCTCATGGGGGCATACATATACACTGTAGAGAGATATATCTGAAATCCATTGAAGTAACTGGTTTTGTGAATCTTAAATTGGAACAATAATCTCCTTTTCCTGTTCCTGGGGGGAATGCTTGGCCTGGCAGGAGAAACTCAGGATCTTATAGTCTTGCACCCCGTGACTCTCTCAGTGGTAACAGAATCATAGCACAGAGGACAATACAATGCAGACTTTTGTTCTCATGTTTTTATCTTTCCTTTTAAATTGACTAAGGCAAAGAAACATACTGCAGAAAATGAGTTTAGAAAATAAATGCTGATGTTCACTGTTCTGTGGGATGGCGAATGCCTCCTGGCAGAGCACCTTAATCTGCCTATGACTTCAATGGCAGCCAAGCAAGCCCACATCTTGCTAGACTGGGCACCTTGTGTTTAATTCTACTCCCAGTGAAGTCAGTGTGAAATGCTTATTGGCATCAATGACCAGTATCTTAGGGGGCATATCTATTGTTGTACTGCATACAGAAGTGAACGGTGTTGATTCTGCTATGAGCAGGGGATTGGACTAGATGACCTCCGGAGGTCTCTTCCAACCCTAACATTCTATGATTCTATTATTCTATTCTAACATAATAGTGTTATAGTAGCACTTATAAGGGTCTCTTCTATCCACAGGATCTCATAGGCTATGCTATGCCACACTGTAGATGTTAGAACAGTGTTTTGGACATTTGCCTTTCTTTCTGATGAACAAGTAAAGCTTTAATGTTTGAAGGAGGGTCACTGGGTTGCTATTGTGCCTCTGTAGGACACAGCTACTTGCACAGGAAAATAAAACAGTTTTCTCTGCACTTTTTTCTTGGGAGTATGCAAAAATCCCATGTGCATTTTTTTATGAATTGGACCCTTCTATTTTATAGCCACTACTAGTCATGCTTATTACAATGCCATATTATGGCCTTAGCCACTTTTATGTCCCTGTAACATAGTACCCTAGAGAAAGATGCTTCACTAAGCAAGAACCAGTAAACTTGCTACAGAATCAGCGGAATACTTTTCACAAAAGTGCATAAACTTCTGTTCTTAAACATTGTCATCCTTCACCTTAACAAGCACAGCAAAAAGGTTCCACTGGTTTCTATGCCTTGTTAGGTCTATCATCTTTTTAATTAATAGTGTTTTTACGAAGCCGTCTGAACTGTGTCATTTCCATTATCAGGAAACCATTGCCATTAATGAATAATTTTCATTTCTGATCCTTGATATCATGCTAGTTGATCTCCTGTTTCCATGCCGCCGAATGATAGCATCGTTTTCTGCCCACGATCAAATTTAATTTGGACTCTGATTATATTATGCTGTTGCGACTGAAGTGTCAATTTTTGTCAGGCAATTAGGAGCTATAACCTGTGAAGTTAAGTTTGATAGGCATTGTAATTGGATTGTTACAGTAATAGCTTGGAACATTTCTTTTTTTCTTGCTTCTTTGATTCTTGATGCATACTTTAGTCATGAGAACAAAGGCATTTTGTTATTATGCAACCATAGGACATTCAAGACAACAAGATGGAGACAGGGTTTTTCCACTCGCCTCACGTGGACTTGATTTGGATTTAGGTTTGACCACAATTCATCACAGGATTTTGAAAAGAATTTTGCTGGGGTCAAGGAAACCTGCAAAAGTCAAATATAGAATCAGAGCTTTTAGGATCATAATTTTTTGCAGCTCTTTAAATGAAAAGGTTACACAGAAAAAATAAATCAGAACTGGAAATGTGTCAAATTACTCTTGACGCTGTTCTCACTTCTTTTTTTTTAGCAATTTAGTGACCTCCGTGAGTTTGTGATCTCAGCAAGTACCAGGTACTGTAATTTTGGAACACATTGTGGCCCAAATTCTCTGCTGGTGTATATGGGCACAGTTCCATTGAACTCACACCAGCAGAGAATTTGGCCCTATGGAAAATAATCACAGCACGATAGCTAGTATGTAATGGAGAACACATTTATTTTTATTGGATCCTTGTTGTCAGTTCACTCTCCAGTGTCAGATTGGAAGTATCTGGTTGTACATTTTTTTTCTTCTTTGCCGACACAGTAGTTCACAGATTGGCTGCTTGTCAAAAGAGAATTGTTCTCAATGTCTTTGGCATGTGCTCAGCCCTTCCCCAGGCTCCTCTTCTGATCATCTCTGATCAGAGGCACAATGAAGAGACATTTTAAAAAGGACAATGGAAAGGGGCTACCATATCCAGCACTCATCTGATTAGGAATATGTTATAGCCACTGCCATGGGACAAGTAAAAGAAGGAAGGAAAACAAAGGAACCCCAGCTGCTGTAATATCTAAGAAATAATGTACACACACCAGGGTGTGGTTATAGGAAATGGAAAATTCACACCAGAGTTGCAAAGTGAGTGGCTAAGCGAAGTTAAAGCTTTAAAACTAATGAAAGGCAAATTTGAAAAGGGTCAAATATGTCTGTATGGTTTAAGTAACTCCCACAGAGATTAGGATTCTTAATGGAATTAGCTGAACATCCGAAAACGCCTTCCTCCCACCCCTTCAGACTTTCAAATCACCCTCTCTGAAACAGCACTAGTACCTTCCACCTGCTATTATTTCATTGGAGAGTAGCCTTCTGTGATCTAGTGGACTCAAGTTCCAAATAGGCATCTCATGGGGTGGCCTAGTAGACCTGCCCCTCTCTGCTTCAGGGAGTACAGTCTTCAGGGACAGCCATTTCTGTCCATCTTCTTCTCCATCATCTTCAGTGGGCTTGCTCAGCTTGCTTGCTCTTGGAGATAACCTGGTGCATCTACTGAATCCTTTGGCAACTTTAGTGTGCTCTTGGTAGGCCTGTTCTCTCCCAAATCCACTCTGCTGATTTTCTTCTGAGGGTAACTGAATGATCCTCATCCCTATCCTAAAGCATTATGTCCCAGCAACTCCTCTGCTAGGTCCTGAAGCTTCATCTTTTGACAGTGTAAATTCACAATTAAGTTTATGCTCCCATAATGCATTGTGGGATTGCAACACTTCCAGTCTTGCTCCCTCAGTTCCAGCACAGATCATGTGAGACTAACAGTTCTTGAGATGACCCATACCTAGGACTGCAGATCCAGATGAGAATGTGGTAATATCAGAAAACTCTGGATAGCTGTGCTTGGTAGATTCTGTGTCATATAACATTATTACTAGAGGCTGTGGGCAGGGAGTGATTTCTTTGTGTTTTGAATTTCAGCTCGGACAGGGAAACTAGACTGGTCTGTTACTCAACCTCACTGTTCTCTCCAAAATCCCTTCTTTTTTCTATTTTTGTTAAGTGTTAACAGAATGTTTAAGTTAAATAAAACAAAACATGAACATTTCCATTTATATTAGACTTTCTTTCAAACCTTTACTTTCATGCACAAAGCCTACATTTGGGCCTAGGCTACTTGATGTTGTCCCCTTTAGTCTGGTGATGTCAAAAACGAACACTGAGAACCTGGAAGGATGCATCAGGGCTGTCAAAAAGAGAGTGGATTGCTGAAGTGACACAGGCAGCTGCATATGAAAAATAGAAAGTAAACATGAAAGAGAAAGTAAGTTAAATGAATTTGAAGATATCTGTAATCTATTCTTTAGCTATATCAGAAGAGATGCCCTGATCTATGATAGGAGATGGTAGAGGGAAGTTGAGGGGTGAATGAAAGTTTTTGGCTCTGAAGATAAATAGCATTTTCTCTCTCTCCTTTTCTACCTCTTTACATTCTCTTTTGCTTTGCTTTTCTTTCTCCCTAAGAGACACAGAATGCGGTAGAATTATATCTGAAAAAGAAAGTAAAAGTCATGTAAATCATTATGTATATATGTGCCATTTTCAGGAATATAGACTAAAACTCTAATGAAAAAGAGAAATGGACAGGTAGATTAGCAGGCATGAAGAAATTCAACCCCAGCGGATGCATGCAACTTTCTGGAGTCTCACAGCAATAAGAATCATTATTTATTTTCCATTTTTCAGTTTATCTGATACAGGCCAAGAAATTACCATATGGCCGATTATCTGTAGCTCATTATTTGTAATGTACTGTGGCAATAGTCAATGAGCTCTGTTTTCTGAAAACTGTTTCAATCTTTTGCTGTTAGTACTATAATGAAGCAGGTGCAGGATATACTTGCATAAGAACTGAGAATCGTTTTAGCACCTATGCTGCACAGTAAAGCTGCTGATACTTTGCATGCAAATTGTAAGCATCATCTGAGGATCAGCAGAGTTCATAGGTTCAATATTCTCTCCCTTTCAGCCTCCTATGTCAGCCATGTTTTAACCAGCTGGGGGCAGAATGACATTTTGGAAATTAAAGAGAAAAGAAGTAGAAATTACAAATCCAGTAGTATTTCTGCATCTGAGCCTCACCATTAATAATATAACATGAAAAATTCTATCAGGTACAAATAATGTCTGATTATACTTTTGAAGTGTCAGTGCATGGGTAGGTTTACATTTGACATGCCATTTAAATACTTCAATATATTTTTATATTTAAAATAAAAATCTTTGTCAGGATAAAACCTCGGTGAAATCTCTTTATTTTCATACTGTTGTAAGAAACATTTCCAATCTTTTTGACATGCGGATATATTAGAAGTTACATAACTCTTTATAATCTTTCCAAATATTTCATTCTATGAAGATATTTCATTGACAACTTCTGTTGTTTTTACTATACTTGTCCACCCCTTCACATTTAATACTCTGATTACACACCTACTTTATGTTGGATGCAATCTGATCATTCTAGTGAAATATTTCTTCTTTAACTCTTGAAGGGAATTTATCTCTGATGAAGGGGATTGAATGTTGTCAGCCCTGGGATGATAAATCCAGTGTCCAAAAATACAAATAGCGTGGGTAGCAGCACACACTTCCCTCACAGTGTTCCTCATCTCTAACCTGGAAGAAACACAGTTAAGGGTGAAAGAGTTAATCAGTTCCCATCCCCAGTCAATCTAGTGAAACTGCAAACAGGCATGTCAGTTAGTTTCAGACATGGGGGTTGTTTGTGTGATGGGAAAACCCATTGCAAACTGCACTGGGATCAAAAAACTCTTTTCTCATAAGCCACTAAACTGCTGCTGTTGTAATATCTACCTAGTAGGACTGGATTTAAACTGGCAATCTAGAGGCAAAAGGATCTGTATTCTGTAACCAAGCCCTGTGAGCCATCACTCCTAGAGATTATTTTAGAAGTTGCATGCCCTGTCCATCACTGTACCTCGCGGACCATTTTTCCCCATGTACATATGCCTTAATTATTGTTTATTAAGCACTGACAGTGTACTTGGTCCTGTACAAGGCATAAATAGAAGACAGCTCCTACCCTGAAAAGCTTACACATAAGATGAGCAAATAATGATCCACAAAACAAAAAAATCAGGAAAAAATCCAGATTGATTCAAACTGAAAAAATTAATTTTTTTTTCATTGAAATAAAAGACTTGAAAAAATTCTAATTTGAGTAAAAAAAAATTTCAGGTCAATTTGTAACTTTTAAAAATTTCATTTCTACTTGACTGAAGTGTTTTGGTTGTCTCAAAATTATTTTTTGTTATTTCTGAGGTTTTCATTTTGATTTGACCATTCTCAGATGTTTGTCACCCTTTTTTGTATTTTTTTTTAAATTGGTCAAATTTGAATTTGAAAAGCCATTTCAAAATGGAATGTCAAAATAATATATTTTGAAATATTTGAATTGGTTTTTTAATTTTTTCTTGGCAGGAACTAGTTGTCAATTTGACCAGAATTTGCTGTTTATTTTGTAGCACCAAAAAAATGCATTCTAAGGTGAAAAAGCTGTTCATCAAAAAAATGTATGTCTGGCCCTACACAAAATGTAGAAGACAGACAGAAAGACAGGACACACCAATTCTTTATTTACAGACCCTGATGTAAATTAAAGATGACCCTTGACCACAGCCTTCAAATCTGGATGTGAAACCTTTCCAGAGTGTGGGGGTTTTGGTATATGGAGTTTTGCTTTAGACCCGTGAAGATAAGAATGCCCCACAAAGTTTGGATCCACATTCAGACTTTCCCCAAATTCAGGGACATTCAGATCCAGAATTTTGGTTCGGGCCCATCTTTAAAAATGAAGCCATCAAACACCCTTAAACCATAAACTCAGAAATGTAGTATGGAATACAATATTTTGAGGGAAGCCAGGGGCGGGAGGGCTGAATATCTCAAGGGATTTGTACTGCTATGTAGAGAATATAGAGCATCAGTTTGAAACCAAGCTATGTCAAAAATGACTCAAAGTTGTTAATGTTTGATTTCTGTTTAGTGGCCTAAGAGAAATAAGGTGGCATTTTCAGTCTGATTCCTAGCGGACAAGTAGCCCCATCACAATTGGCAGCCTCAGATCAAAGACAGAATGGACATAGAAATGGAACTATCTTTTGAGGTTCTCTTTTCAGTCAGGGTAAAAGTATATTGGCTTGCAAGGTGAGGAAGATTATCCTGCCAATGCATCTGTGCAATGGATAAATAGAGGACTTGTTTCCTAGGGTAGGATTTTCCAAACTTGCTCTCAGCATTGGCCTAACTCTGCTCCCAGATTTCACTGTGAGTGGAGTTAGATCACTGGTGAGAACTTCTGAAAATCCCATCCCTAATGTTTCCAGCTGATAAGACACTGTGCTGGCTGAGAACTGAACCCAGATCAAGTGCTTGGAAGGCAGCTATGCTAGCTACTACATCAACAATGCTGACCCCCACACCTAGATTTTCTAATCTGCCATGATCATGGCATTCACTTATAAAAAAGGAGAGGAGGGGCAAAGCAAGCTATTTTACCTGCAAAGGAGAGTGGTTATAAATAATGAGAGAAACAGCAATACAGGGAAGACATTTGTCTTATAGCTGTGATCTGTTGCTTCCTAAAGGCTTGAGTGTGGAGAAATTACAAGCCCTTAGCAAGGGGAAGGGTTCAGCTGGACTACCCAAAGAGAAGACCAGGGACTGAATTAGGACTCAAAATTTTGCCTGAAAATTGCCAGTTTACTGTGCAGGTAAAAGAAAATTACTCAGAATTATCCAAAATGTCCTTGAGTGGAGTAAACTTTTTTTTTTGGCTGGCCAAACAAAAAACAAAACAAACAAAAAACCCAAAAGGAAATAAAGTTAGTTTTAGCTTGACCAGAAACAAAAAGCATTCTTTTTTTTCAAACTATAAAAATAAAAATAAAATTGTTTAGTTTGACTTTTTAAACCTATTTTAAAAATAAAATTGAAACTGAAAAGTTGTTTCAAATTGAAAAATTTATTTAGAAAATGGCAGAACAAAACACTGAAATAGTTTTGGAATTCTTTTTTACTGGACTGACTAGGCGAATTCAGCACAAATTTTCAAAAGGTTTTGGTCTGCCTAAATCTGCTTCATTTTATTGAAAAAAAAGTTTTTGTCTGCAAAATTTTGCCCAGCTTTATTCTTGAGTCCAGCCATTAAAAAAATACCCTGACTTGCAATGATGAATTTTGCCTAATCTTTCTTTGTTTCCCTCTAGATCAAAAATGGCTTGTTACTACCCCTTCAAACTTTTCACAGTTAAATCACACTGAATTCTCATAATCTGGCTATTTCTGATGGGAATTCTTAGCCCAGTCCTGCTATCAATTGACTTTTCTTGCCATTAAATCTTTGCAGAAGCAGGGTTGGAAACTCCATGTGTGTATGTTTGCACATATGCCCTTTACTGGATGGTTACATGTTCTAAAGAATTTAAGGCTTATTCCATAGACAGTTGCTTACAGAGATATTTCAGCTTGTGTGGTAGAAGCTTGTGTTTTGGATCTATCTATCTATGACAATTATATGGTCCTCAGTGCTATAGCATCTGAACACCTCACAATCTTTTTTAAATGTAGGAACTGTAGCTTCTGGTCGTAGCTCTATACCTGTGTGTAGTTTATTTGAAGAGGTGACAACTTGTTCACAATTAAGCATGCAGCCACAGCCTCATTATAAGGCTGATTTTGACCCTCCACCTTTGAAGTTCAAAAAAAGAAAACTAAAAACCTTCACGGCATCACGTTTTTAGAGTTAAGACTTATTGACAATGGTACTGCTTTCTGAAAACTGTGATTAAATTGTGTCAGTGCTTTTTTCAGATTAAAAGACTTAAAAATAGCTTCTTTTTGCAAAATATGCAATGTCTATTGTTCCTTTGTGTCCTTCTCTCTGCCCAAGGAAATCACATAATACCACAGAATCTGAAACATAAGCAGATTTTGGTACTGACTGTGCGAGAGGCAGTTTTTCAGGGCAGGAATAATAAAATGTTTAAGAAATGCCATTATTTGAAAACTAGACTGAATTCTTTGTCAGTGAATTCAACAGGGAAAATATCAGGGAGACAAAAGGGCTTGTCTACATTGTGTGGCAACGTGCATTATGGGGTGTGACTCCTAAAGTGCACTAACGTGTGGCTTATTAATTGACATAGTACTATTTCAAAGAGCACTAGGGAACTTTTAGTGTGCACCAGCAGGGCCTACACAGAACAATTAATGTGCAACACCTCAGTGCTCTTTAAAAAGCACAACCCCATAGTGCACATTACCCCACCTTGTACACAGGTCCAAAATATTTTTGTCATCCAACTTTGAACTGCACCAGGCTGCTTTTCAAAAGTGGGAGGAAATTACAACATCTGGGAAAATGATTTTATCTTTCCACATTCCTGGCTCCATTTTCCAGATGAGGTACCAAGGAACAGAGGCTAAGACCCAGATCTCCAAAGATATTTTAGTGCCTAACTCCCACTGATTTCAACTCATTTAACTCCCATTGAGAATCTGAGCCCAAGTGATCTGCCAAATGTGATGTAGAAACCTTGTAGTGGAGCTGGGAAGAGAATCCTGCCCTTTGCAGCCCTCTGTCCTTAAATCTACTGTTAGTTGTTGCTGAGAATGAAAGCTGGAGTGTTTATTATGTGGGGTGTGTAAGCTTTTGATACCCTTAACTACTCGTTTTCTTGCTTTTCGGTGCTTGGGTTTTGTAAGTGATGTGATTGTTAGGTACCTTTCTTAACTCTAAGAAAACAATGTCCAAAGACGACTATGAAGAGTTACAAAGGGCTCTCACAAATCTGGGTGACTGGGCAACAAAATGGCAGATGAAATTCAAAATTGATAAATGAAAAGTAATGCACATTGGAAAACCTAATCTTAACTTTACAGTTACCACCCAAGAAAGACATCTTGGTGTCATCATGGATAGTTCACCGAAAACATCCACTCAGTGTGCAGCGGCACCCAAAAAAGCTAACAGAATGCTAGGAATCATTAGGAAAGGGATAGATAAGACAGAAAATATCTTAATGCCACTTTGTAAATTCATGGTACACTCACCCCTTGAATACAGTGTGCTGTGTTGGTTGCCCTATCTGAAAAAAGATATATTAGAATTGGAAGAGGTACAGAGAAGAGCAACAAAAATGATTAAGGGCAGTGCTTAATTTGTAGTGAAAGAAGTGCTAGGGATCAAGCAATTAGGTGCTGTGGCTCAAACAATTTTTTTACATTCATAACTGACGCAGCAAGTCCAAGCTTAGAGTGCCAGGTCTCAACCCTGGCAAGCCCTGGCACATGTTAAGCACTGATTGAAGGTTTGGAACAGCTTCCATATGAGGAGAGATTAAAAACACTGGGACCGTTCATCTTAGAAAAGAGATGAGTAAGAGGGGAGGGATAAGATAGAGGTTTATAAAATCATGAATGGTTTGGAGAAAGTGAAAAGGGAAGTGTTATTTACCCCTTCGCATAACACAAGAACCAGGGGTCACCCAATGAAATTAACAGGCAGCAGGTTTAAAACAAATGTAAGGAAGTACTTCCCTTCCACACAGTCAACATGTGGAACTCATTGCTGGGGATGTTGTGAAAGCCAAAAGTATAACTGATTTAAAAAAGAATTAGATCCGTTCATGGATGACCAAGTTAGTCAGGGATGCAACCCCATTCTCTGTGTGTCCCTAAACCTCTGGAAGCTGGGACTGGATGACAAGGAATGGATCACTTGATAATTGTTCATTCCTTCTGAATCATGTGATGTTGGAATGCCCTGTTTTGCCAGCCTGCTTTGAATCTGTTGTGCTTTACTGATGGGAAAATTAAACCATTATGTGGAGTTAACTGGCATTCTTTTCCCTTCAGCCCTGGCACCTGCCCAGCCTAATCCCTTTGCACTACATCAAGATGGCATGGATTGACCTGTGCTAAGGATTTCTTCCAAAAGTCTTTTCCTGTAGAGCAAAGCAATGAATGCAATGTAACTTCATTGAGACAAAGGCTGGGCAACATCTTTGTCCTCCCATATGTGGACCACTGCAGGCACTATAAAGGGAAGCCTTTGAAATACTATAGTGCAAGAGTAAGGACTGATTGGTACAATTAGCACCAACAGCACAGTAATTGGATAATCTCTTCCTTGGATGACTGACCGTTAGTGGACTATGTTGTTTAATGGTAAAATAGATTTCACACCATTATAAATAGATACAGTAGCCCCTTGAAATTTCCTTTATTGAATTCCATGACAAAACTGCATTCCAAATACTCTACAAACATCTGCTATGAAGTTCCGTTCCTCAGAGAAGTGGGATTGGCTGCTCTCTCTTTCAGCTAAAACATTCAACAGAAAGATTCCTCACTTCTTCCTCCCAGTGAAGAATTCTGACTTTGGACTTACATTAGCAGTTTTCTGTAAAGATGATGTCTGGGTGTGTTTCATAGCTTGATTGTGATTCCTCAAGCATATTCTCTTGTCTAGGGCATAAGGTAGAGTAAAATAGTTTATGCGTGTTCAAGCCAGTAGTTAATAAGCATCTTTGTATTCACCTTTAGAGTCGTCGTCTTCCCCTTCCAGCCGCCTTCCTTTTCTTAATAATACTTAGGGCAGACAGCATTGTTAATGGTCAGAACAGGGGACTAAGAGACAGGGCTCCTGGGTTTTGCATCCAGCTCCTCCAGTGAGTCTTTATTAGAGATGGTGGAAATTTTTTAGTCAAAAGTTTTTTGATGAAAAATGCCTTTTACAGAGTAAAAGTTGAAAATATCTGTTTTCTTCTAAAGGTTTAATGTATTCCTTGAAAAAACAAAAAGAAAAATGAGAAACATTTTCATTTGGGGGTTATTTCATTTTAGAGATTTTTTCTAGGACTTTTTTTTGTCAAAAACAATCAAAAATGCGAAGGATTTTTAAAAATAAAAATCAGAAAATAGTTTATATATATTTTTCGTACTTTCCTCTCACCCTCACTGTTTTTTTCAAACAGCTGTAGTCATTATGTGACTTGAAACAAGTTGTTTCAATTCTCTGTGCCTTGTTTTACCCATCTGTGGATGAGAGAGAGGGAATACTACTTTCCAGAGTGGTGTGAGGCTTAAATCAAACTGTTTGTAAGCACTTGCAGACTTCTTGATGGAAAGCACTAAGATATGGAATGTACAATTATTATTAATGTATATTGCCCATTATGTTTATCTATGGTGGTTTTCCACTGCTTAAGAAAATTAGTCTAATCTAATGTATTGGCCAGATAGAACCACTGAAGTTCCTTTGGTTGGAAGTTCTGTAATGGAGTCATGTTGAGTTTTATCTGCAGCAATCTTTCTTTACAAGTTTCCCAGAAACATACAGCTTGAGCATTGCTTCCAATTGTTGGCTTCAGGCTAAAATTTTTGATCACTTTATTCCTGCTATTTTCAGTGAAATTCATTCAATGAAAAGACTGGATAATATTTTATACTGTTTAATGCTTTATTTTTGGGCACACGAGGGATGAATGTGACCTTTTGAATTTTAGCCTAACTTTGGTAACAGGGAGCATCCTCATTCTTATTTTTTATTCATATTAATACTGCATCTATCTCTTTTGCCCTGTAGAAAGCTATTAATATTGTTCTATTAACCTCTTTCTAAGTACTAATGACCTTTCCCCTGAAAATGCAATTATTGGATGTTTTTTCACAGTAAATCTCATTTATTAGAAAGTTTTGACTCATACACTTTGTTGGCTGCCATTTCATTTAAAATCATGCTTTTCATTATTTTCAAATAAGTAACTTATTTTTAGTAAAAAAACCACACATGTAATGCATTGACTATTTTGAGGTTTGCTTGACACAACTGTGCCATTGACTTCATAAAGCTAGAGGCCACAATGATGACAGAGCTTTCTGCAGCCTGTCCCCGCTCAATCACAGGTGGTCTGCTGCAGCTGGAATAGTAAAGGCACTTTAGAGAGTAACCATCCAAAGCACTGTCTCAGAGCTGGGTCCCCTCTAGTGTCCGCTCCATGATGTCTGACTCCTTCGTCAGAGCTTCTGCATATTCTTCATGTAGAAGTGGTGATGTTTGAGCTGCTGCTGGGCAGCTTTCTCCGCTCCCCTTTTGACCTATTTAAGGGACAGAAAGAGGGCCTTTTGCTTGTGTGAATAAGGGCAGCAGGCCCTTTGAGAGGGAGAATGTTGTTCTTCAAGGTGGTGGTTATGAGGTGTAAAAAAAGCTCTTTATAGACCCTTCTCTTCCCACTAAGGGTAGAATAAGAAGATAATGCCCCTGTAGGTCTCTTCTCTGTCCTAACCACCAACCCATCAAAGGAGATTTTCATTGGCCTCCAGCGACCGCCCTAAGGGGCTGAGGGGAGAAGATAGGCCATCTCCCCAGCTCTCCCCTCTGGCATGGTGATAACATTATGGTCAGAGGTGGCTTCCAATAGCTTGCAGAGGGAGAAAGAATGAATACTCCAGCAGCCTTTTTCCAGGCTATAACAGATTAGCAAAATTAAAATTAAAGAATTCTTTAAGACATACTGTTGTGTGAAATATTCTAAGTATTGTAATCTGACGTCTAGATGGGGTTTGATTCTATTGTATAGAAATATTTCAGGACACAGTATCAATAACTATGTGTACGAACAAGGTAGGTCAGAGAGGAAAAATGATCTTGTGTTTATAGCGCTAGGGTGAGACTTGGAAGTTTTTGGTTCAACTTTCAATTCTGCTACAGACCTTGGAAAATTTACCCAATCTTTCTAAGTCTTAGTTCCCCATCTTCACAGTGCAGATAACACTTCTTTTCGTCACCCTTTGTCTGTTTTTTCTCTTTGGATTATAAACTCTTTTGAGCAGAGACTGTCTCATTATGCATATAGATCAGGGGTTCTCAAACTTCATTGCAGTACGACCCCCTTCTGACAACTAAAATTACTTTGCGACCCCAGGAGGGGGGGAACCGAAGCCTGATCCCGCCCAAGCCCCGCTGCCCTGGGTAGGCGGGCCAAAGCCCAAGCCCCCCCACTCTGAGTGGACAAAGTTGAAGCTTAAGGACTTCAGCCCCAGGTAGGAGGACTGCAACCTGAGCCCTGCCACCTATGGCTGGAGCCCTCGGGTTTTGGCTTCAGTTCTGGGCAGTGGGTTCAGGCTTCAGCTCCGGACCTCAGCAAGTCTAAGCCAGCCCTGGAGACCCCATTCAGGGTCCAGACGCACAGTTTGAAAACCACTGGTATAGATTGTACCTAGTGCAATAGGTTCACAATTTATTACTTTAATAGATGTAAGAAATGATGACACATATATAGCTACAATTTCAGCAAAAAGAATAAACTACATACAGTTATTTGCCTAAATTCAACCAGTTCAATCCTGGGAGAGCGCCACCTAGGTAGAAAGTTCACCTAGTAGCGGAAAAGGCTGTGCTGCTTTGGACCAAGGAAGTTATAGGCCCTGGGCAGGCTAGCTGGGGATGCTCTGATTCTGTGCATCATCTCAATCCCATCTCTTATGAAGTCTGTGGTGCAAACAAAAGCAGTTCCTCCTTTGTAGGGGCCATGGTGAGGGGAAGGGAGATGGAAAGGAATGGGAGTAATTTTCACTTCCCAGAACCAGTTTAATCAATCTGGCCCTTTATGGAACAAATACCACAAGGATGAGATTTTCAAAGCCACCTACGGGATTTGGGCATCCAATTTATGTTAAAATATGAGTGTCTAAATCCCCTAGGCAGCTTTGAAAATGTCAGCCCGAATGGTCTGACTGAAATAAGGGCACCTGTAACAGCTATAGGGAATAATGGTTTTCCCCTCAATCCAACTAGCTACAGTACTTGCAACAGCAACACAAACATTTGGACACTAACATTTTACTCTCTGAAACTTTGTTTACTACTATGTAGGACTTGTTTTGTTTTTTAGTTTAAAAGTTCAAGCATTTTTTTAAACTTTGTTTTTCCAGCAGATATTTGGACTGCACTTTTCAAAAAACCGCATCTTCTGTACATTTCCTGGCTCTGTGACTCATCAAAATGAGCTGTGTTAGTCACATCAAATTATGTATTTCATAGAATAAAACAGGAAAAGCACTTCACCGCGTCATCGGCATAGGGAGTGTGACTGCTAAGCCACTTACCTTACTCTATAGGGAGAGGCAAGCACACAAAATGACCCAGCTCACATGTGTGAACTAGTGACAGGAAATCATTTTTAATCAAGTTAATATGATCCTGTTAATATTTGTTACAAATATTTTTTTAAATAGTTCAAAATCTTTAGAGTAGAATTATCCATCAGGTGTTCCATTGTCCTTTTTCTTAGATTAGATAGATTTAGTAAGAAATCTAGATTTGATTAAATAATCTAATCAAGCTTTTTATAACATAGTCTTGAAGTGCCTGGTTATTCTGTACTCTAAAGCTAGTTGACTTTTTAAAAAAGAAAAATTGCAAAACCTTGATAAAATTTTTCATCAACATTTAGAATGTTGAGGGGGGAAATAAACAGGGGGAAATGTTGCAAAAATTTTTACACAGAATGGTTTCTATTTTTTCCACCAGCCCTACTCTCCACTTGTTAAAAGCTCATAACTTGGAGATTTCAAAGTGAATGGTCTTCCAGGTTGATGACCCACTGACAAGGTTGTGGAGATTTTTTATTACAAAGGCAGTAAATATACTTCACCAACTTCTATGAGTTTCCTTAGCAAAGTCATGGAACATCAAGTGAAGTTTTCAGTCGATTCTAACCTCTATTTTAACTTCTTCTTTTTCGTGTAATCAAACAGAATTTTGATTTTTTTTTACCATCAGCTGAGTGTACATATTTTTAAAATAGCATTGATGAGGCAGAAAGGTACAACAGCAAACAAACACTGTAGCAATCTCGACTCAGAAATATAGAAATATGACTTGTCGTTCAAAATAGCCACACTTGCCATATGAGTTATTAACGGAGTCAGATGATGAGTCCTCAGTTAATTATATTTGTACCACTAACTACTTTTTAGCCATGATTGATTTAGTAGTGCTTTTTTTCTCTTTTACTGTTGCTTAGGCTTGAAGCATCATCTTTATAATACATCACACCTACTTACACTGGCATATTGTTTTTGTTGCATAACACCATCTATTAATATAACCTGGCATGATGTCTCATCCCATTCATTATCTAGCTCATATTTCTAAATTTTATTTCTGACAGAGATTTGTCAAACTATTTTGTTAGAGTTCAAATGGAGAAGAATATATTGGCCTTTGTTGTTTGTTTTTTTTACTGTAGACCTATATTCATTGGAAAGAACCTACTTTCCACTCTTTTGGGGGTTGGTGCTAAAAAATATAGGGTGTGTCTACACTGCAATTAAATACCCATGGCTGGCCCATGTCAGCTAACTCAGTCTTGCAGGGCTCGGGCTAAGGGGTTGTTTAATTGTGTAGATGTACAGGTTCAGGCTGTAGTCCGAAGTCTAGGACCCTCTCACCTTGCTGGGTCCTAGAGCCTGGGCTTCAGTCTCAGCCCAAACATCTACACTTCAATTAATCCATCCCTTAGCCCAAGCCCTGCAAGCCTGAGTCAGCTATGGGTTTTTAACTGCAGTGTAGACATACCCACAGGCACAATTACCTTTTATCCTAATTCCAATAAACAGAAACAGACACTGGAGGTGTCAAGGTTTTTCCCCCACTTTGAACTTTAGGGTACAAAAAGTGGGGACCTGCATGAACACTTTTAAGCTTAATTACTAGCTTAAATCTGGTACGCTGCCACCAGCCAGAATTTAGTGTCTGGCACACTTTCTGTTCCCCCAAAACCTTCCCTGGGGAACACAGATCCAAAACCCCTTGGATCTTAAAACAAGGAGAAATTAACCATCCCCCTCCTTTTCCCCCCAGACTTTCCCCTCCCTGGGTTGCCTTGAGAGGCTTCACACCGATCCAAACTCCTTGGACCTTAAAATAAGGAGGAATTAACCGTCCCCCCATTTTTCCCCCCACCAATCCCTGGTAAATTCAGACTCAAGCCCTTGGATTTTAAAACAAGGAGAAATCAATCAGGTTCTTAAAAAGAAAGCTTTTAATTAAAAAAAGAAAAGGTAAAAATTATCTCTGTAAAATCAGGATGGAAAATGCTTTACAGGGTACTCAGATTCATATAGACAAGAGGGACCTCCTCCCTAGCCTTAGATGCAATGTTACAGCAAACAGAGGAAAAAATCCTTCCAGCAAAAAGACACATTCACAAGTTGAGAAAACAAACATAAGACTAATCCGCCTTGCCTGGCTATTACTTATAATTTTGAAACATGAAAGACTGATTCAGAAAGATTGGGAAAGCCTGGGTCTACGTCTGGTCCCTCTTAACCCCACGAGTGAACAACGAACAACAAAAAGCACAAAGACTTCCCTCCACACAGATTTAAAAGTATCTTGTCCCCCTATTGGTCCTCTGGTCAAGTGTCAGCCGGGTTACTAAGCTTCTTAACCCTTTGCAGGTAAAAGAGACATTAACCCTTAACCATCTGTTTATGACAGGAGGGCTAAGGATGGACATTCTTTTAGCCATGTAGCAGCTGGATAACTGCTGCTGCTGCATCTGCAAATCCAGCTTTGCTATTTAAAGAGCTGTTGTTTTACTCTTTGCCACTGTATAATGTCAAAATAACCTAGGAACAGGCCAATCTATCTTCAGATAGAGGCTGGAGGTTAGAACTGCTGATACAGAAGGTCACTGAGCACTTGCAGGTTGGTATTAGGTGCCCAAGTCCCAGTTTTGGCTCCACTGCATTCCCCAAAGCTCTCACCAAACCCTGTAGGAACCTAAATTTCTTCCTCTGGGCATGCACACACAGATTTTATGGATTGCAGTGTTGTTATTCAGATTTTTGTAGATGCTCAGATTTTTCTAGAACCCCTCCCCTCCCCCCCCTGCAAAACTTAGTCTCCCAAAACTCTAGTCACTTTTGAAAACCTGGATTATGGTGTTGTCTCTCTGATTTTCTGTTGCCAAATCTCATTTTAAAAAAAAGTTAAAATTGCATCAAACATTTCCCTGTTTCCACCCTTTCATGTAGGCAACTGCTGTAGTTGCCACAGAGATGTTTTATTTCGTCATCAGTGTGAGGGCAGGTGGTTCACACAGAAAAATACATGAAACTTCCTGATTGTTATAGATTATTGAATAAGCATATACAAATAATTATTTGATTATTGAGTTAAATATATATTTCTTTTCAACAGAAAGATTTTGCCTTAGATCCTTTATATTGTAAATGCAGGCAGACTTCCTGCTCTTGGACGCAAAAGGCTAAATTCAGCCATGATGTAAATGGATACAGTGCTATTGATTTCCCTGCACTTGCTCCTACTTATACCAGGACTGTATCCAGAGTGTTCCTCTGGAGGATCCAAGGACAGTGAATCATAGCAGCAGATAGAAAACGTCACGCTGAGAGACAAAACATGGCCAACTGAAACAGAGACTCTACCACAGACTCAGAAGCAACTCCTACACATCTAACAGAAGCAGAGAGAGAACTGAAGCCAGAAGCTCTTCCGGTGAACCTGATCCTGAATCTCTTCTCCCTTTTCAGCACTAAACTGCATTGTCTTAATCTGGGACTATGATTTATCTGTGAAATTCCTAAGGGGTGGCAGAGGTGGGAAAGGGGGCTACTCAAAGCTCCCCAGAGCTGCAGGCTGAGGTAAATAGCGTGTCATAACACATTTATCAAATGATAACAGAAACCATACAAATATATACAAGAGGGAGGAGGGAACCCATTCCCCACTGGGAAGTTACTGAACATTTTGACCAGTTTTAAACAGTGTGTGTGTCTGTGTTTGCGGTGGCAGGGGGTGGGGGTGGGTGGGAGGATTTCACTGGCTTCACCTCTGCAATAAATCATTAGTCTGGGAAGCCTGAGCAGACAACTGAAATGGATGATCCCATTATGGATCACGGTGGTGGTATTCCTGTCCTGGAAAGTTTGAGAGAGACCACCCAAGCACTGTGGGACAGGGATGAGACTGTCAGTTCTGCCTGTGGAGCTTTGAAAGTATCAATCTGCAGCCTCTGATGTGGTGGGAAGGGGAATAAAACAATTAACAGTGCTTCTCGAATAGCGGGCATGACATTAGTCATTTGTTTGAACAAATCCCTCCATCAGTCTCATTTGGATTCTGATATTTTTCCTTCCCCTTGCATGGATTGTCAATGTTGGCAAAGAAGGAGTGCAAAGTGAGGTAAAATATCTTTTGAAGATATGCAATAGTTATGCATATATTGGAAATATGTTGATACAACAAATTCTAAGAGGATAAAATATAAATGCCATATCATTTAAGTGTTATAAGTATATGCCACTCTGTTTACAATGTAAGGGCCAGATTTGAAACCCTCACTGACAATGAGTAGTATCTTACTTCATAAGTAGCCTCACTGAAATCAGTGAGGACTACTCATGGAATAACATACTACTTAACATGAATATGGCTTTCAGAATCTGGCCTCATATTACAAGATAATATGGAGATATGCATGGTATCAGAGAGAACAGAATGGTGTTAATTATCTACTTAAATACATGTATGAGTCCAGATTCCAATACAGGAGAGGGAGAGAATTTTGAATTCAGCTTCTTTCAAAGAAAATGATACTGGGGTGCAGTTGGGTGCATAACATACTGCAGTAATTCCTGAAGCCTTGCCAGTCCACTTCTGTTGATATAGGATATGAATTTGGGAGTACGTGGGAGTTCCTTCCATTAAACGTTATAAAGAAAGCTGATCAGAATTTCTTATCAAAGTTTTTGTCATAAAAAATGACCTTTCCTTAAATAAAACCAAAACTTCAGGAAAAAATTGTCAACACTATTGACATGTCCCATCTTTTGTGAAATTTTCTATTATACATTTAATCAAAATTGTTTTTTGAAATTTTTTGTTTACCAAAAGCTGAATTTCCTTGCAGAAAACTGGGATTTTCAGTAAATCATATATGATTTTAAAATCAATTTCAGTAAACATGTTGGTAAGAAGTATCAAGGCAAATGTTGGAGGCACTGGAAAAGAGGCCCATTCTGAACCCTCTGAGACACTTGGAAATTTTTCATGAAATCATTTTCCCATTCTTTGATCACCACCTAATTTTAATAATCTTACAGCATTCTAGGCCAGATCCTGGGGCTCAGCTCTGTGAGGTCAGTGGTAAAGGATTTGTGCAAAAGTGGCCGTAACTGGGAGCCACTGAATCAGTTGGTCTGTAATGCAAGATAGAACATCTTCAGGACACAGGAAGTGGTGCTGATCGTTCCGTAAGTGGCTCTTTTCCCCCATAAGCCAAAGGACGAATATAGGCAAATAACACAGGAATGCAGAGGCAAGATTAGAAAGGCAAAGGCACAAAATGAGCTCAAACTAGCTATGGGAATAAAGGGAAACAAGAAGACTTTTTATCAATACATTAGAAGCAAGAGGAAGACCAAGGACAGGGTAGGTCCACTGCTCAGTGAGGAGGGGGAAACAGTAACGGGAGACTTGGAAATGGCAGAGATGCTTAATGACTTCTTTGTTTTGGTCTTCATTGAGAAGTCTGAAGGAATGTCTAATATAGTGAATGTTTACAGGAAGAGGGTAGGTTTAGAAGATAAAATAAAAAAAGAGCAAGTAAAAAATCACTTAGAAAAGTTAGATGACTGCAAGTCACCAGGGCCTGATGAAATGCATCCTAGAATACTCAAGGAGTTAATAGAGGAGGTATCTGAGCCTCTAGCTATTATCTTTGGGAAATCATGGGAGACGGGGGAGATTCCAGAAGACTGGAAGGGGGCAAATATAGTGCCCATCTATATAAAGGGAAATAAAAACAATCCAGGAAACTACAGACCAGTTAGTTTAACTTCTGTGCCAGGGAAGATAATGGAGCAGATAATTAAAGAAATCATCTGCAAACACTTGGAAGATGGTAAGGTGATAGGGAATAGCCAGCATGGATTTGTAAAGAACAAATCGTGTCAAACTAATCTGATAGCATTCTTTGATAGGATAACGAGCCTTGTGGATAAGGGAGAAGCGGTGGATGTGATATACCTAGACTTTAGTAAGGCATTTGATACGGTCTCGCATGATATTCTTATAGACAAACTAGGAAAGTACAATTTAGATGGGGCTACTATAAGGTGGGTGTGTAACTGGCTGGATAACCGGACTCAGAGAGTAGTTATTAATGGCTCCCAATCCTGCTGGAAAGGTATAACAAGTGGGGTTCCGCAGGGGTCTGTTTTGTGACTGGCTCTGTTCAATATCTTCATCAACGATTTAGATCTTGGCATAGAAAGTACGCTTATTAAGTTTGCGGACGATACCAAACTGGGAGGGATTGCAACTGCTTTGGAGGACAGGGTCAAAATTCAGAACGATCTGGACAAATTGGAGAAATGGTCTGAGGTAAACAGGATGAAGTTCAATAAAGATAAATGCAACGTGCTCCACTTAGGAAGGAACAATCAGTTTCACACATACAGAATGGGAAGAGACTGTCTAGGAAGGAGTATGGCAGAAAGAGATCTAGGGGTCATAGTGGACCACAAGCTTAATATGAGCCAACAGTGTGATACTGTTGCAAAAAAAGCAAATGTGATTCTGGGATGCATTAACGTGTGTTGTAAACAAGACACGAGAAGTCATTCTTCCGCTTTACTCTGCGCTGGTTAGGCCTCAACTGGAGTATTGTGTCCAGTTCTGGGCACCGCATTTCAAGAAAGATGTGGAGAAACTGGAGAGGGTCCAGAGAAGAGCAACAAGAATGATTAAAGGTCTTGAGAACATGACCTATGAAGGAAGGCTGAAGGAATTGGGTTTGTTTAGTTTGGAAAAGAGAAGACTGAGAGGGGACATGATAACAGTTTTCAGGTATCTAAAAGGGTGTCATCAGGAGGAGGGAGGAAACTTGTTCACCTTAGCCTCCGATGATAGAACAAGAAGCAATGGGCTTAAACTGCAGCAAGGGAGATTTAGGTTGGACATTAGGAAAAAGTTCCTAACCGTCAGGGTAGTTAAACACTGGAATAGATTGTCTAGGGAAGTTGTGGAATCTCCATCTCTGGAGATATTTAAGAGTAGGTTAGATAAATGTCTATTAGGGATGGTCTAGACAGTATTTGGTCCTGCCATGAGGGCAGGGGACTGGACTCGATGACCTCTCGAGGTCCCTTCCAGTTCTAGAGTCTATGAGTCTATGAGTCTATAACCAATGTCCCTGAATGGTGCTAAAGGGACCTTGTGTTCCTAGAAATGGAGTCTTTCGGACAATGCATGAAAGTGAGATGCTGATAATTAAAGTTCTCATATCACGTTCCTTAAGAATAGAGATGTTAAGGCCAATATTCAGGTCAAATTTCAATTTGGGTACTTAATATTGCACCTAAATCTCCTGTGAAGTTTAAATTAGATGCAGTATTCTTCATTTATTGCCTTAAACTGTAGTGCAGTGTTGCTGTTCACATTGCTGAACGTATGTGGTGTTTCACCTCAGAGAACATTGCACTTTAATTGTGGGTGAAGAGATCCTTTTATGGAGTTTAAGGAGAAATTCTTATCCCTGATGCAGAGGTTGAATAACTGCGGATTATGGAGAGGTCCAAGGCTGAGACAGAATGGAAAGAATACTTCTCTTCCCAAGGGTTTAGGGAATCCAAACAATCTGTCCACAATTAATACTATAAACCATTGGCTCTAGTAGCAACTGTGACCTTTCCATGGGATTTGTAGCCAGTGGACCTGCCCCTGCTACAGCCCCAGCCTGCCCAAACCAACTTGCTATGTGCCCAGCATGCTCCTGTAGACTGAGCTATATGTATCCTTGTTTGTGGCTGCTCCAGGGCCTGGCAAATCCATGCAGCCTACCCATGGCCTGTCCATAGCTGAGAGGGTTCTCCCTAATTTAATATAACTCTTGGAGTTGAATATCATCATATCAGTGTCCATAGTTGCTCAGATACTGTAGTTATGAGCACTATAGAAATGGCAATAAATAAACGTCAGATTATATTGTTGCTGAAGCTCATAAGGGAAATGTCTTGGGGAGAATTTACAAGGAGGTGTATGGGACTGTACCAGCTCAGAATAGGGGAGGGGGGGACTCCGTCAACCCTGCCCTGCAACCTGGGGTGCTTTACAATGCCCTGTAATAGTAGCTCCCACCTGAGACGCTCACAAACAGCCTTCCAGCATGTAAGCTACATCCTGAGTGTGTGTGTGTAGCTAGCTGCACCCTAGCTCTCACTAGTTTTGGTTATATTTCAGGGTGACCCCAACACATCCCCAGTCCCGGATCTTCCCCTAGAAAAGTATGTCCTGCCCAGCCCTTTCCTCAATAATACAAATATATTAACTCTGTTATTCCTTTAAGGGACTAATATGCCTGTTTATTACTTTAAATAGAGTACCCCGCCACTCCAATTTAAACACACTGGATTAGATAAAACAGTAAAACAAGTGTATTAGCTATAAAGAGAGAGATTTTAACTGAGTATAAGTAATGAGGCATAAAATTCAGAAATGTTTACAAGAAAAATAAAGATAAAACATTTACTAGTATTTAGTTAAGAAACTATCTTAGTTGCAAAACAAACTTTCTCACCAGATGGTCCAGCATATTACTCTCTCTGTACAAACTCTCACGTCAGGACCCCTCCCCCAGAGTAACAAGAAGGGTTTTGACAAGTATGTTAGCAGCAAGAAGAAGGTCAGGGAAAGTGTGGGCCCCTTACTGAATGAGGGAGGCAACGTAGTGATAGAGGATGTGGAAAAAGCTAATGTACTCAATGCTTTTTTTGCCTCTGTCTTCAAAAACAAGGTCAGCTCCCAGACGACTGCACTGGGCAGCACAGTATGGGGAGGAGGTGAGCAGCCCTCAGTGGAAAAATAAGTGGTTCAGGACTATTTAGAAAAGCTGGATGAGCACAAGTCCATGGGGCTGGATGCACTGCATCTGAAGGTGCTAAAGGAGTTGGCTGATGTGATTGCAGAGCCATTGGCCATTATCTTTGAAAACTCATGGTGGTTGGGGGAGGTCCCAGATGACTGGAAAAAGGCTAATTTAGTGCACATCTTTAAAAAAGGGAAGGAGAGGAAAGTGATCAGGAACAGTCAGCCTCACCTCAGTCATGCCTGACTAACCTAATTGCCTTCTATGAGGAGATAACTGGCTCTGTGTATGAGAGAAAAGCAGTGGACATGTTATTCCTTGACTTTAGCAAAGCTTTTGATACGGTCTCCCACAGTATTCTTGCCAGCAAGTTAAAGAAGCATGGGCTGGATGAATGGACTATGAGGTGGATAGAAAGCTGGCTAGATCGTTGGGCTCAACAGGTAGTGATCAATGGCTCCGTGTCTAGTTGGCAGCTGGTGTCAAACGGAGTGCCCCAAGGGTCAGTCCTGAGGCTAGTTTTGTTTAATATCTTCATTAACGATCTGGAGGATGGAGTGGACTGCACCCTCAGCAAGTTTGCAGATGACACTAAACTGGGAGGAGTGGTGGATATGCTGGAGGGTAGGGATGGGATACAGAGGGACCGAGACAAATTAGATGATTGGGTCAAAATAAATCTGATGAGCTTCAACAAGGACAGGTGCAGAGTCCTGCACTTAGGATGGAAGAATCCCATGCATTGCTACAGACTAGGGACCGAGTGGCTAGGAAGCAGTTCTGCAGAAAAGGTCCTAGGTGTTACAATGGATGAGAAGCTGGATATGAGTCAACAGTGTGCCCTTGTTGCCAAGAAGGCTAATGGCGTTTTGGGCTGTATAAGTAGGGGCATTGCCAGCAGATCGACGGACGTGATCATTCCCCTCTATTCGGCATTGGTGAGGCCTCATCTGGATTACTGTGTCTGGTTTTGGGCCCCACACTACAAGAAGAATGTGGAAAAATTGGAAAGAGTCCCTCATAGGGCAACAAAATTGATTGGGGGGGTGGAGCACATGACTTATGAGGAGAGGCTGAGGGAACTGGGATTGTTTAGTCTGCAGAAGAGAAGAATGAGGGGGGATTTGATAACTGCTTTCACCTACCTGAAAAGGGGTTCCAAAGAGGATGGATCTAGACTATTCTCAGTGGTAGTAGATGACAGAACAAGGAGTAATGGTCTCAAGTTGCAGTGGGGGAGGTTTAGGTTGTATATTAGGAAAAACTTTTTCACTAGGAGGGTGGTGAAGCACTGGAATGGGCTACTTAGGGAGTTGGTGGAATCTCCTTCCTTAGAGGTGTTTAAGGTCAGGTTTGACAAAGCCCTGAATGGGTTGATTTAGTTGGGAATTGGTCCTGCTTTGAACAGGGGGTTGGACTAGATGACCTCCTGAGGTCCCTTCCAACCCTGATATTCTATGTGGTGACTGTGATGGGCAAGAAAAAAGAGAGGGATGCCTTGGAGTGTTAGTCCCTCCTTTCTATCCTTTCAATCCTTCTCTTGAAAAACATTTACAGCTCCGACACAGGAGACAGAGTCTATATGGAAAAAGGAAACTCCATGCTGTTTCTTTGCTAATATGTAGATTTTTGTCCCTTTCCCCTTCCTTGCCAAAGAATGGCCACTTAGCTGCTAATGGTCCATCAGCCTTATTGACACCTGGCTGAGATGTGAGCTTGCCCTTTGTCTCTGAGGAACTGGTTTGGCCCCTCTCCAGACTTATCTGGGAAACATACTTCAGTCATTATTTCAGCTTATGGTCATAACCTCACATATAGTGTTGCTATATGCATTGTGCCATGATTTTATTGATCAGCAAGTTATGAGTTTTTAAATTACACCTCACAAGGCAAACCTTCTACAAATACTATTACAATAGTGTGTAGGGTATGACCACAAGGGTATAGTCTGTCACAGTGTATTATTACTAATATGTACCATATACATTGTATATATGTGCCATACCATATGTCTGTGCACAGGGGCAAATTATGCTCCTTCCTCTAAGATCCTGGCAATGATACCAGTGGGTTCTACTGTGCAAAAAGAAAGAGGACAGGTTTTGGGTGTAGGAGGTGCTCCATGTGCCAGCATGAGGGGTTCATTGGTGAATCAGGGGCAGGCTGAGAGCAGTAACGGAGGATCCACTGCTACCTGGATAATCCCATTTTTTCTGATCCTCCATGTAAAGGCCAGCAGAGGCCATTCCGGCCATTGGATTGCAGTAGTCTTCATAGAGGATTCCTCCTGCCACCTTCACCCATGTGTCTGCTCAGCACCTTCCCAGCAATCAGGATTTGCCCAACTCTGAATACAGTATGAACATCCTGAATATGTGAAATGCATGCCTGATATTTCTGGATAGTGTCATGCAAGAGCCAGAAGAAAATGTTTGTTGTTAATAATAGCATTGGATTTATATCCTGTGTGGAGCACTGCAAGGATTTGTATACACATGGGAGGAGGCAGGTTTCCCTGCCCCAAATTGCTTACAGTCTAAGACCCTTATCCTACAGTCACTTATGCAGATGCTTAACTTTTCACCTGTGAGTTGTCCTGTTGCGTTCAACATTCAGATGCGGTGAAACAGACACAACTGTTCTGGGGAGGGAGGGTGTGGGGATTATAAATGATGGGAAGAGGGGGCTGTGTGAACAAGTGTGATTCAAGCAGGGATTTGAAAGAGGAGAGGGAGGGCAACTGGCAGATGAGACCAAGGCAGCTATTCAGATTTGATATTGAATCACTGTTTATTGACATGGATGTGACACTAATGGAAAGGATTTGGGGAAGAGTAGTTACAAGCTAATAGGTTTGTTCTCTTTCAAAGCATCCTGCATGCAGGGAATAACATGTAGACTTCGGATATAATAACTTAAAGTGACATCTTTTGGTTTCAAAGAGAATTCACGGTTAGAAATGAGGATTGCCACAATCACCTGTTTTCTTTTTTTCCCCCCTTGAAAATTTATTTCTGGAAGTCATTAAAATTCAGATCCCATTGTTTATAACAAATGATGTGAAGTGTTAGGTATAGTACTTGGAGTATATGTTTGTTAAAATGAAGGAAGAGACCCTTCCAACACTTTGGGATTTTATGAATGATTTACATCTGGTGCTAAAGTTCATAAATGAAACGTGGGGGAACCAGATGCTTCATTTCTTGACTGCATCGTGTCTGCACATACTGATGGTGAATTGAAAGCAGGACTGTCTCATAAATCAACAAAATCTATTTTTGTACTCTTGATTTCCATTCCGAACATCCATATAACACCCAAACAAATGTGGTAAAATTGGTTCCTTGAGAAACCCTTTATGTTTAGTAATAGTGTGGACATGTTAATAAAAAAGAGAGGGAAAAAAAGAACCAGTCCTTGGAATAAAAGAGCTCAGAATGAATGACTGTTCCTAGAGATCAATACAGAAGGCATTGCACTTAGCAAAACCCATGGAGGGACTGAATGGAATCACTAGGCAGGTTCTAGGATTTGCTAAAAGGGCTGAGATAGGTAAAGTAAGGAAATAATAGCTTGAGATTTCACAGCACTGGGCTTTGGAAAAGGGCTTAAAGAACAAATTCTGACCTCCCATTACAGATAGGGATAACTTAGGGCAAAATCTGACCCTTAGTTTGGATGTGGAGTTGGAGGATCACCCGTGTATATTCCTGTGGAGATAAACTTTGTTTGGTAGCCATCCTTTGTTCATTTGTTCATCTATACTTTGGGACAATGGCCTTTGCTTGCTGTACTATAGACTCAATATAGCAGTCCTTTCTGAGCCAAATCTCCAGTTAACTGCCATATATAGGAGTTTTGCCCAAGTAAGGACTGCAGGATTGGACCCGCTTTTATTTAGAGTCTGTTATTGGTTTCTGATAAAAGTAATAAACAAAACATCTCGTACATGCCAATGGGTTTCTTTACATTTCTTCCTCTAGTTAATAGCCCCAATCTCACCCCTCCAAGCCCAAAAAATACTGTGTCAAAAATTTCTAATATGTGAAATATGTCTAAAATGCCTTTGAATTTTTTTTATTTGAAATACCTTGTGAGGAAGGGCAAGAATGACAGTAATAAGTAATGACAGTAATACGATTAGACAGTTATTTGTTAAAGCATGTGCAGGTCTTGATGGTTCTGTTAACAATTTCAAACAAATATTTTTCTTTACATCCTCCCTACACATTGAGTGTAGGTGGGATGGCAGATGTGAGTCTTTAATAGGGATTTGAATGAGGTGAGTAAGTTGGCTTGAAGAAGGTGTCCCAAACATAAGGAATGACATGGAAAAAATTCCAGAGATATTTATGAGGGTATCAAGGCTGACATTGCTGGTGGAGCAGAGAGATTGATGCATGAGAGGAGGTGGGCAAGGAGGTGAAGTCAGGGAGTAGACAGACAAACTGCTTTAATGTACAGTCTATTTAACTAGATGCTACTCTGAGGGCCCAATTTTTCTCCCATTGAATCAATGGAAGTTTTGTCTTTGATTTCATTCGGAGTTGAATCAAGCCTTTCCTGGGGGATTTCCCCCCGCGCACACACTGAACTTCACACCCTCTTTCACGTTAAGAGAGAGTTACTATAAGCAACAGAACTGTTCTCTATTCCTCTTAGTTCAAAATGTGTCCCTAACTAATACAATTTGCTATATGTCATAAAACACAAAGAAAGGCACTTTTCATGCCAAATATCAGAAAAGTGCTCCCTTTTCTCAACTGCACAAGTAACAGAAATGGTGCATTCATTTTAAATTCCATTCATGTAAGCCCTAATAAAAGCTATTATAAAATACAATTGTGTGGAGACAAAAAGAGAGATAATATCACTATAGCTCAATATAAAATTTAAGTAATTAAGACATGAAAACTATTATGCAATTTACTATGAATGCAACATGAATAATAACATGTTTAACCATTTCACTTCTGGTTTATTTTTCTTACAGGGCTTTTTGAAAATGTTTGAGGTATACATATTGCTAATGGTCTAGATTCCATATTATTTCAGGAAATGAGCAGAACATTGCAGTGAAAATAAACTAGTTACGTTTTTTCAAGGTACGTCATGTATTTTTAGACATGGATGCATATATGGCACTATGTCACGCACTGGATTCTATTTGGAAAAAGTCATTTTTGCATGATTTGGGTTATGGCTATAAATAACACAGCACCTACATTATGTACTGGGGGTAGAGTCACTAATATTTCAGCAGTGCAAGCCTAGCAGCTACAGAATAGTCATGCGTTCCCCTGCAGACAAACTGATGGAGCCAAAGATGAAAACATCAGAAAGAAAAGTGGTGTTTTTTAAAGTGTATCTTAATCTCTACATGTTTCTTTCACAGTGTCAGACAGAATATGTGTATCCTCTTCTCCAGCTAGCTTCAGCAACCCCACTATGAATGGTTGTGGGGCATCTTAGTCCTCCGGGACAGGATTCCTCGCTCCTGCTTTTCTCCTAGTCCACTGCATGTTATAGTTCTGTCTCTCTGGAGTGATATTCTTGCCTCAGATGCTGACGTATGCAATACAGTCTCATGCATGTATTGTACTGCTTACCAACACTTAGCAACATCTGCTCTATGATCTAACACTTCTATTTTTCACATCATGATTTTTTCTTCACTTTCATGCTCAGACCCAGAGCAACTTGTTTGCTTCATTTCAGATGTCAGGCTATGTCTGTGCCTTCGACTGGAATACATTATCCCGGGCAGCAGGAACTGGTGCTGTCATCAGTACTGGTGATTCAGTAGGTGGCACTCTTCTCTTTAAATCAGTATGGGACCAATGCCCCAGCATAAAATAGGTTACAATAGTAGCCTCCAAAGGGGCTACACTGCAGCCCCAGCTTGCACACACTGAGAAGCTGCTGTATACAAATGGCTGCTTCTCCTCTATATCTGTGTGGGTTTCAGGCCATTCTCCTCTTACCTGCCCTAATGGCATCCTCCATAGCTGTCACACACACAGGACAAAAGCTGGATTTAAGTGGAGTACATGGGCTTTGGTGAGCCCCTCTGACCTTGGATGATTTTCAAATTCTGCCCATGGTTGCACATAACTTGCACTGAGCATCAGAGGACTGATGCCCTAAGTAGTAGAGATTAGTATTTCCTGGTATTACTATGCTTAGAGATTAGTATTTCCTGGTATTACTATGCTTTGCACCTGCAATTTCCAAAACAACATAATGAACAAATGGTTCAAGCTGAGTGGTCGTAGGTATAATGTTCACTTAATGAAGCAATAAGGTTTTGTAGTTAAAGAACAGGCTTATGGGGCAGGAGCGCTAGCTCTTGATCCTGGCTCTGACAGTGCAATCTTAGGCTTGTCTCTTAGGTCAACGTTTTCAAGTATCCACTAATCTTTGGAAGCTTGAAGGAACTTGGACCAGACTCCCAGATGCTGAGCACCCACAACTCCATCTGAGGTCTGTGGGAGTGAGGGTGCTCAGAACTTCAGAAAATCAGGTCCTAGGTGTCTCAAGCTGTGCACCTACATTTAGAAACTATTGGCTTAAATTGGGCAAAAGTCAACATGGTTTCTGTAAAAGGAAACTGTGTCTTACTAATCTATGAGTTCTTTGAAAGGGTCAACAAACATGTGGACAAGGGGGATCCAGTGGATATAGTGCACTTAGATTTCCAGAAAGCCTTTGACAAGGTCCTTCACCAAAGGCTCTTACGTAAATTAAGCTGTCATGGGATAAAAGAGAAGGTCCTTTCATGGACTGAGAACTGGTTAAAAGACAGGGAACAAAGGGTAGGAATTAATGGTAAATTCTCAGAATGGAGAGGGGTAATTAGTGGTGTTCCCCAAGGGTCAGTCCTAGGACCAATCCCATTCAATTTATTCATAAATGATCTGGAGAAAGGGGTAAAAAGTGAGGTGGCAAAGTTTACAGATGATACTAAACTGCTCAAGATAGTTAAGACCAAAGCAGAGTGTGAAGAACTTCAAAAAGATCTCACAAAACTAAGTGATTGGGCAACAAAATGGCAAATGAAATTTAATGTGGATAAATGTAAAGTAATGCACATTGGAAAAAATAATCCCAACTATACATACAATATGATGGGGGCTAATTTAGCTATAACGAATCAGGAAAAAGATCTTGGCGTCATCGTGGATAGTTCTCTGAAGATGTCCCTGCAGTGTGCAAAGGCAGTCAAAAAAGCAAACAGGATGTTAGGAATCATTAAAAAGGAGATAGAGAATAAGACAGAGAATATATTATTGCCCTTATATAAATCGATGGTACGCCCACATCTTGAATACTGTGTACAGATGTGGTCTCATCTCAAAAAAGTTATACTAGCATTAGAAAAGTTTCAGAGAAGGGCAACTAAAATGATTAGGGGTTTGGAGAGAGTCCCATATGAGGAGAGATTAAAGAGGCTAGGACTTTTCAGCTTGGAAAAGAGGAGACTAAGGGGGGGATATGATAGAGGTATATAAAATCATGAGTGATGTGGAGAAAGTAGATAAGGAAAAGTTATTTACTTATTCTCATAATACAAGAACTAGGGGTCACCAAATGATATTAATGGGCAGCAGGTTTAAAACAAATAAAAGGAAATTCTTCTTCACACAGAGCACAGTCAACGCGTGGAACTCCTTGCCTGAGGAGGTTGTGAAGCCTAGGACTGTAACAGCATTTAAAAGAGAACTGGATAAATTCATGGAGGTTAAGTCCATTAATGGCTATGGTAAGGAACGGTGGGTAAGGAACGGTGTCCTTAGCCTCTGTTTGTCAGAAGGTGGAGATGGATGGCAGGAGAGAGATCACTTGATCATTACCTGTTAGGTTCACTTCCTCTGGGGGATCTGGCATTGACCACTGTCGGTAGACAGGATACTAGGCTGGATGGACCTTTGGTCTGACCCAAGTACGGCCGTTCTTATGTTCTTATGCTCTCTCTGCCTCAGTTTCTCTATCTGTAAAATGGGGAGCATAATATTTACCCGGTTTGAAAGTCAGGTGTATTGTGAAGCTTGTATATGTTTGTAAAGCACTTTGACAATCTTGAACGAAAAGGGTGATATTAATGTTGAGCATTATAATTATAATGGGGGAAAATTGCTTTATGGAGTCAAACTCTTAGATTGTTCAGGATCGTTGGGACAGAGACTGTGTCTTCATGTGTTTTTCTCCAGCTCCTTGCACAATGGGCCTTGATTCTATTAAATTATTAAATAATAAATAATAATAATATGGCTATTCACCAGTTTATGTTCCTAGGTTACAAACGAGCCAGGCAGTCTTCATAAGTTATAGATGACACTACTGAGGCTGGAAAGCAAAAATTAGGCCTATCGGGTTTTGGTTTTGCAATTAGTAATGCTCATCATGAAATTGCAACTGCTATGCTTGTCTGTTAGCAGAATATGACCAGCACTGCTCACATGTGTAATCCAGTTGAAGTCAGCATCATGACTGATATGACACGGTTGGGGCCACCTGCTTTATTTGACATAGTAAATTGTTTGAACAAAAAGGTGATAAAATGCAGCCAAGTTAGGAAAAGTCAATTATATACAAAAGTGATAAGTACTTGAGTCTACATGGTCTAATGATGAATAAGAGTCCAAATGGGTCATGAACTGATCAGTGGGAAGGTTTGTTGCAACCGCCCTTTTTATGACTAGATGATAGGAGGGTCTCAAAACTTCTTTCTGCGGTAACATAGGGTCATGCTTTGGAAAAGACGAGAAACACCTGTTTAGAAGATAGAACATGGAAGGGTTCTGTTCCTAGTTCTGCATCTAACCTGATGCATAACCTTAGGCAGATTCCTCGCCACCCCAGGTACTGCAGCACTTCTACTATCTGCGACATGGAGATAACAAATACTGAGCCACCTTTAAAAGCAGCAAAGAATCCTGTGGCACCTTATGGACTAACGGACGTTTTGGAGTATGAGCTTTCGTGGGTGAATACCCACTTCGTCAGATGCATGTAGTGGAAATTTCCAGGGGCAGGTATATATATGCAGGCAAGCTAGAGATAATGAGGTAGTTCAATCAGGGAGGATGAGGCCCTGTTCTAGCAGTTGAGGTGTGAAAACCAAGGGAGGAGAAACTGGTTTTGTAATTGGCAAGCCATTCACAGTCTTTGTTTAATCCTGAGCTGATGGTGTCAAATTTGCAGATGAACTGAAGCTCAGCAGTTTCTCTTTGAAGTCTGGTCCTGAAGTTTTTTTGCCTCAGGATGGCCACCTTAAGGTCTGCTATAGTGTGGCCAGGGCGGTTGAAGTGTTCTCCTACAGGTTTTTGTATATTGCCATTCCTAATATCTGATTTGTGTCCGTTTATTCTTTTCCGTAGCGACTGTCCAGTTTGGCCGACGTACATAGCAGAGGGGCATTGCTGGCATATGATGGCGTATATTACATTGGTGGACGTGCAGGTGAATGAACTGGTGATGGTGTGGCTGATCTGGTTAGGTCCTGTGATGGTGTCGCTGGTGTAGTTATGTGGGTAGAGTTGGCATCGAGATTTGTTGTATGGATTGGTTCCTGAGCTAGAGTTACTATGGTGCGGTGTGCAGTTACTGGTGAGAATATGTTTGGATAAAAAAGGTCAAACATAAATCTGAAATTAGAGCTGAGCATTGTATCTTTATGACATGACCAAGAATGTTCAACCACTCAGCCTGTTCCACTGACTGAACAATATGACATCTCTTTCTGGAGAAGCAATGCCACTTTACACAGTAGATTATTGCATTGTCTCTGTTTGGAGTAGGGTGTATTTGTGAGAGAGAGAGGAAGGGTTATTTTTTTAGACTTTATCTTGAAAAGAAATTTTAAAAAACCCCAAAACTCCAAGGTATTTATAATAAATTAACAAAGGCTGTTGCTGAGTGTCACATGTTCTCTATCTTGCCAACTCTGCTTTGCTTCACTGACTCGTGGTCTTTTTCATCAGGCCAAAATTGCTGACAGAATGACACTCTAATAGAAAAAGACATCATTTGGAGCAGTTATTAATATATAAAAAGGACCAAGTTAGTAAAGGGTTAGCTATCTAAATGTCCAAGTTCAACAAGACACAATTAGGGTTGCATTATCTCTCTCCCTGGAGCACACATGTGTGAATTTATGAAGCTTAGGAAGGAGGCCAATTTAGCCCTAAATGTATCTTGTTTAACTTGGCCACAGAAATGGTTAATACCTTTTTAAAAAATAGATATCACATCTTTATATAGCTTGGATTTTTCCTAACTTGGCAGTTACTGCATAATAAATACTTTTGATCACATATCACTTTTGTATTATTTATAAATGTAATTGTGTTAGAGGATTTATTTATTCATATCACATCAAAGAAAAGGCATATTATTAACAAAGGGCCATATGCTATCCTTTGTATTTAAAAAAAAAAAAGTCCAGGAAGGGCTACGTAGTATGAAATTGAGCTGTGTAAGTTAATATTGTCAGGCCATTCTGTCACCAGGAAACTGTTTGTAGTAGCCAGTGGGTGTGGCTAGAAACATCTAATGAGACATTTTAAAATACAGAATGGGAAGATGTGGATCTCCATGCTACTATGGCGATGGCAGCATCTGGAGTAAGCTACACAGCTCCTGTGAACACGCAATGAATTGAACCCTACATCCCCCAGTTTTGACCCCTGGCTCCTGTATGCTCTCAGATTCAACAAAACAATTCTATATATGTGACCCTACCCAGCAGTACCTAGGGTTGTGAGGCACCTTGCCACCATTTGCTCTTAGCATGAGGCAGTCTTGTCTATGCCTTCTATGGATCAATGCCCTTAAACCATGAGATGCTGGTACCATAAGCACGGCCTTGCAGGCCTCACTTTCTCTGTACAGGTAAACGACAGGCACACACCAGCTCCTGAGTCCTCTGAGCTCAGCCCCTATTCCACTGAACAGTCACAGAACTCTCATATCCGCTGTTTCCAAAGGAACAGTATACACTAGCTTGTGAGATTAAATTCGGGACCACTGCTTTACTTAACATACAGCAGTTTTATTTATATATATATATGTAGAGAGAGAGAGAGTGAAAACAAGAATAAGTTTATTATCAAAGAATACAGTTTCAAGTGATAGAGTGAAAATACTGGAAACAAAAATCATAACACACTTTCTACAGCCTAAACTTAACTTACAAGGCATTCCCTTACGTCCTACAAGATAGCTTACCCTGTGTTTTTTTCCTCAGCATCTTCAACCAGTCTGGCTGAAATCCCTTCTCATAAGATCAAACTTGCTGGTGGCTTGTTCTCACAGATTGAAGGACTACCTGGAGGGTTCATCTGCACCTGATATATAGTTTCAGAAGTTAAGAACACCAGAATAGCCATATGGGGTCAGGCAAAAGGTCAGGGCCAGATGATTCAGAGGGAATGAACAGAACAGGGTAATTATTAAGTGATCCATCCCTTGTTGTCAAGTCCCAACTTCTGGCAGTCAGACATTTAGGGAAACCCAGAGCATGGGGGTTGCATCCTTGACCATCTTGGTGAGTAGTCATTAATGGAACTACCTTCCATGTATGTATCTAATTCTTTTTTAACCCAGTTATACTTTTGGCCTTCACAACATCCTCTGGCAATGAGTTTCACAGGTTGACTGTGCATTGTGTGAAGATGTATTTCCTGATGTTTGTTTTAAACCTGCTCTCAATTAATTTCATTGGGTGACCCTTTATTCTTGTGTTACGTGAAAGGATAAATAACACTTCATTATTCACTTTCTCCATAGCATTCATGATTTTATAGACCTCTGTTATGTCCCCTATAAGTCATTTATTTAGTAGGCTGAACAGTCCCTGTCTTTTTAACCTCTCCTATATGGAAGCTGTTCCATACCCATAATCATTTTGGTTGCCCATCTCTGTATCTTTTCCAACTCTAATATACCTTTTTTGAAATGAGGTGACCAGAACTGCATACGCTATTCATCGAGTAGATGTACCATAGATTTATGTGGTGGCATTATGATATTTTCAGTCTTATCTATTTCTTTCTTAATAGTGCCCAGCATTTGGTTAGCTTTTTTGATTGCCGCTGTACACTGAGCAGATGTTTTCTGAGAACTATCCACGATGACCCCAGGATCTCTTTCTCGAGTTGTAACAGCTAATTTAGACCCCCCATTTTTTTGTATGTATAGTTAGGATTGTTTTCCAATATGCATTACTTTGGACTCATCAATGTTAAATTTTATTTGCCATTTTGTTGCCCAGTCACCCAGTTTAGTGAGATCCCATTTTAACTCTTTGCAGTCAGCTTTGGACTTAACTATCTTGAATCATTTTTCATCATCTGCAAATTTTGCCACCTCATCCTTCAGCAGCTTTTTCAGATCATTTGTCAATATGTTGAACAGCTCTGGTCCCAGTACAGATCCTTGGAAGACCCTGCTATTTACCTCTCTCCATTGTGAAAACTCACCATTTATTTCTGCCTTTTGTTTCCTGTCTTTTAACCAGTTACTAATCCATGAAAAGACCTTCCCTCTTATCCCATGACTCCTTACTTTGTTTAAGAGCCTTTGGTGTGTGATCTTTTCAAAAGCTTTCTGAAAGTCCAAGTACACACTACCCACTGGATCGCTCTTGTCCTTGAGCTTGATGATACCCTCAAAGAATTCTAACAGATTGATGATGCATAATTTCTCTTCACAAAAGCCATGGTGACTCTTCCCCAACATATTGTGTTCATCAGTGTGTCTGATAATTCTGTTCTTTACTATTATTTCAACCAATTTGCATGATTCTGAAGTTAGGCTTACCAACCTGTAATTGCCAGGGTCACCCCTGGAGCCTTTTTAAAAAATTGGTGTTACATTAGCTATCCTCCAGGCATGTAGTAAAAAGGCTGATTTAAGTAATAGGTTACATACCACAGTTAGTAGTGCTGTAATTTTATATTTGAGTTCCTTCAGAACTTTTGGTGAAGATGGTCTGGTCCAAGTGACTTATTCCTGCTTAATTTGTTCCAAAACCTCCTCTGTTGACTCTGGGACAGTACCTCAGAATTGTCACCTAAAATGAACAGCTCAAGTGTGGGAATCTTCCTCACAACCTCTGTAAAGAATTAATTTAGCTTCTCCACAACAGACTTGTTTTCTTTGCATGCTCCATTAGCACCTGGATTGTCCAGTGGTCCCCTGATTGTTTGCAGGCTTCTGATGTACTTAAAAAAATTGTTTTTAGTTTTTGTGTCTTTTGCTAGTTGCTCTTCAAATTCTTTTTTTTTTTTGTCTTTTGTTTTTTTTTGGTCTCCCTAGTTATACTATAAAATTATTATACTAATTAAATGTTGATTGTCTTACTCCTAAACTCCTGCTGTTTTTTCCTGCAACCTCTGCAATATATAGATTAGCATTTTGCTCAGATTGTAAATGGGTGTCCATCGTGAAGCAAACAATATTTAATCTGCACATGACCAATCAGCATGACATAAGTATCTTTCTCCTCTTGCCTGCCAGGAGTATGTGGATCAACTTTTGGTGAGCTGCCTTAACTCACAGACCTAAAGAACATATTTTTAGTGTATTAGCTTATATATAAATATAAACTTTTCACATATTTTCCATATATATATTTCACATTTATTATGATGACCAGTGTGCCACAGACTTTTGTTAGAGAACCCACATGACATTCTTTGGCAATGTAATATGTAGATACCAGACCCAGGGGATTTCTGTAATCTTTATGTACTCATGTGCTCTCTGTCAGTTGGTATCAAGAGGTCTTTGGGTCACACAACACAAAGGTACAGATTGTAGCTGATAGTAAAATGAAGCTGCCTAGTGAGTTGGAGGATGATGGTGTTGTTCATGATTACTGAGAAAATGAGCAGGATATGGGGAGAAAGATTAAGAGCTCAGTTTTAGTCATGCTCAGCTTAAAATGACGACTGAACATCCATGAAGAGAATGTCAGGAAGACAAGCTGAGGCTACGTCTTCATTACCTGCCGTATCGGCGGGTAGCAATCAATTTCCCGGGGATCGATATATTGCGTCTCATCTAGACGTGATATATCGTTCCCCGAACACGCTCCTGTCGACTCCGGAACTCCACCGGAGCGAGCGGAGGTAGCGGAGTCGAGAGGGGAGCCGCGGACATCGATCCCACGCTGTGAGGACGGTAGGTAATTTGACCTAAGATACTTCGACTTCAGCTATGTTATTCACGTAGCTGAAGTTGCGTATCTTAGATCGATCCCCTCCCCTAGTGTAGACCAGCCCTGAGATTTTACTTTGGACAGAACTAGAGGGATCTGAAGCAGAGCGGTAGATTTGGGAGTCGTCAGAATCCAAATAATAGCGTTACCTCTTTTGTACCTGAGCAGTTAGTCTAGTTCGGAGTGTTGTAGGTTGTTTCCATCGGGAGGAGAAATCGATGACTGAGTCATGTGTTTCTTTGATGCAATCCTGTTGATTTACAAAGAATGTGCAAAGTCCTTTTTCTCTGAATACAGCAAGAATCAAACAGGAGATAGTTTCTTTGCTCACAGCTCCAAGCTGCATTCAGACTACACAGCTCCCCAAGCTTTCTCTTTAAGCTTTTCTCAGGGCCACACTCTCTGTGCTTATTCTGGCTGTGTCTGGTGCCTTCTCTCTCAGCTTCTCTGCTCTTTCTGCCTCTCTTTCACTAACACACAACTCTTCACAAGTCAGTACCCAGAGAAACCCCTCCACCCACATTGGCCTTGCATGTGCCTGTGTTTTGGGTGGTACTGTGTGCCTGTGGTTGGGGATGGAGGCTGCTATTGTTTCAGTTATCTGGTTTCATAAAGGAGCGTAACTGTTTCTTACCACTGTCTGAACTGGGAATTAGTTATGTCTCTCTTCCGTGGCTGGTTTCAACGAGGTTTAGCTCAAACCATAACAATAGCCAAATCCGTGTTTTTGAATGAGATCACTTGAAAAGTAGGTGAAGGGCGGGACAAGGCAGATTCACTGAACAAGATGCTAAACTGGTGATTAGAGAGAGGATGGAGCTGCAAAAGCTGAGAGAGGACAAGATTTCACAAAGAGGACAACAGTTGGCTGTGTCAAGAGCAGCTGAGAGGCCCAGGGGGGTGAGGGAAAAGTCAGATTTGGCTAGGAAAAGCTCCTTAAAAGCTCTGAGAGCAATTTCAATGGAGTATAGAGTGGAAACCAGACTGAAAAGGGTCCAGCATTGAACCAGAGGACAATAAATCCAAACACATATAGGAAAGAGAAGAGATTGGGTGGCAGTTGGAAGAACAGGTAGGGTTAGACGTAGGTTTATTGTGATAGGAGAAACTTTTTGGCTACGTATATTACTATATCTAGCATACCAATGTCTAGTCAAATTAATTTTGCAAGTGATGTCAGAGAGTGTGGAGATTGTGTTACAGACAATGGTCTGAAGTTGTAATGTTTGGACCAGTCCATATTCCGGACTCCCCATCAAAGTCCCTCCTGTAGCGATTCAGTAACAACAGTGTATTTCCCTCCCACAACTTGATGAGATCACTAATGCCATTCATGATTACCACAGTCTGTTTAATAAAAATGTTTTACTTTTCATCCATAATAAAGAATTCCTTAAATTGAAACATACAAGGAAAGGAAAATGATTGGTTAATTTTTTATTATTTTGTGTCAAACCAATAAAGACTGAACTTTTTTCTCCATTCATCACTTTTTTTTTTAATGGTAAGAAATACAGAATTTAATACTTTTAGGAATATAAGATGAGATTCAAATAGACACAGCAGTATGCAGCAATCACTGCCCATGCATTACTCTCAGGCATGTCACTGTTATTAAACAGGGTCCTTTTATTAAGAATCTACTGCCATCAGGTCTCTTCCAGGAAGGGAAACTGAGTAATTTACTATCCTCCATCCCAAAGGATATCTATATCTGCTTTCACCCGATGAAACAGGGATGGGATTATAGCAGTGCCTGTTATGTGAAGATTCCTACAGCTATACTGGAGGAGAAATATCCATTTTGACCAACACCACAGTAGCTTTTCAAAACTGTTATGGAACATATTTACTGCCTGTAATTAAAGCAAAAATCAGTGCCATACAGTTTTATTCAAGTCAGAAAGAAACTAATTGTCCTTCTGCCAAAGTTTAAGTGCTACATTTTTTTTTCATTAAAATTTAACAAATGTTCATCTTAAAATAGACTGACAATGGGTCAGGCTGCTCCACTTTATCTATTATGAACCTAAAATGTGTCACAGCCAGTACTGACTCTTCCCAGATCAATCTGTAATCTTACTCCTGAATTTAACATATTTACTGTCAGAGGAGACAGTAACTTTTGTGTATCTATTGTTTAAAACACTGACAACACCCTATACCTGAAGATGACTGCAGCAGGTCAACTTTCTCACCCCGCCCATGTGAATAGTTAAGTCCAGTCCTCTCACTGAAATGTTCTATGGGGATTATCACTGGGTACATTCATCTCTGTTGTAGCTCTTTTAAATTTAAACTATAGATATAAAAGTTACCTATTACCTAGACTGATAATCCTGCCCAGGGGTGAAAGTAAGCTGGTATGGGCCGGTATGGCGTACCAGTAAAAAGTGGCCGCCAGTACTGGCCCGTACTCAGCTGATGTTAAAGCACTGCTGCAGCAGCGCTTTAATGTGGTTGCCCCTTTTGCCCCTTTCCCCCCCCAGGCTGCCAATGTGGAGGGGAAGGCAAAAGGAGCAGCGGCCAGAACCCCAGACACTTTAAATCACCGCTGGAGCCCCAGCGGCACGGGACAAGCAGTGTGGATGGGCTGGCTGGAGGAGGCTGACCCCCCAACCCCGCCCTTCTGCCCCGCCCCTTCCAGGGGCCAGAGCTGGTCCCCGTACCGGTAAGTGTTGAATGTTACTTTGACCTCATGTTTAGTAGTACCTTATTCCACAAATTGTCCTATCAAAGTCAATTTAGATTGTAAATACTTCAGGGCAGGGACTGTATCTTATGTTTATACAGTGCCTACCACAATGAGGGCCTGATCTTGACAGGGGATCATGGGTGCTACCATAATGCAAATAATAATAAATTGGGGAGGAAAGTGCTAACCAATATGAGAAAGAGCCAGATTCTGATATCCTGTCATGATAAAGTATGTTAAATACAGAATTCAGAAAGCAGATTAATCATTGACAGAGTTAAACATATGAAATATTATTTAAGGAAGGTGCTTGCATTCTGGAGTGTTTAGTACTAAGACCCATGTTGAATAAATCCAGAATAACATGTAGATTTTGGCATATCTAGAAATGTAGAGCTAGATCTTGTGTGATATTTTGGTGTTGTTTCCCTTGATGCCTCAATATTCTACCAGTTTTATATGTAAACTAGGATCAAGGTGAAAATATAACACAAAGACTTTTGATTTCATTGTATTATTTAGAACAATTGCCTAAGTCAAACTAGAAGTAAATGGCTACTAATCTTTTGTGTGCGTGCGTGCTGCTGTGTGTGCTTCTTAAATGCCACTAGGAAATAAGAGTAATTTTGATATTAAAATGATTACTGCCATTTTTGTAATAAATTGAGGCGACTTTAAAAATCTGTCCTCAATATCTTTCATGATTTAGACATCACACAAGCTATAATTGTGCTATTAAAGGAAAGAGAGCTAATCTTTTTGCATTTGAAGTAAGCCCTCATCATCAGACCCGACAAAGCCAGACAGATCAAAAAAGAGTAAAAAGAGCATTTAAGGAAATTAGTACAAGTGTCAGTTAAAAGGTAAAAATTAATGCACTTATTATTGAAATATGGTTGAAACCTACGTTCTTTTCATTTCTTTGATATTACCAAAGCATAAAACATTCAATTAACTTTCCATTGTGTTTGGGAGTGGGAGGGGGGCAAAGAATTGTCATTGAAGTGTTAGGTGTGTAGGTGGTGTGTGCAAGGCAAAAAATGTTGTGATACGAGCAGAGGATACAGCAAAGGCTTGTACTTAGCAGACCACAAAAACAGTCAGCTCCTTTCATGTGTTTCCGGACAGTTTTCTTGGCATGTATATGGCTTCCATAAGGATACTGAATTAAGCCTTTGAGAAGGTAGCATCATTTCTTCAATCATCACCAGGGAGTATTTCCCCTACTGATGATGATTATCTAGATGCTTGAAGCCTGCATGGCTATACACCCAATTCCTAATAAAAAGTTAATTCAGATAAATTGGTAATATTTTGGACCATTGAGTGATAATACGTGGTAGCATAAGTGAAACAGATACATTTAATTTGTACTTACCTTCAGTCATAAATATGAATTCCCATGGCTGTATCTTTTATTCTTTGAAAACTGTTACCAAGACTGCTGATTTGCAAAAACTGATTTAGGATATTTCAAAATATATCCTTGATTTGCAACTGTTTTATGTTGGCAATGCAGAAGCTGCAAATAATGTGTAGTTATGCAGCAGTATTCCCATCCTTTGTGCCATTTAAATTGAAGGAGAGCAGCTTTTTAAAATGTAATGGTGTAGAATAAAGAGAGGCAAAATGCTAAAATCACACAAAAAAGGAAGCCCTCTGAACCAATTAAGCTTGGCTGTTAACGGAATCTTTCTAACATATTTGGATGGAAATATCTCACTCTTAACTATCCTCTCCCTCCTTCATTTTATCTGAGATTTAATAATATTAAGATGATTCTGTAATGTTCAACATGGTTTAATAAAAAAATGATTTGCTAATTGGCATAAAATATCTGTGATTATTTTTCCATATATTATGATTTTGCAGTAAGAGAACATCTGCTAAATATTTTCTTGCATGCCGATTCCACTTAATCAACATTCTTCTTAATGCAGGCTACATAAGTTAGATATCGTGTTTTACAAATGTGTTCCTTGGAAACATCAGCTTGATGACAAAGTAGGGCACCTTTGGGTACTAATAATCAGATTTCCCTCAAAATGCTGCTGTTAAATTAGGAGATAAATCTTAAATGAAAAATCATTTACAATATTTGTGCTACTCCCAAGCCAAATGTGTACTAGCACTTAAGGAAAACATCCCCACTTTAACACCTAAACTCACTGATGTGATTATTATTCCTATTGACATGCATATGATAGAAGTTAATGCTATACTGACAGATTTAAAGCTTTATAAATGTGCTGAATCAAACTAGAAAGGTAAAAGCAGCCATTACCCTAAGACCTAAAAGAGAGAGACTAATCAGCTGACTTTTTTCCTTATCTCCTTACAGATGGTTGAGAACACAGTTTTTGTAAGCATTATTAAAATGCAAGGTTGAAAACAGCCTAGCCATAGGCAAAAAGGGTTTGACCCTCAACTATTGATTACATTCTATTGATCACATGGAAAGAGGATGGAGACATACATGCAGCAGATTTAGGTAGATGGGCTTTGTGATTCATGGGCCCAAGAACTTACAGAGTCAAATGGGAAGGGAAATCAGAGCATGAACTGCCTCTAGTGCCAACAGTCAGGCCTCACAGAACTCATAGCTGAAAGGTCTCTACTCACTTTGCAAGACGCAAGACTCCGAGGGACAGATTCTGCAAGATGCTGATGAGTTCTGGAGCACCCTCAGATCCTGGTGAACTCAGTAGAAGTTGAGATACCCGTCCTTTGCAAGGTCAGGGTATATATTCATTAATATACTCTCTAGTGGCCTACTATGAGAAAAGGGTCAGCAGCCAAGCCTCCTTCTCTCAGACCATGTAGGTTGGTGGGGGAAGGAGAAAGATTATCCTCTGACCATGCGGAGAAGAGAGAGGAAATAGAGGGGAAAGGATAGATAATAGGGTTTGATTCTGGTACCTTGAACAAAACATGGGGATTTATTGAGGGAGGAAGACGGTAGATGAAATTTCTGAGGGCCGAGATTGTAAGAGAATAGCCTACCCCTTATCACCCAACCATAGCTTCATGGGAGCCCTTCAGAATCCTAAAGCTAGCTCTGGTTGCCTCTGATCATGGAAGGGGGAGATCTGGCCAGCCTGTGTGTTACTGGCCTCAATGGAACCTCAGATGCTTGTTTTTCTGGGGTATACGGCTATGTAATTCATATAATCAAAGAAACTACAGTGATTGCTTAGGGAACTGCTCCCTTGAATCATTCATAGCCACTATGAATTCACCACAGATATGCTGAGAAAGTGATACAAAAAAATAAACAGTTGCTGTGAGATAAACAGTGGGATAAATACATTGGAGAACTAATAATCCAGGGCAATCACACATATTCTATTAAACCATTGTTGCACTGCTAGCACATCCAGTAAATTTATGTAGGCTTTCCATGCTATATATGCTGAAATGTCTTTTTCCTAGTCATTTGCCAATAAAACACAAAATATGCTTGCTTATTTCTGCATAGGACTCTCTGGTAGATCAGAGAAGATCAATGGAATGCTCCAGAAAAACATACATCATTTAATATATCTAAACAGTAAAATATTTGGTGAATGACTTTTAACTGGTGAACTGTATTACAAAAGGTGGAAAGATTGATTCTAGTGCCTAGAACTACACTTAAGGATCTCTTGTCCTCTTTATATGCATGTAAGTCTATGATGATGCGCAGAAACCACCCATCGGCATGGAAGGCGTTAAAGAGAGCCTTTGGACTCAGCTAGCCCCTCCCGCTTATACCTACCGCCAATGCCAGGAATGCGGGGGGGGGAGAAAAAGAGAGAACCTGGTTAAGTTTGGGGCTGACTGGTGAAGAGGTAGGAGTTAGGTGCTTCCCCACCTGAGGGGAAGGGCCACTAACCTGCCAGCCGAGGCAGCTGCTCAGAAATAAATACCATCTCCCTGGCTAAAGGAGACTGTGGAAAAGATTTATGAGGACCTGACCTAAGAGACAACTGGGTGACCAAAGCACAGTAATCTTGTGGGGTTTCGGCCCTACCAAACTTATGGCTGTCCCACCCAGAGGAACCCGGGTCTGCCCAAGGTCCATGAGGAAGCACTAATAGAGATGAAGCCACCATGGAGACTTGAATTATAGGGGCCATTCCCCAAACTGAAGGGATAGCAGTAGGAAGTAGTCCAGGGGAGTGGACGTAGACTCCGTGCTAGGTGGTCCCCTAATCAGGGGTTGACTCATGCAGAGCCTGTGCTGGGACCCAGAGGAGTGGGAGGGCCCAGGTCTGCCTAGCCTACTTCCTTAAAAACTGAGGCACCTTGACCAGGGAAGCAAGGGGCTGGAAGGCAAATGTTCCAACCACTAGGCTGCCTGGCCCTCTAAACTCACTGTTACAGATTACTATTAGCACTAGTGGGAAGTTATCCAGATATATAATGAGGTGATTAGATTGCCAGAGTGTGGGCAAGTGCTGTGAAAGCATCTGAATTGCACAAACAATGTATCTCAGTCCTGACTTGTAACACCCTCCTTGTTCCAGTATTTGACCTTTCCAGAGAAAAGGCCTTCACTCGTGCAGAATCATAAAAAGGTAATGGGCCAGATCCTCTCCTGGGGTAAAGTTCAGATTAAGCGTACTAAGTAAGCATGTTTCAATTATAATGATCTATGCTAAATTTTAAACTAGGTCACCAAGATAGACAGTCAGAACTTTAAATTACCTTGCTGCATGGTCTATCCTCACTATACTATAGCTTCACCATTGGTTTGAATTTACCTTTGCTGTCCAAAGACAATGCTGAATTACATGTCAAATGTGTGTTTGCTAAAGAACTGTCAATAGATTGTAAATATCATGTGTGTCTTTCTAAATGGATTTCTTTTAGTGGCAGTATCATAGGCTAATTCTACAACATCCTACCCACTTGCTTTCATTCAAGTTAAATGGTAAGCATACAGTAAAATTGGAAAATTTAAGTAGCTAGGGTAATATCAAATTAGAGATCAGCTTTTTTGGCAATGTTTATTTTTGCCTGGTGCAAAAAGCAACTAACCTGTAAAACAGTGGTTCCCAACGGTGCCATGGTGCCCACAGGTGCCACGGTGTCAGCCGGGGCATCTATCTGTACCTGCGTACTGGCCTGCAGACAAGCATCTGCCAAAATGCCACTGAAAAGCAATGTCAAGAGGCATTGCCACCGAAAAGCAGCAGCATCAAGAGGCGTCGCTGCTGAAATGCCACTGATTTTCGGCGGCATTTCAGCGGCGCCGCCGCTTGACGTTGCCACATCTCGGTGGCATTTCGGCAGATGCTTGTCTGCCGGCCACGGTCGTCGGTGGCTCATCGTCCAGCGCCCGCCAGACGAAAAAGGTTGGGGACCACTGCAGTAAAGTATAAAATGAGAGTAATAATTTGCTAGCTCTAATGATAATTTCAGAGATTTTACTCTGTTCTGTATGTTTATTGGATCAGAATGTCCTGGACAGTCTGTATTATCTTTTTTAGCAGTTAGTGAGAGAAATCATTTCTCATATGAAGGAAATATTAACTTGCATATTTATAAAACTTCCTGAATATTTTTTATACAACCCCCCAAAAGTTTATAAAGTAAAATCTTAATTTAGAAAGTGTACTGCATACAGTGTGATGTCTTAATCTTTCTGTATTTTATTAATAAAAGTGTTTTGGAACAGAAAGCATGCATTGGAAAGTCACATACAATGTGAATGTCAGAGCTTAGGAATGCTTTTATTTTTTTTGTCCTATTAATAATCACGCCAGTTGCTATAGTGTAGTAGTTAATCAGGTTTGTCTCACACAGGAAAGGTCCTTAGTATGAAATTGAGCAGATATAGGTCAGTCTAGATGAGCTAAAGGTCTGAAGGCTGCTTCTGGCCTTAACAATCTATGGATACTGCATGGGGGATGAAGAATGGTCAGGTGATTAGCCTGGGACTCAGCAAACTTGGGTTTAACTCCCTGCTCAGATACTACAGTAATAGGGAGAGAGGCATTTAAATACCTAAGCTAGGAATAGGAGTTGTAAAATTGTAGCTACATTAATATTTGTATAAAGAGTATGTGAAAGCAAAAAAAGTTTGTGCTTCAAGAGAAAATTCCATTTTCTTACCCTGATGTACAGAGTGCAGCGCCTGTGATTAAAACAGTACATTATTACTGTAACCACGCAAAGCAGGAATTAAAGAGCACCCTACAGTCTAGTAACATATTCCCAACAAGGGCTGAGGTGTTTTAATGAAATGTTTTAATCTGGATAGTACAAACTCTGGTTTCACTGTGGCATGTGCTGAACACCTTCAACTCACCTGGGGTGCCTGACAGCCTCACTGAATGTCAGCAGCAATGGAGGATGCCTGGTGGCACTGAGGAGCCAGGCTTCAGGCAATTAGGTTTGGTAAATGTCCACAGACTTTAAGGCCAGAAGGGACCAGCATGATCATCTGTATTACCTGATTCCACATACCAGGCTTGCCTTTTGGGGCCTGTTCTCTCAGCCACTGAAGTAAGTGGGAGCTTTGCATTGATTCTACTGGCTGTCTCACCAGGCTTTTGTCCACTGGTGAGAAAACTCATGGGGCATGGTTAGTGCCCTCGCCTGGGACACAAGCCCAGGGTAGAGCCTGCTCCTGATAACGCTTCTAGAGAGGGATTTTTAAAGTTTTTCATACCAAACAGGGCTGGTAGGAACAGTTAGATTTTAACATTTTCAAAGGATAAAGAAGGGGGGTGGAGGGTCAAAGGCTCCCCTACCCCCAAATAAGCAACTGCAAATAACCCCCATTGACTTTAGCAGGAGCAAGAGCTTTTAAAACACTTGGGCCCAATTCTGCAATTTCCAGGAGTTTGTCTTCAGCAGCAAATCACCTGGGGGAGCTCAAATCCTGTGAGTCATTGTGGGCAGCAAGAAGGCATGGGGATGGGCAGGTACTAGGCCACTATCAGCTGCTACAGCCAGAGGGATGTGTATAGGGAAGCTTCTCCCCTGCCTTTTGTTTTGGGATGTAGAGCCTCAGATCTGCATCTCTATAGAACATCATGATGTGGGGTGGGAAGCCCCAGGCCTGACCCCCCATGGATCAGTGTGGGGAGCCCTGTGCCCCTCTCTATAGACCGGCCTGCTGTGGGGTGGGGAACCCTGCCTCCCCCCCAGATCAGTGTGCTGTAGGGTGGGGAGCCCTGTAGCCCCCCATAGATCAGTGCGCTGTGGGCTGGGGAATCCTGTAGTTCCCCCATAGATCACCGTGATGCCCCTCCTTACAGAGCAGCGTGATGTGGGGTGGGCAGCCCGGTAGCCACCCCCCCAGTAGATCAGCTGGGGTGGAGTAGGGAGCTGGGGAGCCCCAGGCCTGACCCTCATAGATCAGCATGATGTGGAGTGGGGAGCTCTGTGGCCCCTCCCATAGATCAGCACGCTGTGGGGAGCCCTGTGGCCCCCCCATAGGTCAGCACGATGTGGGGTGGGGAGCCCTGTGCCCCCCATAGGTCAGCGCACTGTGGGGTGGGGAGCCCTGTGCCCCCCATAGATCAGCGCACTGTGGGGTGGGGAGCCCTGTCGATCCCCACAGATCGGCGCGCTGTGGCATGGAGTAGGGGGCTGGGGAGCCCCAGGCCTGCCCCCCCCCAGATCAGCGGGCTGTGGGGAGGGGGCATGTTGGGACCTGAGCGGCCCCGAAGAGCGAGCGGGACTGGAGCCCGCGGCTTCTCGACCGCAGCCGAGCTGCAGCGAGCAGTTTCCAAACTCTCCCTTGTGCAGAGCAGCCACCGCAAGCGCGCCCCAGCCCGGCCTCGCTCACTTTGCAGCCTCTCGCCTAATCTCAGCCCGAAATCTCCGGCACGGAGCAGGCAGCGGCGGCAGCTGCCGCCCATGTGCCGAGCCCCATGCGCCCGGGCTGCAGCGCCAGACCGGCCGGGGCCTGCAGCCGCAGCGGGAGGAGGCGGTCTGGCTGATTGCGATCGCGGGAGCGCTCGCTGCCCGCCCGCCGGCTCTGCTCCTTATCGAGCCAGCCGATCGCGCCTCGGCTTCCTGCCGTCCCGCGCCGCTGCCGGAGCGGCCCGTGTCCTGCCCCAGCGAGGAAGGCAGCGGCGCAGCCTCTCGCGGGTTGCGGAGCTGTTTGGAAGGGCGCAGCCAGCCGCTCGCGTGGGCGGTGCCGGGTCCATGCGCTGCCAGGCGGAGGGAAGAGCTGGCCGAGGTGCCAGCGTTGGTAAGCAGAGTGTTGGCAGCCCCCAGCGATGGTTCAGGGGCCCAAGGGCAGCCTCTCAGATCTCCGGATCCAGCGTTGGGCTGGCCTGACCCGGGGCAGTCGGCAAGGGACCCTGCTTCACGTGAATACTGAATGTCCCCGCACGGGGCCGGGGAGTCACAGGCCTGCTGCCTTTCAGGTGATGCGCAAAGCCGACCATCTGACTGCTTGTGGCCATTAAAGTCCTCCCGGCTGGCACTTTTCAGAGGGGGAGAAGTGTTAGCCTAAACTCCTAGTTTCACAGTGTTCTGCCTACCTGTGTGCAGGTCATTGGGCTTGTGGGAATCCCTGAGGGAGCGAGAAACTAAATCCCCGTATTGCCTTAACTGATTAACTCCTGGCTCTCTGTCTCCAAAACTGTTCTGGAGTGTTGCTTGTAGGCACCACCACCGCACGCCAGGCTGCATTTCATGGGGAGTGTGGAAATGATCTCCTGTGCTCATATAGAACTTGGCCCTACCAGCTGTAAATTCTAGTGGAGTCAAATTGATTTCTCATGTGAGTAATCCCTTGAAGGATTGGGTCCATATTTAATAATGCTGTAAAGAGCTTTGATGCTTGCAAAAGCGCGATATAAATCAGTGACTAATAATAATAGAAAGCTATTAATTAAGCCTATCTAGACTCCTCTACTTCTGTGCAACTGTTATGCTAATAATGATGAGTGGGGTGGGGTGAAAAATAGATACATAATTCCTATTGAAATGCACTGGAGAAGGTGACACTTTTGGAGGGATGGAAAGCAAGATGGTGATATTGTTAAGGAAAAAAGCGGGTGGTGGGGGTAGGCTGGCATATATAAAACTATCCTTTTAGTGAAGCACATGCTTTTTTTGTTTCAATATTATTTTAGTAAACAGGAAAATAAATCACAGTTTGCAGGGAAAACCAATTATTTTGGCACTTTATGCAGCCATGAAAGAGTGAGAGGGTGTCCACTGCCTCTATCTCATATTTTCAGCTTCAAGTTTTAAAAAAAAAAGTCCCCTAGCAGAAGAATAAAATTGAGTACAAGTTAATACCAAATAAAACAATGAAAAATAGATGGGGGAGGGCAGAATGAGAAGTTGATGAGGAACAAATGTTTTGAAAGAACAAAATAAAATGAAAATTAAAACAATTTGTAAATAGTCAAGAAACAGTATTGGAGGCAAAAGACACCGAGAAAAGACCAACGGGAAGATTCCAACTGCAGGGCTGGATTCTCTGAAGTTCTGAGCACCCTCCATTCCTGCTGAAGTCAATCACCAAACCCAAAGAGAAAGTTAAAAAAAAAGCAGAGTGCAGGAAGAGCAGGAGGAACAACATTCCATATGTCATGATTTTATTAGATGGCTTTATGCCAAAATGTAATTGATAGCCCCAGTGCTGCTGTGAGAACTGTGGTATGAGTGTAGATTCTGCTTGTGTGGTTCTTGCTGTTGGATCTTGGCCTATGTTACTTTAGGCCCCAGTTCCACAGATACTCCATGTGAGTTTCATATGAGGAATGCAGGTTCAGACCCCAACTACGTATACATATAGGCCTGCAATTGGATCATCACTGACAGACTCTTGTACCCAGGCAGAGAATCATAGAAGATTAGGGTTGGAAGAGACCTCAGGAGGTCATCTCGTTCAGCCACCTGCTCAAAGCAGGACCAATCCCAACTAAATCATCCCAGCCAGGGCTTTGTCAAGCTGGGCCTTAAACCTCTAAGGATGGAGATTCCATCACCTCCCTAGGTAACCCATTACAGTGCTTCACCGCTCTCCTAGTGAAATAGTCCCCCTGAAATCTTGTGGTCTTCCCTGTGTGGATCCGACTGCAGTTTTGGGGCCACAGAATGCACATACATAATATCTAAATACCATCTAGCAGCTGCAGTAAGTTTCCTGCTTACCTACCTTCCCCAGCCTTACAGAGACCCTAACTGATGTCCTGCCCCATGCCCTGGGAGCTGATGTCATTGCACCAAATAAGATCATAAAGAAGTAAAATCTCAATTTTTTTTTAACCTATGTATGTTGAAGGTACTTATCTTGTTGCATGAATATGGATGATAGTTTGCTATGAATATGGAAAAGATTGTGAAGGGATGGATCAGTGTTTAACATTAACTACTCTTAACCTTTCCACTGCTTTTGATCTGACCACAATATGATGCATAGGAGGGTCAACCTTGGCTGCCTTTCTGCAGAATGCCATTAGTCATTTCTTGCCACATATGTTTGCCCTAGAACTTTGTTTGCCACCCTATATAATTATTAAAAGACTCTTGTAATTGTATTTGAAATTCTAAGTTGACACTTATGTCATAGTACCATGGCATAGTATTATATTTAATTTCTCTTTTGTTCGTGTCATTTAATGTACTGAAGAATTATGCTCAAAGGAAGATCCCACACATGTCTCTTCCTTACCATTACCAGCTACAAGTACCTCCCCTACCTGCTTGAACCATTAATTTATTTTTTTAAAAGCATGTATGGGTTTGCGTGCTCATAATATAAAGTGGGCAAACCCCTCAGTTCACATATTGTTTCTTAAAGCTTAAGTAAGAGTAAATTTAAATAACTTCCACTGTAGTTAGACTCAATAGCCCACTAGTAACAGGCTGTGATGCTAAATTGCTGGTCACTTTGACACCTGAGTAAGCTTTTGTGCTCTTTACATCTGATTGTGGTCACTTGGTCCATGCACAGAGGGAGTTCTGCATGCAGATAGTTCCCCCATCCCCACACTGACAAGCTGGTTCCCATATCTCTTCAACAGCAACCCTTCCTTCTCCTGGCCCCTGTGAAATGTGCTCCGCAGCTTTGGGATCTATGAGGGAGGCTGGAGTTTGAATTGAATTGGATGAAGTGGTGCCTCCACACTAGATGGGTGAGGTGCATGTTGTCCCTGCTTTGGCCTTGTGGAGATGACATGGGAAAGGTATTGCAACCCAGGCTGTATTACCATTCCTGCTGAGTCCCCTTTGTGGTAGGGGGTCCTGAGGCAGGCGCAGCCTGGACAGTCTTCTGTAATGTATCTAAACTACACCCATGTTCTCAGGAAGTTGAGGCAGGGGTGAGGGGACATTGGGGCTCCTGAGATGCTGTTGAAGGCACAGAGTCTCTGTGTGGATGACCCCAGCCTCCTAGGTGATCTGTGAGATTAGGTGAATAGCCAGACCTGTCAGCTCATGCCTTGGGGAAGGTGATCTGGTCCAATTTCTGGGAAGTGTGTGGGGTGGAAGAGTTAATGGGGCCATTACCCATTACCTTGTAGAATTGTAGATGTATTCTGGTAGCCCATAGTGGATCTTGGAAGTTGGGCCATTTAATATAAAATCCTGCATTGAATTCAATCCTGTTTTGAATTCACACAAACCTCGCTTTGTCGGTCAGCTTTTGCTGAGTTACATACTGTGAGGATGCCTGAAAGGTCTCATCTATTTCCTCCTGTTTCACATCTGGACCCATGCTTTCAATTTGAGGCAGCTCTGCTTGGCGGCAACTCTCCTCTAAACTCTTATAGCAATAATCATAGCTTACCTCTTCTACAGTGCCTTTCAACCAGAGTTCTCAATGCTCGTTACGGACGTTAATTATGGGAGTCTTTTACAACATGCCTATGAAGAAGGCAACAGTTATGCCCATTTTACTGATGGGTTAGCTGAAGCACAGAGAGGTTAGGCCTGCTTTTTAGACGTGACAAGCAGCCACAATTCCAAATGAAATCAACGGGAGCTGTAGGGGCTGCACAGAGCCATACAGTGAGTCAATGACAGAGTCAGGTATAGAACCCAAGGATAACTGACTCCTGATCCCTGCTTTAACCCGTCATTGTTATGCATTGTCCCTTTTGTATTCATGTGTTTAACCTGTGTGTTTGGCTCTTTGTTTTCTGTACTGTTGACTTCTAGGATTATCTTGTCGTGAGGGACCTGCCAGTGATTGGAATAGTACTATGCTCAATTAGATGATGATTACTATTTATACCTAGGGGCTCTAGTCAGGGATTAGGGCCCCATTACAACAGAACAAAGCAAATGCTGTTGCTGCCCTAGAGGGCTCCCAATCTGGGATTAAGACAAGGTGCAACAGAGAATGGCGTTGGAATGAGAGACAAGTTAAAAGTAAAGATGGGCATGTTTGTGAAAATGAGTAGTCTCTGGGTGTCCACGGGGGGCTGCCAGCCTAAGCAATGCCAGACGGCAGTGAAAGATTAATGGTTAGGCAGTTAATTGTAGGTAAAGCCAGAAATCTGCTTGCTGTTTTCCGCACGTGGATGTGTGATCTACTTTGTCTGAGGTTTAAGTGTGGGTGGAACAATATTGCTCTGGCTACTTATTTAATATTTATATTACAGAGGTGCCAAGGTGCCCTAAGCAGGTTTGCCCTAAGGCTCTGTACAAACATAGGAAGACATGGTCCTTGCCTGAAAGAGCTTAAAATCTGAGACCAATGACAGAGAAGGGATACAGTCAATTATATAATTATTTGATGCCCAGATGCCCCAACCAAAATCAGGGCACCATTGTGCATTGATTGTACAGACAGTGCAACAGACAGCCCTGCTCTGAAGAGTTTACTATCTAACTAAACAAGACGGACTGAGGATGGAAGGGAAACAGAGGTGAAGTGACTTTTCCAAGGTCACTGACAGAGCCAAGACTAAAACCCAGGTCCGTTAAGACCCACTCCAGTACCTTATCCACATGACCACATGTCCTCTTAGGACAGTCTATCCAGTCTAGTTTTAAGTATTTGCACAAGATATAGGTTTTGGAGTATTATGAAATAAATGTCAATTATTTCATCTGTCCCTCAATGTAGTCACTGTTAATTAGCTGGTTTCTTGTGTGCATCACAGCAGAGATGGATTTTATAGATAGATTTAAAAGAAGAGAGGATAATGGCTTTGCAGCTCAGTTCAGAGCAATTGGTCCTCAGGTATGGGGCAGGGTGGAGATGTTTGTGGGAAAAACTGATGAGCAGCCATCCAGGGCATTGTGGGTGGAATGGAAGAGGTGAGAAGGGGAAATTCACTAAGAGACAGGAGCACACAAGGAAGGGCAGAACGCTGAGAGGTTTGAAGGGGAGGATAAGAAGCTTGAACTTGTTGCCATGAAACCAAGAGTGATTCAACTGGGATGGGTGATGTGGTCAGAGTGGGCAAAGAATATAACGATGAAGTGAAAAAAAAATGATGCTCTCTCTCTTGATAAACTCCAAGAGCACAAATTGGCAGAACAACCTCTGCCTCTGAAACCTCTTAGAAGCTAAACAATTTTTGAGGAAGAAAAGAGGTGAGAGATGGCATCCAAAATAGTGTATTTTTTTAAAAAAAATTCTGAACAGGGGCATTTGCAGTGCTAAAGCAGAATGTTAATTGAAATCCTGCTGTGCCAACAGGAACATTGGAAAGAGACCAGTCAGGATTAGACTAATTAAGATGTCTTTAAAAAGAAAAGAGAGAGAGGGAAAAAAACCCCAAACCTGAACAGGTTGAATTGTCTTAAAGAGGAATTTACCAAATAACTAGCTACACAGAGGCTGTTTCAGGAATTTGTAAAACCTGAGCATCTTTCACAACATGAAATTAGGTTAAATGGAAGGCAAAATTAAGGCAGTTGAAAACTGGTTGGCTTCATCTAAAGCATATATTCATCTCTCTGTGGGCCGGTGTCCAATACTGTGCTTGTTCTTAGCTGTTTGCTCCTTACATTTGATTCTGTGGAGTGATGCTCATGGCTGCTTTAAGAATATTTGAAGATCCCTGCATTTCCACTCAGATGGACTCCGTGGATACAGTGCCACAGGATACTAATATACTGCCAATGAAGGTGTGATTGCATCACGGGTGGGCAAACCCACGCTAGCTGTAATGTAGTTGGCATTGTTAACTGTGGTAATGAGGACATGCCACCCCAGTACACGCCCACCAGGGACCCTGGGTACGAACATACTTTGCTGACCCACACTGGAGTCTGCTGCTGCTCCTATTGTGACCCACTCCAGCTAGATTAAAGCTAGCATTGGTATGCCTACGCTGTACTGCAATCACATCTTCACTTGCAGTGTAGACAAGATTCAGCCTCCAGCCTTCTCATACTGACGTGCCCTGGACTGCTGTGCTTAACACACAGAAATCTCTGTCAGCACGGAGGTGCTTGTTTCCCACGCGATGTGGCACTAGAGCATAAGTAATAAATATGTCACCAGCATTTCAGCTTGTCTTGGTTGGGGATGGATTGAAGCAGAACACAACCTGGGTGCCCCTGTAGATGCAAGCTAGGTAGGATTGTCTGAATCACCCCTGGTGATGTTTTAGCCTTGCAGCTTCCATAACTGGAGCTGCTGAACTAAATCCCACAGTCCTACAGTACTTGGGAAAATATACCCTGATGAAGAAAAAATGCCACATTATTTGTGCAGCAATGTATACTTCAGTCCTTAAAACGGGAGAGAAGAGGAAAGCATGTTGCTTGGACTACTCAGTTTTATTCAGTGTGAATAAATGATCCAATTAATTGAGCCTTTTTTTTTAGTTTACAAATCATTCTCGACCTGATCCTGCTTTCTGCTGCCATATTCCTTACTCTCAAGTGTTTGACAAATAGTTTAGGCAAACAAATTGCAGCCTGTGGGGTTGTTTGTGAGCTGTTTTCTTTAGCCGTTTGCTATTAGTGGTGTGTGATTGTTCACCATAGTTGCGTGGCATTGTTTCTTGTCCGTGATCCTCATGGGATGGCTGAAGCTTTTAAAGCAGGAGAATAAGGAATGTTGAGCAGTGAATAGAAAATACTGTTGTTTGTGTGCAAATACCTTTTTCTGCACAGTTGCAAATATGGGGATTAGGACAAAGAGCAGCTATTCTCCAAAGATCTATGAGAACAAAAAGCCTGTGAGTGCAAATGTTCACAAGCCTAAGCGGGATTCGAGTAGTGTATAGGCCTGGCACTGGCCTTCTGCACAGTAGTGTTGCTCACCATATAGGATTGCCAACTTTCTAACCACACAAAACCAAACACCCCAGCCCCACCTCCTTCCTCGCCCCTTCCCTGAGGCCCTGCCCTCCAGTCACTGCATTCATCCTCCCTCACTGGCTCGCTCTTCCCCACCCTCACTCACTTGCGCTGGCCTGGGGCAGAGGGTTGGAGTGCTGTGGGGGTCAGGTCTCTAACTAGGGGTGCAGGTGGGTAGGGCCACAAATAAGGGATTCAGGGTGCGGGAGTAGGCTCCGGGCTGGGCCAGGGGGTTGGGGTATGGGAGGGGGTGAGGGCTCCGGCTGGGGGTGCGGGCTGTGGGATGAGGCTGGGGATGAGGGGTTTGGGGTGCAGGAGGGGGCTCCAGATTGGGGATGGGACTGTCGGATTTGAAATGTGGGAGGCAGGTTTCAGGTTGAGGCAGTGGTGTGTGGGAGGAGGTATGAGATCTGGACTGGGGGTACAGGCTCTGGGGTGGGGCCAGGAATGAGGAGTTTGGGGTTCAGGAGGGGGCTCCAGGCTGGGGGATGGGGCAGAGGGATTCGAAGTGTGGGAAGGGGCTGTGGGTTGAGTCAGGGGGTTGGGGCACAGGAAGACATGAGGAGTCTGGGGTGAGGGTGCAGGTTCTGGGGTGGGCCAGGGGTGAGGAGTTTGGGATACAGGAGGGGGCTCCGGTGTTGGGGGGGCAGGCCTGGGGCAGGGGGTTGGGGCTTGGGGTTGGGTCACGGGCTTACCTTGGGTAGCTCCCACTCAGCGGCGCAATGTGGGGCTAAGGCAGGCTCCCTGCCGGTCCTGGGGCACCACACTGCACCCCGGAAGTGGCCAGCAGGTCCAGGTCCTAGGTGGAGGAGCCAGGAAGCTCTGCGTGCTGTTCTCGCCCACAGGCACTATGTCCCCCCCACCCCCAGCTCCCATTGGCAGGAGTGTGGAGCCAGTGCTCGGGGTGGGGGCAGCGCGCGGAGCTTCCTGCCCCCTGTCTAGGACCTGGACCTGCTAGTTGCTTCCGGGGCGCAGCGTGGTGCTCCAGGACAGGTAGGGACTAGCCTGCCTTAGCCCAGCAACACCGCCGACTGGACCTTTAACGGCCCGGTCAGCCAGGGTCCCTTTTCGACTAGGAGTTCTGGCCGAAAACAGGCCACCTGGTCACCCTATCACCCTGGGACAGATTTTCAAAATTGCTTGGGGCCAGATTTTGAAGTGTTCAGCACCGAGTAGGGCCAGATTTTCCATGCATCCAGTGTTCTGAGCAATATTTGAAAATGTGGCCACAAGCCACTTATTTTGCTATCTCCAGAGGAGTTGAACTCTTTTGGAAATCTGGTGATTAGTGAATAATAATGGGGGATCAGCATGATCAAAGCAAACTGCTTTCAGAATTTGAAGGAATGTCTCTGATCACTGTGTCTGTAGTATCCAACCAGCTCTGGTTTCACACCATTTTGTTTATTTATTTGTTTACTAATACCTGACAATCCTTCTTACGGAACATATGCACTCTAATTATTTATTTGGGGTATCTCCAATTTGCATCACATTTATAAACTTATCAAATCCTTGCAAATAAGCAAGGGTAACAGTGTAAAATCTAAATCCAAGTACCTGTATTTTATTTATTTTTTTAATCTCATATGAAACAATGCTCAACAAAAAAGCCAGAACCTTTCTAGAAAATAACATAGACAATAAGCTCATTCTAAGCCATTTATCTAAGCAAAATGGAGTGTACAAGGTACTAAAGTAGCCTGACAACCTGTATTTAGTGTAATGATTTATTTGCTCTTTGGCAAGCTCTAACCATTTACTATTAACTATTGCAGACAAAAGGTAAGGTTGTTATTACCTGATAAAGTAAATAGTGATATTTAACAAAAACAGAAGCATGCTCCCCCTTATTTAAAATATTTTGACAGATTTAAACCAGTTAACATTTAATCTCATTTGTTAATTATGAGAAGCAATAATATGTGTGATGAATACACAAAAATAAATATTTTTGTGATTAGGAAACTTGTTACATTCCAACAATATTTTTTTTCCTCAGGCTTCTTTTCTTAATCTGAAAATAATGTAGACATTACTTTGGCATTCTTGTAAATGCTGAGGCTACTTGGAACTAAGCCTGCTAGTTTAGATGCCTTAAAAAATAAAATAAAAAATCATAGACATACACATCACAACCCTTATTTTTATTGTTGGCTTATAAAGCAGTGAAACAGAAACAGTTTTCTGGGCTTGGCAAAACAGGTTGATATATATGTAAGAGGCAGTGTGGTCCAGGGGGTAGAACACTAGACTGCAGAGTTGGTCACTGAAGATTTTTTCATGGGTTCCACAATATTTGGTGTTTTTCTTAATGCCTTAATTCTGGAGTCAAGTGAGAATCACAGCTTCAATGTAAAAAAAAGTTTCTAGTCTTCATGTTTGCAGTGAAAACCTTGAAAATGTGATAGAGCCTCAGGTACTTTAGTTTAGAGCAGCTGTGGATCTGGCTCTTCATAATTATATTTGTTAGTGTTCAAAAGCTGTATATTCATCAACTTTATATTAAGTAGCAACTTTTTTAGTGCATCATAAAGAATTATAAAAAAATAATAGTTACAGAATTTGAATAATCAGTTATAGATAGCAATAAATGTAATACAAATAGCACATCACATGTAATTGTAGTGTTCAAGTCAGTTCTGTTTGAAGTCAGTGGTAATTCTGTTGTTCACATCAGCAGAAGTAGGCGCAAGCCTACTTGAGGCTAGATTCTATTGTAAACTCTGTTTTCAGTCATTGACAAAATTTGTACAGGCTTCATATTGGGCTGAAACTTTCCTTGATGACTTCTGCCTCAAAGGTGATTCTTTTCAGAGCAGTTTGAGCTAAATTTGTTGAACCATTTAAAATGTCACCTTTTAATCAATCAGTAGAGGTGAGTGAATAATTTATTCACTTTTCTTTTCGCGAATGGCCATAAGCAGATCACAATTTTCTCAAAAAATATTGGAAATTATTAGATGGAGCTTTTCTTGAATGTTGCTTACGACTTGCAGTTCAGTATTTAATACTGAAAATTTGAACTTGGCTTAGTTGTGATTGATGACACAAGTTACATGGCATTGTTTGTGTTCTCTGGCTGGATGAGCGTAGCTTTGACAATCAATTTTCTGGGTAAGTGTTTGGGAAGTGCAAATTTTAAATTGCCTCTCTGTGAATAGTGGAGTATGAAAGTTGAAGATTCAGTTTTCCTGAACATTTGGGGTAGTACATCTTGGTTGCATGTGTCCTGTAGTTGTGCAAAAGGAGCTGTGAATATAGCTGTAGTTTATTTATATCTAACTTTAAAGGAATATTCATATGATTTTTCATTATTCTCCCAATTTTATTAATGAGCTTTCAGTATATGTGCTGGAGGATCTTTCCCATCTATGTCTTTGAAAAATCTTCTTACACTGTGCTGTTTTCCATGTCTTCTGGCATATTTGATCCTGCCAACATGTTCTTCCAGTTGTAATCCCTGCTACTGCAAATAATCCTGTTGAAGTGTACTTGTTGTAGCAAGCACTGTGCCCAGCAATACATATGGGCAGAATCAGGCGCCTAGACTGTACCCTTTTCATCATGGCTTCCCTG